>NC_142412.1:5576666-5897500 GCF_059441095.1 Idiotropiscis lumnitzeri
ACCGATGGTAATTTGGCGGTTCATTAATATTAATAATAATGAAATATATTATGGTTAGGCCTAGCGCATG
Source organism: Idiotropiscis lumnitzeri (assembly GCF_059441095.1). Taxonomy (NCBI): domain Eukaryota; kingdom Metazoa; phylum Chordata; class Actinopteri; order Syngnathiformes; family Syngnathidae; genus Idiotropiscis; species Idiotropiscis lumnitzeri. The sequence continues at coordinate 5,576,737 of NC_142412.1, forward strand.
TTGTGTTGAAACTAATTGACTCTTCAAATACATATTGTTGAGCCATTTCAAAAAAGCTGCACAACTAACGTATAAAATATTGATAAATTTGCTCGGCCTGAAAGGCCGAGTCCAATCGATGGGAATCCATTAGCAGGTGACAAGCATCACAAGGAGCCTGTCCCAGTTGTATCCGGGCAGTAGGCGGGGTACACCCTGAACTGGTTACACACATACATAATCTCTCTCTCTTTCTCACTCACTCACACACAAACACAACGCACGCACGCACAGTGCTTCCTGAGGGCAGTATGTGGGACACCATTCTTTGTTCTGTGTTCATTGATCCAGAGCTGGAAAAGCCATGGCTCTCGAGAAATGTTAAAAAAAGACGGACGCCCCGGCTGAGATAACCCACGCCTCCTGGGGAGACTGCGAATATCCTCAAATGTGATGGAGAAATACAACACAATACGTCGCTGTTCAGCAAGGTAAGGGTGGTCGTGTGTGTGTGCATGTGTGTGAGAGTTCAGAATGGTGATGGCTCTCGGAAAGAAAATGTGAGCTTCCATTCGGTTAAACTTAGGGGCCGATCATAAAATATGTTCAACATGAAATCCCGCATCCTGAAGCCTGGGAAGTCATTAATGAACCAGCCTAAAAATGCCTAATGAGGTAGGACAAAAAACATACATTGCACTGGAGGATAAGTTGCATTTTTTGGGGGGTGATTTATTTTACAAAATGCTCGATTAAAAACAGACATTTCATCTTCGAAGGCAAGTTACAATATTAATAAAAGAATAAAGAACAGGCTGAATGGGTGTGAGATATGCTAACACAATGAAGATTATTCCGCTACATGAAAAATAAACATGAACAAAATAGGTGTTCAGTGTTCATGTCAATGTTTTTGGGTCACTGCTGTCCGTTAATTTCTGACACATATACAAGTTTACTCAGTTTAATATATTTTTTGCTGAAAATTTCTAGTGGCGTTTTTGCAGTGTTGTCCCGGCTCACAGCCCGCACTCAGGCACGGAGCTCCGGGGGAACATTTTCAGACAATTGGTCACGGTTGATTATTTAGAGGCTGCACACACAGAGCGGTCTACGGCGTTGCGTTCAGGTCGCAGTCACCCCAGGAGGCGTGGATTTTTTACCTGACATGTTTCGGCGACCTCCTGGGGAGACTGCGACCTGAACGCAGCGCCTTAGACCGCTCTGCCATCCAATAACTAAAAAAGCTTTTATGCAAAAATCTAAATGCCTTCACACAAACAATATATATATATGTATATTTATATATATATATATATATATATATATATATATATATATATATATATATATATATATATACGGGGAGAGAGAGAGTGAAATTCATGTTATAACAAAAAAAACAAATTATTATTAAAACGTATTATTTTTTTATTCCCCAGCCATTCTTTTTGTATTGTTTTTTTAGTGCTGTAAATGCATTTTCAGCTCGCGCTGTACACATTTTTAATGACTTCCCAGGCTTCAGGATGCCTTTTTACACTCTATAAATGTGGAAATTTACATTGGAAACGTTTGGTTTAGCTGTTAATGAAGTTTCGTTTGCGTTGAAAAATGCTTTATCAAAAAATAGAGGGTTACCCGCGCCTCTCGGCGCAGGGCAAGCGCACACGCTGGTCCGCTCAGTGTGGCGCGACGGGAGGAACTTACTGCACGGGTGAGGCTTCTGCCATTACACATACAGTAGTCAAGCGCAAATTCAGAACAGATACGAGGCTGCGCTCCGGAGCGGCTCTCAACAATCCAAACGTGAAAGCCGCTCAATGCTCGACTCCCGTTTGCACGTTAACACCCGAGCCGGGCGCTTTTTGGTCTCCCGCCCGGAGCTCCGTGCCCGAGGGCCGGCTATGAGCCGCGCCGTGCCCGCCAACAGCGTGTAGGGGCCGAGCAACACAGTCTGGGGTCTGTTGGTCAGAAAGTCCTTAATCCAGATGCGTGTGAGGGCGGCCAGTTTCTGGAGGAGGTTGGGTGATGGCAGGAGCTTCCATTCGGTTAAACTTAGGGGCCGAGACCAACGTTTCACCCCCACACTGATATAAAATGGACACCGCTCGCGAATGTGATCCTTCACGTGTTGGCCAGAGAGATAACTTGTATGTGTCAGGCCTTGTGAAAATACACCATACACCAAAAGATGTCTTGTAATCTGAAACCATTAGAATAGGCTGGAAGAGTCAAATGTCAAGTTTCCCATTCTGTATTGCATATTCAAATTGCTTATGCTGATGCAAATAAAAACCATGTGTGCAGTCGAACACGCTGGCTTCGCCTCGGAGTTCGAGGGCTGCCCCGCGCGTAAATGACAGACAAACTTGGCTGGTTGATTCATTTGTTCAGGCTTGTTTTGATAGAAACATCCCTAACATTTTCTTATATTTGAGCTAGAAGGACTATTTCAAGTTAAGATTTGTATGTAAATCGTAATGGAACATAAAAGTGAAAGGTTTCATTTTGAGCCTTTTTAGTTACGCCCTCATGGAACATCAGCTGATAAAGACGGGTCACCAGCAAATTCATATTCAATATATTCTATACAGTATTTATATATATATATATATATATATTTATATATTTATTATATATATTGTATATTTTTTTTAAGCATTTTTGAAGGTGCGCCGCTACTTATTTATATATATTGTATTTTTTTTTAAGCATTTTTGATGTTATTATTTTGTTATACACACAGCGCCGCCAAGAGTGAAACATTGTCCAATAGAGTTTAGGTAAAATTTCAATAATGTAAAGAATGCTAAATGGAATGTTTCTTTCCTAGTAGTGTATATTGCATCCTAGGACTGCACAATTGTGACTCTGTCGAATTGACATGCTGTATTTTATGGCGGGGTCAACCAACCAAGGCCACAAATTCTGAATTTGTCGCTTTTTTTCCCTGACCTTGTTTTCCACAATGTCTGCCCCGATAAACAACCCCCAGTTTTTGGTACATACACTCACAAAGATGTATGTTGCAATCACGGACGCCCACGCCTCCTGGGGAGACTGCGACCTGGGCGACCTTGTTGAGTTGCACGGAGAAAAACACTCCTCCCATCCGTGGGATAAAGAGTGTCCCTCCACAATCCTTGCTTCATGAGGTGACCTCTGCACTGCCACGTTGGCACTCCCGAACTAAAAAGATTTTAAATTTCCACATTTATAGAGTGTAAAAAGGCATCCTGAAGCCTGGGAAGTCATTAATTTGATTGTCCAGTATTTCCCTTATGAGATAATGCCTCACATAGCAAATGTGTACAGTGCGAGCTGAAAATGCATTTTCAGCACTAAAAAACCAAACTTTTATAACAGCTAAACCAAACGTTTCCAATGTAAATTTCCACCTTTATATAGTGTAAAAAGACATCCTGAAGCCTGGGGTATACATGCTGTAGAAGGGCTGGGCGATATGACCTCAAATCAATATCGCGATTAAACTAATAAATTGAAAAAAAAATGCTCTAATAATGAATTAAAACTAACTGAATTTAAAAAACAAAAGTCAATATGTTCGTCAAAAGGGCACCGTGCAGTACGTGAAAATTAAAATAAATAAAAAATTTTGAATTCTTTAATCAAATGTTTGATTAAAAAAAAAAAAAACTTTTTTTCACATTTTCAGCTGGTAGTGTGCCGCGGGATTTTTTCAATGAAAAAAATGTGCCTTGGTTCAAAAAAGGTTGAAAAACACTGGCCTAGCACATTGCTAAAGATGTAGCTCCTCGAGCGACAGTGCGCACAAGATTTCCCCGGGCCGTAGTTTGCCCACACCTGTCGGCCGGTGACGCTGTTGTTTGTTCTCTTCGGTGCGGATGACCCTGCCCTTGCCGACAACGTGCGCTGGCCTCGCCTATTCAATCTAAACTATTTATAGACTCTTACAATGAAATACACAAACAGACTGTTTATCGCACCTCCCAGAGTTCACGGCGCCGCTAGCATCTGCTCATCTTGCCCAATTGCCGGCAACCGTTTTTTTTTTTTTTCTGCATCTCGGAAACATAAAGATCAATACGTTTGCACGCTATAGGGCCCCTCGTGTGTTTTGTGGAAGATTTGCGACTTTAAAGTGCGCCTTACCCTGATCCTAAAGGCTTCATCTGATTGCCTTAAAATTCTGTCTGTAGCATCTTAAGACCTGGGACAAACACTGGGGCTAATAGATATGGTGGTGTCATTTTGAAATTTTTGACATATACTTAACACTCAAATACATGTATTTGCCTATTTATTGAACTGTTAAGTATAGAAAGATGATGCTGATGGCGGCCTGTAGCTGTTTTAACTCCAAAAACAAAAATGACTCGCCGGCCTCCCAGCTGTGGCCGACTGGATATGCTAATAATCCTTCCCTGGTCTTTATACAAAGCCAACAACTCTCGGTCGAAAACACTATACTTGCGTTCGTTATCCCGCAGCTTACGACTGAAAAACGCAAGAGGCAGACGTAACCCTGGTTCCGGAGTCAAGACCGAGGTCTCACCCAGAACCCACGCCTCCTGGGGTGAATGCGACCTGAACGCCCCTGCAGCTTCTCTCAGAAAACACTTGGAAAATATATATATATATATATATATATATATATATATATATATATATACTGGGAGAGAGAGAGTGGTATTCCGATTTGCTCCCACATTCCAAAAAACATGCACGGCAGGTCGAAAACGTGAAGTAGATCACATGAAAACATGAACATTATGGTAAGTCGTAAACTTTATCATCTCCTATTTGTTACAGCTGCTGAGTCAATACCAGGAAGGACAGACTACTCAGAGGGTTGAATCGTGCATAAACGGGTCATGAGCATAAACGATGACCCGTAACGTTACTCGCCCTACATTTACACCTGCGCTTGTTTTTTTGCGCTGCTTCATGAATCTGCAGAAGAAAGCGCATCTGTCTCGATTTAACACAAATTCTGACAAACAGATTACAGGAAACAAAAACTTAAATACATATAAAACACAATGTTCAATCATCTCTGCTTAATTAACCGGAAACTTGGCAGTCTCATCGGGCATGGCGAAAAATTTTATATTTTTTAACGTCTAATATGAACAGGAAGTGAGTTATGAATTTTTGAAAGTCCGACTTTTGCCCTTTTTTGCATGTTTACAGGGGTCATTCTTTTGCACCCTGATCCTAAAGGCTTCATCTGATTGCCTTAAAGTTCTGTCTGGAGCATCTTAAGACCTGGGACAAACACTGGGGCTAAAATTTTTTGTTTCCGAAATACTATATGACGGGGGCGGGGCTTCAAAGTTTTCACTTAAGATTTCCTTCGCCGCAATGGACAAAATGCTATTGATATAAATATAGTTGCATTTTCATTTCATCAGGATTTTACGACAAAGTTCAATTAAAAAAATACTCTGGAGCAGAATGTTTTTAATTCAATATTCCATTAAAAATAATTAATTTATTAATTTTTAATATTGGGAAAAATGGGCAAATTAATTCTCGGTCAAGTGGAAGAATTTTCTTCTTCAGGTGTGTAGACGCGAAGGTGCTGTTCATCAAATACTCGCCCCAGCGACACTTTCACTATCATGCAGAGGCAATGTTACACGAAAAAATAGTGCATACTAAACCTTATCTCTCATGGAACGTGGATGCCCCCCCCCGCAGGTGGACTCCTACCCAGTTGGCCCCGATAATACCCACTTGTTTATTTGGCTTGCATTGACATTTTCTTTCATTTTATTTCGCGTTTTTTTATTTGCCATTATTTACATCATGAGAGCATCTTGGCGCAATCTATTTCTTTCCGAGAGCCATCTCCATACTGAACTCTCACACACACACGAGACCACCCTAACCTTGCAAAACGGCAGTCCCCACCTCCAAGCCAGCAGAGCTACTACAAGCTGGAGAGGTCGGGGCCTGTCACTGTCTTGTCTACATCTGCTGATGAAAAAGTTGTGGGAGTGGCGGATAATGACATGACATGATCTGAACAGTTCAAAGTCAGAACAAAAGGATATTAACAATTTTGCCTACGTGCTAAAATTACAAACGTGTTCGTTGTTTTCTATTTTTGCATCAGAAAAAAAAAAGTGTACAGCGCCAGCAGACAATGAATTTTCAGCAGCCCAGCAGCCAATCAGCCGTGTTTAGAACAGTCATGTTTTCAACGTATGGGCGCTCATTCCTACAGTATTTGAACCCCAGCTACAAAAGATGGTCTAAATCAGGGTTCACCAACTCCCTCCTCCAACATACCAGATTCAAATGATCAGGACAACGAGGAAAAGAGTGACCACTTGTGCAAATGTGTAGGTGGACTCAGCACAATTCTGTTTATTGTAAAACTGTCCAAATCACCAGTAAAACAATGAAAAAAAGTGAATAAAGTGGAAGAAAAATATCAAAACAATCAGGAACTTGGGATTCTCAAATTGATTTATTGATGTTAATTCAAGTGTTTCGCCATGACGCAACTTTATTTCAATACATGGTGCACATATCATGTTGCAAATTAGTGGAGTGGACTATGCTTGAGTTAAGCCCAAATGTCCAAGTCTTTTGAGGCCGATTGCAGTCGTAGGTGTAGAGGGCGTACAGGAGTGAGTACACGATACGCATACCTCCATTTCTGAGTCTGTAAAAGCCTGGGGCATGCGCAAGCTGGCATGCGCAAACTGGCATACAGAAATAGCACCCACAACTGATGCTGCGCCCTTTGATACAGCGAGTGCGTCATTTGGCCGTGAAAATACGGTTAAGGCAGTGTCCAAATTAACATGCTGCGGCCTCCGAAGGCCAGTTCGTGGTTAGATCCTCCAAAGCCTAAGAAGGCTCCTCTTCATGTAGCCTCAATGGACCACATAACCCGTGGTTAATTTGTACAGCATTTTAGAAGGTTGTATGACTTATAATTAGGGTTTATGTTTTTTTGCCGGTCAGTCCCCCATTCTCTGGCTTCGATCTGGGTCGCCGGAATATATATATATGTATATATATATATATATATATATATATACATATATATATATATATACATATATATATATATATATATATAGCTTCAATCTTCCCACCTTTATATAGTCTTTTTGTAACCTGAAAGACAATACAGTGTGTCAAAAGTGTTTCCCTCCAATGACTTTTTAGGGATAATTATAGTTTTCATTTTGTTATGTTTAGTCTGTTCATGTTGCATTATTTTTATGACAAAGATGATGGTTAATCGTAGGTTTGTTGCCCAAATGTACCGTTACAACCTGATTAATGTTGAGAATGACGAACTCAAACTGGACACTAAAACGTAAAAACACATGGACTTCTTGCCCCTGTCCACACACGTGCACACACACACACACCATACACGAAGATCCGGGAGGTAAGGACGGCTGTCCTCTCCTACAACGAGGCAAGGGCCTCCACCAAGTCACCCCAGGGACTGTGACTCCACAAAAAGGTACATAAACAGATTGTTAAAACGGTGCCTTTTAACACAGCAACAACTTTGCTCATTAAAACAGAACAGACCCAAGAAGGAAAAAAAAAAAAAACGCAGCTCGGGCCCTATTGTTTTTGTAGAAAATATTATTACTTTTATTATTATTATTATTATTATTAGGGCCTGAGCAGCGGTCACTGCTCGGGCCCTAATAATAATAATAATAAAAATAATAATAATTTCCACAAAAACAATGGGGACCTCGCCGCCGTCGCTGCTCGGGCCCCAATAATAATTTCTACACAAAGTCCATTGTGGTGACCCGCCCAGCCACTATTTGAGGAAATAGTTTTCAGGTGCGGTATCCCATTTCTCTTCTCATTTTCATGCTCATCATCATATCTCATATAACACAATTATTCAATCAATGTCAGAAATTAATCTTTGAGACAATCTTGTGTACACAAAACATAAAAATAGGAAATCCACAATTTTTAAATCTAAATCAAATCATACAAGAAATTTCTATTGGAATCAGACCCTATTAACAGCTTGTCTTTGAGACTTCATGATCTATATTTTCATTTGTTCTTTGTTTTTTTGTTTATTTTTTTCTTTTTAAACTACTGATTGCTCCAACCATTCGGCACATACTGTGTATTTTAACTTAACTCTATTTATTTGCCTAGATCAATGAAAGCATTTTTCATCTGGATACATCCATCTTTTTGGGGGGGATACAAAATCATGCGATCCTGTACATATATACTTAAATATTTTGATGAAAAATGTATAGAGTTTGCATATTTTTAACTATAGCGGTTGCGTTTGAGTGTGAGTTCTTTACAGAGCCCTGTGGGTTTTTAATATTATTTGCTGCATGCCTGAGTTGCCTCTGATTGGATTTTATGTTAGTGCATCAAACTGTGAAAATATTCACAGATTGAGGCTGGCGCAAGCAATAAGGTAGAAATAACTTCAAATATACTTTGAATAAAGATCTTTCACAACATAAAGAATTAATAAAATACCACCGAGCCGTCCACGCCGGAACAAAAGCAGTCCAGGAAATCACAAAACGATGCACAAACGCCAAGACGGGCCAGGATGGCAGAGCGGTCTAAGGCGTTGCGTTCAGGTCGCAGTCTCCCCAGGAGGACATGCGCCGTAAAGACGGTTTGTTCCGACATTTCAGAATAATTGTGCCCTGATCCGATCATCAATCGCTGTAACCCGTTGCCTCAGCGAGACCATACTTACACTTGGCAAGCCTACTAGCATTTGTTCTTGCTACGATGTCCAAAGAGATTGTACTTCAGAGACAGAGGATTTGTCATGATGAACGCCAAAACCTCTGGCCAAGTGTGACACACGCCCGCACTCCTCCTCCGGAGCTTCCATTTGGGCAAACTTAGGGGCCGCTTGGCCCAGATTTTGTTCATCGTCCAGCGAGCGACTTTGTTTGGCCCAAGGCTGCTCGCTTTTTGGCATCTCCACAATAGTTTAAATGCATGTCGGGTTGGCTTCATGCAAATTTAACACATGACACAGTGCAGTTCACCCTACAAGCTTGATCATAGACATCATTTTGTAAATATCGGTAATAATTAGCCGCCAACTGGGGATACCTGAAGGACGCCAGTCGGATGCAGAAATATGAAGATATCAAGTCCAAGGAGGAGCTAATAATCGCTTGCAGCACCAATTTTAATGCTTCAAATTATAATCACGTGCTTCGCGGGTCTAAAAAATATTCAGGGGCATTGTAGTTTCGAACATCAAGCACGCATACAGGGCCCTCCCACTCGCCCCCCTCGGTCCTGTCATTTCGGAATAAGTTCTTTTCTTCCGAAATTCCCCTTCTAAGCAGACATGTTGTTTTGGAGATGAGTTGACCCGGAGCAAAGGGAAAATTTCAGGCAACACTGAGTCATAACTGCGGGCCGAAGAAGAAGTCATGATGGAAGAATGGTACGGGGAGCTACCACACGTTTTATGACATTCAGGGAAACTCATATGGGACATGGAGAATTCTATCTTTGTCGAAAACAAAATGGATCTAGTACATATCCCTACGGAACGCTACTAAAATGAGAACTTTGATACTTTCGATGCATGTTAGTGTCTTTTCAAACTATATACGTTCCAATTCGGCTTAACTGTGACACACGCCCGCCCTCCTCCCCCGGCATGTATTTTCATTTTTTGAAAAAAGAAAAAAAACTAAGCTTGCGGGTCATTCTTTTGCACCCTGATCCTAAAGGCTTCATCTGATTGCCTTAAAATACGACGTTTCACACTTTTGCCAAACTGTCAACAAAGTATGTCTAACAGCTTAGCACTTGTTTTAAACCTTGGCAGTCTATATTTTTTTTTTGCTTTTCAAAAAGCAGACCTTTTCTAATTCTGTAAGTTTTTGGGTTCTTAGTGGATCGGATAATGGATGGTTGATTTTTGTACTTTTATTTTTCAGAGGCGACCTGAACGCAACGCCTTAGACCGCTCTGCTATATATATATATATATATATATATATATATATATAAAAATAAAAAAACACTGTGTGTAAGGACATCTTGCTCACTGCAGAGTGTCGAGAGCACTCAAATGTGAAAAATTTCGAGAAGATGGATCATCTGAATCATTTTGCGACCGCAATCTGAGCTCATACGTGTGAGGGCGACCTTGTTGAGTTGCACGGAGAAAAACATCCCCGGGGAAGGTGCTCCTCTTCGGCTTACTGTGACGCGAGCATGCCCTCCTTGTTCAAATGTCTCGAGCGGCTGGTACATCCCAATCACCGGCCATGAAATAATTAAAGATCCAGCAGGGATGGGGGGGCTGCTGCGGCGCAGGTGCAAAGATGATAACAGCGTGTTTGACAAGCAGACTCCCCCAAGCGGCCCCTAAGTTTAACCGAATGGAAGCTCCGGGGGAGGAGGGCGGGCGTGTGTCACAGTGAAGCCGAATTGGAGCAGAAGCATACAAAAGGCTGTCCCAATTTACGGTCATTCGATCTGTCAATTTACAGCTTTACATAATAGCGGGCATTGGGTAGACTAAAGGTGGAAATGTACATTGGAAACGTTTGGTTTAGACGCAGTCACATGATTTACAGATAAAAACCCGTACATGGCGTGAAAAGAAAATCTGCTCACCTCAGTACTACTACACGCGTGTGTATAGGAACTCTTCATTTATAACAACATGGCAACTATTAGCACGTGGGATGAAATTAAAAATGAAGCTGATGTTACACGTGGAAAGGGCCTAGGTGTTGACATGTTACAACGGAGTGACTTCACAATAAAAAAGTGTGAGTACCAGCTCCACACATGGGACGATAAGTCTTTTGTCAAAAGAATCATTTTGGTTTCGGAAACAAAAAACAGTGGGCCATACATTTCCGTGCAAATTCCAGTAAGCTGCAGATCAAAATGTCACTTATACCAGAGAGAAGGTTGTTGTTAACTGACATGTGAGGAAGTTGGGGGATGGGGGTCATCGCTTAAGTTAAAATGCTTGACTTTCACCATTCAAACACATTTCCTACTCCAAAGCATTTCGGTGCGAAATCTTGACTCCCAGCCTTCACTCTTCTCTCCCCGTGCAATGGGAACACTCCAGTGAGATACAGGTAGTCACAAGTGATGACTCCACAACATCGTTCATTTGTCAATGCACGTTTGTCGTTCATTCATAACTGACAGCCTCGCGCTCCGCGGGGCCCGCCAAACGCGCCGGCCGGCAACCACCCCCCCCGCCGGAGGACAGGGGCGAGGCCCAGCAATTACATATTGGTGAGAGTCATGTCCTGTGGCTTTCAGCTCGCACTGTACACATTTGCTATGTGAGGCATTATCTCATAAGGGAAATACTGGACAATCAAATTAATGACTTCCCAGGCTTCAGGATGCCTTTTTACACTCTATAAATGTGGAAATTTCCATATTCACAAAAAAATGTAAACAACTTTATTCACAACAGCAAAATGCTAACACACATTTAAATCAGGGAACTGTCCAACCACACAAATGATACAAAATTAGTCTTAAAATGCATAATAGAATAAATCATAGGGAGCTGTAACAGACTCTCAAATAGATTTCTACGGATATTTAGTACATTAAAACGTGTTGTTGCATAATCCATACCTACAAATTATTTTGAGGTCGAACATGTATAATCTAATCTTGTTTTTGAGAAAAAAAAAAGATGTACATTGTCTTTTATTCTTATGAGACATTAGAACCTTTATTGGAGATAATATATTCAGTGCAGCTTCCGTCACTGTCTTCCTGCCTCTGTGAACTCTTCCAGGTACACCGGAGCACTTCTCAGCAGTCGCTTTTTTTAGTTGGAATAAAAAGATGGCCGCCAAACGCGCCGGCCGGCAACCACCCCCCCCGCCGGAGGACAGGGGCGAGGCCCGGCGAGATGAGGGTCACGGCGCGCGCCCAAGTGTACAACTTCGAGAAGATAGGATCATCTGAGTCATGTTGCCGGAGCTTTTGTTGCCACAGAGTACAATGAAGAAAACATTTTCACACCCACATCCACCTTGACAGCATGCCGTGTTCTCGCACACTTAGTACAGGTCATGGAACAGAGGAATGACTGCCCAGTCTTCAGGATGTCTTTTTACACTATATAAAGGTGGAAATTTACATTGGAAACGTTTAGTTTAGCTGTTAATGAAGTTTCATTTTTTTAGTGCTGAAAATTCATTGTCTGCTGGCGCTGTACACCTGGCGTACAGCTTTCTCTATTTTGATGACCTTGTCGAGAGAAAAAAAAAAAATCGAAAAAAAAAAAATCGACATAGCAGCATGCAGAATGTCTGCCTTCCATATTTGTGTTTTTATTTTCACAGTGCCCTTGAGGTGAAGGGTGGGGGGGAGGCTTAGTCCAAAATGTTCCCTCTCATTTGTCCCCCCCCCCTCCCTTCGTGTGAGCACATGCTGGTGGGCTTGTCATGGCACATTCCGAGCAGAGCGCCTGATCCCCCCCAACAGCCTCGCTGGGAGGAACACGGAGGCCTCGTCAGGGCGCCGAAACATGTCAGGTAAAAAATTTACCTAAAACATAATTGTCTGCTTTTAATGAATCAGTCAAATATCAATAATAAGAAGACAAAATGAACAGAAAAGGTTTGATCCCTCCTGAGGCTGCGCTTCGATACTGGACAATCAAATTAATGACTTTCCAGGCTTCAGGATGCCTTTCTACACTATATAACATTTTTTTAATGTAATTTCTTCATATTTTATACGTTCTTAGCTCATTCGATATATTCTTTAAATGTGTTTTTCAAATGTATTTAATCAATGTGGTAATGCTCTCTTGACTGTGTTTGCTTTGTACTTTCAATGGGCTCTGCAATTTAGAGCACATGTTCGGCGAGGTACGCATGTACAACTTAAGGCAGAGTCTGTTTCTACACGATTAATACCTTTGCAATATCAAGTTATCCATAATGTTGTTAAAATACATAAGCTTGTGTGCAAGTTTCCAGTCGGCGTTCGAACTCCGAGGTTTGCCCATTGAAAGTACCAAGCAAGAACAAAGGAAACACAGTAAAGAGAGCATTACCAGCTGCCAGGATTGCAGAGCGGTCTAAGGCGTTGCGAAATTTTAAGGCAATCAGATGAAGCCTTTAGGATCAGGGTGCAAAAGAATGACCCCTGTAAACATGCAAAAAAGGGCAAAAGTCGGACTTTCAAAAATTCATAACTCACTTCCTACCAATGCCTCAATAGCAAATTTACACCAAGCTGTAAAGTGTCGTTCGAACACCCTGAACTGGTCACCAATCATCCAAAGGGAACAAATAGACAACCATTCAAACTCAAATTCACACCTTTGGACAATTTAAGTCTTCAATGAACTGCAGGAAGATGGTGATGTGGATGGGGCATTTCAACAGCAGTTGAAGAGATAGCCAATCAGATCATGAGTTGATGACAGTAAGGCCTTCTTGATGGTCTTACGTTGAAGGTGATGAACGTGTCGTGCCTTCCCCTTGCAGTGTAAATGCGCTCATTGGGCTCAGTGGAGCTCAAAGTCTTCTGACGTACTTATTAGCATTGTCCACTAGTCTGTTGATGTCATGTGCACGCGTAGAAATTATTATTGGGGCCCGAGCAGCGACCCACTGAGCTCGGAGAATTTACCTCAAATATTCTAATTTGAATTTTTATTTTTAAACCTTTTTTTTTTTTCTCCGTGCAACTCAACAAGGTCGCCCTCATATATGCTCGGAGGACTGTTTCGGCCATGAGGATGCTTGTTTTTGAAATCAAATAAGAAGACGCTGAGAGAAATCGTCTTCAAAAAGAAAAGCAAACATGTTTGAAGCAATTCGAGTGATTAGAGCTGTCTAAGCGGTTTTCCCAGATAATATCGAAGGCAAGATTAATCTCATGTCACCACGTTTCACTGTTGGGGTTCCTCAGAGCAGCTTTAGGATGCCAGGTTGTATACACACACACACACATTCACTAGCAGTTTAAATATATGTTTGCATACAGTTTTAGAACAATGCCACATAGATGCTATTTGTTTGTCTGTCTTTAGCGTTTCCCATTATGTGTTAGCGTTAACATGAAGCTGGCAGGCAAAAGGTCAACTTTGCGCTTGTTTTTAATAACAACCTGAATAACATATTACCCACCCAAACTCACACCTGTTCGACCTGTTGCCCCACCCAAACTCACACTTGTTCGACCTGATGCCCTCTGGCAGGCACTACGAATCCCACCTCAGACAGAGCCCATTGAAAGTACCTAGCAAGAAAAAAGCAAACACAGACTCGCCGCAATTGTCTCCCACGGGCATTGGTTTTACTGCTGTTGGGGGCTCTTTTTTGCGCGATCGTGTCCGGAGACGAATCCAAAAAGTAAAAAAAAAACATCCACACATGGGTGACTTTGGTCACTTTCCTATATGATTTAGCTGTTTCCCTCCTCTAACACAGGTACCTGAAGACATCTATAAAAAACAAAACACTTGGCATTCAAACAGGGGTGTGTAAACTTTTTATTTAATATCCACTCTTCAATGAACTTGGCCATGAAGTTTTTTTTCCTATATATATATATATATATATATACTGGGCATTGTTTTAGTCATACAAAGGTTCAAAACAATAATTTTATGCTCTAATGGATTTCAGCTCGCGCTGTACACATTTGCTATGTGAGGCAGGTCAGACCTCCACAAAACTTGTCAAGGTTGTTGTTGACTATTTTCCATTCAATATTTCTCCAATAGTCTTGAGGAAATGTCTCGAGCCGCCCCTGTTCCCAGGCCAACTGGGAAACAGTCCCTCCAGCATGGTCCGAGTTGACTTGGGACTTGGAGCGTGAATGCCGTCCTCACCAAGCCTTGTTGCATGAACTAATGAATTGACTCAATAAGATGTTTTATAGTAATGTTACTGTCGTTTGCTATTTAAAGCTTGTCCAATAAAGCATGTCGTACTCACCAGTTGAGGGCCAATGTACCACAATGTCAGACACTTCCTCTAACAAGTTCATTAACATAATAGCTTCTGTCAAGTGACGCCTCTTAACGGCTTCCTCATCTGCTCAGTCAGCAAAAAAAAAAAGGCTGCCGACACTACAAATTAGTCCTCAGCTGTATTGATTGTACAGCGCCAGCAGACAATGAATTTTTGAATAATCTGTACTCTAATCTGTACCCCCAATTTACTAATCTGTTCCATCATTCTTAATCTGTACCCTCACTTTAATAATCTGTACCTTCATCTGTTGTCTCAATCTAATATTGTGTACTGTAATCTGCACCATTAATTTAATGATGTGTTCCCTCAATTGAATAATCTGTACTCTAATCTGTTCCCCCAATTTACTCATACGTACTTTAATGTGTTGTCTCAATTTACTACTATCTACCCTCAAATTACTAATCTGCGCCCTCAATTTAATAATCATGAAGTGCTGCTTTAACAAGCAAAAATAATTTGAATTGTCCTCATAAAAGCCATAAACTTGATATTCAACGATAAACAATTAGTTCTGATCACCATCACAGTTGCTTTCAAGATTGATTAAAATTTGAAATCCAGGAAAATGTCCATCTGCGCTGTTGCTGCCCTCTAGTGGTGTGGAGGACGTTCAGCCTGAAAGATACAACCTACTGCCTTCCGATTGTCATTGGTTTAGGTGCTTGTTAAACATTGCCAACGATCCGAAAAAGAGCAAACAAGTCCATCCCACTTTACGTTTTTTTTCCCCGATTTGATAGTTAACAAACAATTTTGTAGTCTGACGATTTCAACACTCAAGATATGACACTTTGCTGCAATGTAAATGCAGTTTTCTAACTGTAAATTTACTGCCACCCCATACAAAGTAGGTCTAAGGAGATGCAGTGACCCACAGCAGCCACACTGAGCCCCTTCCCCACTATTATTGCGCCGAGAGGCGCCACCTCAGTAGAAATGTTCAAAACACTATTAAAGACGTAAATGTTTGTTAGGACTTCAACCTATCAAAAGCTACAGAATTACGCTTTTTGTCATTGTGATGACGTTGTGTGTGTGCCAAGGGCCCCGCCTACAGAATTACGCTTTTTGTCATTGTGATGACGTTGTGTGTGTGTGTGTGTGTGGGGTATTTGTTTTAACCAGTTGGTGGCGCTACCACTGCGATCAAAAATAACTTCTTCTTTAGCGTTAGGCATTAGCTTCATTTGACAAGTCAATTTGATACCCCATGCCTAATATGAAGTCCTAATTCGGACTTGAAACTCACATTTGAAACCCTAACCTTGGCTTGAACAAGCGCCTTAACCGCCATTTTGTATACGTGTTGACTTGCAGAGGTGGAGCCGGAACCTGCGAGGCCAGCGGGCGAGCGGCCGCCCAAGCGCCGCTGCTTTTGGGAGCGTCGCGCCCCCTCGCGACCGCCCTAGATCACGTGGCGGCGCCTGAGAACCTCGGCCATGCGCTTGCTAACTGGCGTGGCTAAACTTCATCCTGACAGGCACGGACGACATTGAACGCTACATCTGGCTACCAGATCTAAACCACCATAATCCTTTTCTACGAAGCATTTCAAGGAGGGTGTTCCGACGCCCGCGTAAATAGCCTCTACTCGCATCTCCTCCAGCCTGGAGCGCATTGAACGGCGCGCGTCGCCGCCGACTAATCGGTAATTGTCGGCTAATTGGCGAACGCGCGGCGCGGATGCCAGGACACTTCCGAGGGAAAGTGAGGATACAGGCTTCTTGCTAGCTGCTGAATGGAAATTCTTCTTTAAACACGATAGAGTTGAGTTGACCGTGTACACTGGTTTTCACCATCTTCGGGAGATTGGCAAATGTGAATTAGGACCATGTCGTTTGGGAGGCGAGCGTCAGCTCGCGCAACGCCTTAGACCGCTCCGCCATCCTGGCACCTGGTAATGCCGGCATTCCCTTGGAGAAGGCCAGCGGCACAACGTAAGGTCATTGATGGGGGCACCTGCCAATATCCACTGCGCTTCTTTCACCGATAGTTCAGAAAATACGCTAAATAAATCTTGATTTTTTTTTTCTTCTCTTGAGTCTGTTCTGTTTTAATTTTCACACAAATACAAGACGTTCTGAAATAGAGTGTCACACAGTGATGTGGATCGCGTTTGGCATCATTTGATCTCTCTAAAGGCCGTCTGACTCCGCCAAGATGCTGCTCGGCGGGGCAGGTCAGACCCGACGCGGCAAGTGGATTCAGTGGCGGGGCCCAAAAAATTCCGGTAACCAAGAAACACTTGGAACTGTTCATGATTCTGTCCCAGCTGACATTTCTTGAAGCCTGGGAAGTCATTAATTTGATTGTCCAGTATTTCCCTTATGAGATAATGCCTCACATAGCAAATGTGTCAAGTACAGCACTCGTCTCATAAACTAGGTAAGAATTTAGCGTTACTAACGTTGCTACACTATAAAGAGTATATAATAAATATATAATAAATATATAAATATATATATATATATATATTCGCCACCGATCGTGTCCGGGGGAACGTGCTCTTCTTCGTCCACTCTCCTCTTCGCCCACGCTCTTCTTCGGCGCACGCCGGCCGTCTAACCGCTCTATAAAACACTGTTTCAATTTGATATTTAGCCTTTCTATACTGTAAAAATAGAAGACCCCAGGCTTTCCTGCGCAAACACAGACAACAAATGTATTATTTGCTTCCTCCGACAACTGTTCATCTATCTAGGCCAGAGACTTATAGTGACTGAAATAATTTTGATTAATTAATTTCTAAATAGAATTTTGGAGCCGACTTGCAGTGCATCCACTGTCCGGAGATCTTCCTCGACGAGGCCTCACTCCTCACTCATATCGACGCTCAGCATGCCAACAAATTAATGACTTTCCAGGCTTCAGGATGCCGTCAGGCCAGGCTGTGTGAAATGCATGGGTGGCAGATGTTTTGTGCAGGATGAGCCGCACGTCGGAGAACTGAGTGTGCAGACGCGAAGGGTCCCGGACAATAAATATATAAATATATATATATCATCAACGAAAATAATTTGTATTTGTTTTAACCAGTTGGTGGCGCTACCAACGGGGGTGAAAAACAACTCGGTCGCTACGTCGTCAACACCACATAGCATCCTTGATCTTTTGATCAAGATGGCGTACAGCTCATGTTCCTTGCTATTGATGTATCAGATTTTCTTCCTATTTCTGGTGATTTGTGCATTGCTCACGGACTCATGGCTGGTGTTTTTCTTTATTTGGTTGCATGTCTGCTTGTGCGACTGTTCATAAACGTTGTGGAATATGACGGGTAAATGGATGCATGTTTTTGCAATGTGCGAGGAAACTGGCGAACTCAGAGACTAAACCTGGGGAAGGTGAATATGTGGTTAAAAAAAACATGATATATTTCAAATGATGTCTGTTCTAATGTGAAATGAAGCGTTGGAATAAATATCAAATTTAATTTAAAATTTCTTTTCATCACTTCATATTATCTCATAAGGGAAATACTGGACAATCAAATTAATGACTGCCCACAGCAGCATTTCACTTTCAGGTGTTTAGCTTTGGACTTGCGTGCTAACAACTCATGATTTCGCGCTGTACACATTTGCTATGAGAGGCATTTTCCCATAACAAAAAGCGTTGATACGTTTTAATTTAAAACCCAAAGACATTCATACGGGGAGAGAGAGAGAGAGAGAGAGAGAGTGAAATTCATGTTATAACAAAAAAACCAAATTATTATTAAAACGTATTATTTTTTTATTCCCCAGCCATTCTTTTTGTATTTATTTAATTACTCCGACTTTTACCTGCTGGTACGCCATACACACACACATATATATATATACACACACACATATATATTAACAATACGCGGTAACCATGACAACAATTACCATCCATCCCCCACCTCTGTGGACTCGTTTGCGAGGAACACACCTGCAGTATTTATTTATTTATTTAATTAATTAAAGTGTCAGGACTTAGAAGAAATGAGGGGGGAAGCAGCTATTAGTAAGAAGCGGCTAATGTATGTGCAAATCCTGGCGACCTGTTCAGGGTGTGGTGCGCCTTTCGCCCGTACGCAACGCCTTAGACCGCTCTGCCATCTTGGCAACTGGTAATTCTCTCTTGACTGTGTTTGCTTTTTTCTTGCTTGGTACTATCAATACAATTTGATCTTAATTACAAGTAGTGGCAATTTTAGTTTGTACTCATTATTGCAATTAATTGTGCATGTGGAAGTGATATTAAGATCCAGCAGCCAAAAGTTCATCTAAAAAATTGCTTTTTCCGATTTCTGTCTTTTTTTTTTAAATTTTTTTTTTACACTTTTACGTTAATGAAATGTGCGCATCAGCCTTTGTCAATTTGTGGATGCGTTTCCAATATTGTGCAGCCCTACTCACAGGTATATATTCTTTAGCATCTGTGAAGAACGACTAGTATTACTGAAGATGAAACCGCATCCTGAAGCCTGGGGGCAGGGTCATCCGCACCGAAGAGAACAAACAACAGCGCTGGATCAGAGAGGCCATTGAGATCTGCAAGCGAGGCATAAAAACCCCTTTTCGTGTATAAATAGTCGTCATGACTCGGCGCCACTGAGCCAGGTGGCCAGCAGGGGGCGCATACATGCCATCTAACATTGTCATGTCAGGAACGGGACTCGGAAAGACAGGAGACGAATGCATGTAATACTAATGGACGGTCTGCATTGCTCAATTAGCATCTTGAACCCACGAAAATTGATCAACCGCCATTGATGTTTTCGCCGCAGTGTGCACAGGACCCTGAACAGCGGACCACAACCAGGCGCTGTCTTCAGGGCTGAAGTATCCGCCCGTGCCCGGGGAAGGCCTGAACGAAACCCTTGACGAAGTCCCTCCGCCGTGAGAAACAGAATCCAGGAAATCAGAACGCATTCGACCGCGTCTTTTTCTGACTGCATTTTTTCAGGCTTGTTTTGATAGAAACATCCCTTCTTATGTGTAGCCCTTCCATACAGATGCCTCTTGACTATAATCTGCTGTGGTCCAAACAAGGCAAACTAAACGTGACTAAATTGATAAAATATTGATAAATTTGCTCGGCCTGATGTGTGTGTAAAGTTTTACGAGTTGTTATTAGCCGGGTGTCAATGTTGCAACTCAAATCAAGTCCATCAGGGCACAACTTTGGCATCGCAGGCGGCACTTTGTTGGACTTTGCGATATATATATATTTATGCCACTTTTTAAAAAAAAATTTTAATATATTTATGCCACTTTAAAAAAATTTTTTTTTTATATATTTATGCCACTTTTTAAAATTTTTTTTATATATTTATGCCACTTTTTAAAAAAATTTTTTTTATATATTTATGCGCAGTTAATCAAGAGAAGGGATTTTTTTCCATTTCCATTATTTCCTTTGGGGAAAATAATAATCCTAATTTCAAATAGACTAATTATCATCCCGACTGATGATCTAGTAAGCGAACATATATATATATATATATATACACTTAGACACACAATAATTGACTATACATCTACTTAAAAATTAATTTGAAACCCGGTGATTTTATTTTATATTATTTATGACCCGCGCTTACTGGGAATTCCTCGTTCGAGTACACAGAGGATGGGGAGGATAAATAAATGACACCCAAACCACTCTACTCATCTTAATGTGGAGAGAATCTTTAATGAAAGTCACATGGGGAAAAAAATTAAACAAAAAGAGCTGATTGTACAAGAGAGGCGTCGCGAGCGTACCGCTGTGGGAAGAGTACTGCAGCGCTGAGTGTGGATGGAAAAATAGACACTGGTAAGAGAAGTGACACCAATGCACAAGTTCCAACTGCGTCCTTTAATGAATCAAATAATTTAGTACCCCGCACGCTTTGTTACAGCCCCAGCTGTTGTGAAATGCAATATATCAATAAAGTTGGATTGTATTGGCTTCACTCTCGTGGAACATGAAAGAATCACTGCCCAAACACAGTTCAGTAACTAGAACTTAGAATGTAAACCCACTATTTTACTGTATTTCAATGTTGGTCATTATAGTGGTACTTTGAGTGCTCAGTAGTTTCTTTACTCTGTGTTTGGTGTTTTATGCCTGGAGATGTTTGCGGTCCGTTTAATTCTTGGATGAAATTGAGTAGGTCCGTATAGTACTGTTTTACTTCTCCGTCCACTTGGGCTTCCTCAACTTTGTCCAACATCTCCTCTGCCATCCTGATGAGGGCACGCCTTGGCTTCCTACTGGGCTCTCCTGTGTCACAGCCATCACACTTCAGGTACCTGCAGACATCCGTTATTTTTTTCTCCCAGGTTCCAGCCCCAATAAAAGAGATCATTATATCACCGAAACGGGTAAGAATGAAAATGAACCCAATATGTTTCCTGTTCATATTAAAATTCATCATTCCTGTCCTGCAATTCTGCCTTATAACCACAAGATGCTAACATTGCATCACTTTGCATGGCTGTTGTTTTTTTTTGGGGTCGTCAGCAACAGTTGTACGTGGGCTCAGAGGCCGGCGTGGCGCAGGCTAAATTGCACCAGTGCGCCCTCTACGGCTCAGAATGTGCCGACTGTTGTCTGGCTCGAGACCCCTACTGCGCTTGGGACGGCTTGACTTGCTCCAGTTACTACCCATCTGGGGTCTACACCAAAAGGTAAGCGCACGACACAGGTTGGGAAAGTACTTACACGCTTGAAGGGGAAGTCAACACCCCCCCACCCCAAAAAAATAATTAGTCGAACGTGAGTTAAGCTGTAAAATCCACCCCTTTTTGTACAACTCAGATGGCGGCCATTTTGCCACTTCTGTCAACTGAAAATGACATCACAGTTGCTCAGACCTCAGATAACGGCCAATCATGGATCAGCTTCAAGAGGTGAGCCGTGATTGGTCGTTACCTGAGCCCTGAGCAACTGTGATGTTATTTTCAGTTAACAAAATTTTACGAAATGGCCGCCCCTTGAGATGGATAAAAACGGGTGGACTTTGCTGCTTAACTCATATTCCACAAACGCAATTTGAATCAGAATGACATTTTTAGACTAGTGAAAGCACAGAAAACATATTTTTGCAAATAATTTTTGGCGTTGACTTCCCCTTAGAATAGAATTGACAAATAAGATGAATAAATAAATAAGCAAATAAATAAATTCTTTACTCAAGGAAAGTACTTAATAACAAAAATAAAAATAATATATAAATAATATATAAAAATAATTTTTACTGTAATTAACAACACCCGTTTTTGATAACTTGGCAAAATTACATAAAAAACAAAGGACAGGGAAGGAGTATAACAGATCGTACAAATGTATTTTCAAATGTACAGAATAAAAGTAAAATGTCAGAAAAATAAAAACTTAAGTACAGCTACATAACAAACTACAATCACAAAGTATTTGTACTTTGTCAGAGCCTTATTTTGTTTACTTACAAGTCTCCGTTCTTCGACGTGTGATGTTAAATGGAATCGATTTCTGCCTTACCAGCGGTTGTAGATGAGGACGGCCATGGAGGTGGTCGGCGGCAACGAGGACAGATCTAGGTCCACGTGTTTCACGCCCGCCGGCACTTTGCTCACGCACAGCAGCTCGTTGAGCAGCATGTTCAATACAGGGATGGTCAAGCTGGGCAAGACAATATTTGTACGTTTTCTTTTTTTAATCTTGATGTTATATCTTAGTGTGTATTATACTGCCCCCTGGTGGCTAATGCACCCACACCCAAAAGAGCAGCGCAATGTCTATTAAATGGAAGTATAAAATGTGGCACAAATGGTTAAGAAAAAAAAAGAAACACATTATAAAATGTTGGTGGGCAAACCCTTTCTCCAGCGCATCCAGATCCCACTTCATGTACGCCGCCACTTTAACACCCACTATAATGAAGTTATCAGCTGCTGGAGGGTGCGTAATCCCCAAATGAGCCTCAAGTCAAAAGTGCAGCTGGTAAGTCATTGATAAAAATGGCTTTTGTGTGTTTAAGTGGGGCGTGTGATAGGACACATTAAAGACCATTCATCGGCAATGTGAAGTGATTTTGAGAATCCGGTGAATACTGAGAAGGTTTCATTTAATTCCTTCCAGGACAACACTTTAATAACACTCTGATCACAAATCACCTTTCCTCATTGAAATGAATGGAAATTCTATCAATCTGTTGCAACACCCCAGAAAACACCCCCAAAAAATTGCTATCTGTTTTTTAATGAGAAAAATAGTACTCTAGTATTGTACCTTCTAAATGTTTAATGTCTACATATGTGTATACATGATATAGTGTCCCATGTATCATGACTTGATGAGGCAATTATTTTGTAAACTGTGACGGTGTTGGATATTTACTTGCAATGTGTCATGCCATCATCAACCCAGCAGACATCGGACGAAAGACAGACTCCACCCGGAACTGGTCGCCAGCCAGTCGCAGGGCACACACAGACAGTGTCACTGAGTGGGAACCAATCCCACGCGTACTGCACACAAGTCAGGCGAGTGTGCCACTACACCATCAGTTATTTGCAATGTCAGAGGACAAAATACTCAAGTAACCGTTTAGGTAATTAGTAATTTTGGCTCAGTTTCTGTGACATGCTTGGATAAGAGTAAGGGAACTCTTTTTGTTCTGTATATTAGTGTCTACTTGTTTTCTTTGTGTCTTACAAGCTCATATGGGCCAGACACCTTTAAGATCATCAGGATTGCTCTGGGGAAATGAGACATAGGGGATCTCATCTCCATGAGATGCATCAGCCCAGGGTGGCACCTAATGAGAAAGGCAAATGTAAAAACCTAGGAACATGTTAACTAGCTAGCTTACCGAGTTAGTTAAATATTAATCGTGATAATCAATTTGTGTAAAAAATCCTGCTTGATTGGCCTTGATGGCCATTGCTGGGGCGAATCCAAGTGCTGTATTTTTTCTCTGGATTATTCGGCGTAATATCAATGAACGTGTCCATTTTCATACCATGACTGAACTATGTGGGGAGGCCAACTTCAAAATAAAAAGTCACTGTCTGTATATTATTGTCATTGGAAAGATTTTATTTCCTCGTTGACCCAGTGTCATGTGTGTGAAGGTTTCGGATTATTTCAGTGATTCTGGAGACTTGCACTTTCCTTATGTTATCAGTCAGTTAGAGCTACGAGGGTTGCAGAGTGATTATCTCGAGCTGGTTGCGACTTCACTCTTGCTCTTGCCACATTGTGTTGCAGAATTAAATTAAAGAAACTATTCCAAAATCCACCTGAGTGTCCGTGGTGTATCGGAGCGACAGCGACGTGGTGCTGAAAATAGCCACAAAAGGAGTGGCCCGTCACACTTGTACTTTATTTATTACTTTTTAAATATCATTTTGATTTGAGGAAGTATTGTAGGTGCAAGAGTGCTTATCAGTTAAGTGTAGTTGTTTGTCATATCAGTGCAATACAAATAAATAATGTATTTTTTATTCACAGTGGTGATTGAAAAAATGCACTTTTGGTATAAGTATGAAAATTTAAAAAAGCATCGTCTGTGAGCCTTGTGATTTGATGGCTGTTTTAATATTGTTAAAATTGATGAAAATCATAAAATATGCATGCTGCTCTGTTTGTCAATGTCGAAAAATGAGTTGAGCATCTCAGTTAGGTTTGGGGAGGGGCGCCATTATTGATAGTTAGCTCGGGGGCTTATGAGTAGGTAAAGGTGGCCCTGTTCATAGTTCATAATTCAAAAATGTTAACCATATTCAATGTTCCAAAAATGAATCAGGTCATAGTGCCTACACACTCGGGCGAGCAACTACAGGATGCCTCTGCAGAGCTCTTAACGCAGCGGTGGTGACAACAAGAAACAGTGAGTATAAAAAGTCAACACACCCCTGTTAAAATGGCACAATTCTGTGATATTAAAAAAATTAAACAAATAAGACAAAAATAATGTCCTAAATAAAAAAAAAAAAGTTTTAACATACCCCTCACCACACTCAGGACAATCATTCGGATTTACGGCACCGATACCGCAGGATAATCGTTTCGGATCATCTTCAACAAAATTACTCGTAACACCCCCCACACCACAGCAACACAGTCTGGGGTCTGTTGCCTGCAGCTGCCCGACCAGCCCGCCGTCTGCTACGCGTTCGAGACCTTCACCCCCTGCGGTGCAACGTCGCAGTAAGGAAGGCCGCACAGCGAGACTTGTTCGAGTCGGAAAAAAAGTTTGATATTGAAAATGTGGAGCATCTGCCTCTGCTTTTTTTTTTTGTAAAGATGTCAAACTTCTCATCTCATCTTCGCGATACACAAAGTCACAGCATTAAGCAACAGCACCACCCATTGACAAATTACCGTACTACAACATACAGTACACCATATAGAATACGGGTAGAGAGCTACCCATGCTGGCAGTCTCTGACACTGGGGCGTTTGATAGACCAAAAGGCATGACTAACTGCTACAAAAAAAAAAGTTGTGACTGGCTGTTAAAAAAATGTCCATTAATAGCTTGTATTCTTTCACTTTTTGATGATAATACCACAGTGTTTAGAGTATAGCTAATACCGCTTTTAATAACGCGGAGATTCGTGGTTATTCGTCTGAAGCGGCTTATAATTATTTTATGGAAAAGGACGGCGGAATGGTGATGGACGGGTCCCCAGGCAAATTTGCTGCTCAAAGTGGCAATTCACAATGATACTAGCAAAATATCATCATTTTACGGAAATTAAAATAAAATTCACAAAGAATAATTTTGCGAGAATAAAATAAAAATTTTTTTTTCAGAAGCTCATGTTTTTTCAAGGGATAAAAGAAAATGCACATTTATTGTGTGATGGAGTGCAGTCTTGCCAAAATTCTCAAACTCGCTGGAGCTCCACCCGTTGCCTGCAACAGATGGACCGAACGAAAAAGTTGAAAAATAAATTGGAAATTTGAATGAAGAATGAGCCAATGAAATACATGTCTATCTTGGCCGCCACTGGCATCGTTGATGGTTTGGATTGTCATACGAATTAATTACATGACAGCTTTTTGGTGATGGGTCTGGTGCTATTTATCAAGCAAAGATGAATATATTGATTATTCCATGCCTTTTTCACGTTACATTCTGTCTCTACGTCGAAAAGGCCACTGAGAATGGCATGCAGTTATACCAATACTCAGTCACAGCAGATGGGCTTTTCCTTTCGGCACGTTTGATTCCTTAACAGACAACTTGCAACAACCGTAAGATCATTGTCTTGAGTCTTTTCTGACTAATTTTCAGTCGGATTCGTCGAAAGGGCACCGTGCAGTACGTGGGACCTCGTAGCGGTCGCTGCTCGGGCCCTAATAATAATTTCTACAAAAACAATAGGGACCTCGCCGCCGTCGCAGCTCGGGCCCTAATAACAATTTCTCCATCACGTGTCATACACATAGAGAACATACCACGAGGACACACACGCGTGCTGCGTGACAGTGAAGCCGAATAGGAGCACCTTCCCCGGGCACAGGCGGCACACAGCCTCATCCTCAGCCATGATTTTACAAAATGGTCCGTGCCGTCCTGTTATTGGTGAGGATATCAATCAAGATGTGCTCCACATATTGTCATGGCACGCAGCGTTTGAGTTAAAACTGATTTCCAATTTACTTTCTCAAGAGCAGGGCAGCAGCTGCACATAAAAGGAAAACGCAGGCTATTAGGGCCCGAGCAGGGCGGCGGGGACGGGGCGATCCAGACCGGGGACGGACGAGGGTATGTCTGGTTTGAGGCTCCACAAAGAAGTCACAATTTTTCCACATTAGTTACTTACGTAGTTCCTCTCAAATGTGGCTTCATCACACTGCACTGGAAAGTGAGCAGAGCTGGTGATCATTGTGGCCAATGTACACAGTTTACGGCCAGTACAGGGAGCATACCGATGACCAGGCTGAGGCCATGGCTTTGGTGAGACACCTGATCTCATAAGGGAAATATTGGACAATCAAATTAATGACTGCCCATTTTGGTTGCAACAGTGCTCATATATTTCTTAATCACTGTGCATTTAGAGGGTTTCACTTTTAACCAGCCAATATAGAACCGTAATTACAGGTGAGGTGGGGACATATACGGTGCTGTGTAAAAGTACCGGGCACCGAACACACTCTTTAATACACTCCCTCCGTCATTAAATGTGTCATCAAAATTCGGCAGAGAGTAAGATCATTGTCTTGAGTCTTTTCTGACTAATTTTCAGTCGGATTCGTCAAAAGGGCACCGTGCATCCTCATGGGCTTCAGCGTCTGGATCTATTGCCGACGCAAGAAGAGAAAGGAGTTGAGCCACTACACTGCTTCTTTTGCTTACTCGGCAGCAGGTTAGCATCGTTGCAACACACACGATGA
The DNA here is from genome assembly GCF_059441095.1 of Idiotropiscis lumnitzeri. Taxonomy (NCBI): domain Eukaryota; kingdom Metazoa; phylum Chordata; class Actinopteri; order Syngnathiformes; family Syngnathidae; genus Idiotropiscis; species Idiotropiscis lumnitzeri. The sequence continues at coordinate 5,604,053 of NC_142412.1, forward strand.
AACATACGGTATTCATTATTAACGAGGTTGTTTTAGGAAAATATATGTACACTGACAAGTGAATGTCCAGTAGTGTGGGGCTCACAAAAAAATAAGTCAAAAAAAAAAAAATGAGTGATTTGATGAATACCACGGTTACCATATCACCGGTGATATAAGTTACCTCATAGCACACAGGTGTTGAACTCAAGGCCCTGGGGCCAGATTCGGCCCGCCACATCATCATATGTGGCCCGCGTAGGCAAATTATGCACAACTTTGTGTTTCTTGCTAAAAATTGCAAATTTTAAAACAATGAATGTTAAAATATTGAAAGCATTTTTTTGATGGTGACCTGCTATGAAGATTACGGCACTGACCAACCGGGGAGGGAAAGATGATTATTAACTGCATGTTTGTTGCCCAAATGTACCATTACAACCCTCCACTTGGTGCAAAATGCTGCTGCTCGTATTTTAGCTGGAGCTCGGAGGACGGATCATAAAACCCCAATCTTGGCCACTCTTCACTGGCTCCCAGTGCACGTTAGAGTTCCATTTAAGCGTTGAATCGCTTTGGATTTGAGGTCAACAAAATGGCCGACTTCCTGTAAAACCTAGCTCATTGCTCCAAGAGACTTTTTTCTCCCATACCAATTATTAGTCGTCTAGAAATGTGTGTGCGGAAAAATTACTCAGGATCGCTGTCTAGTGGTCGGTCCCGGTACTGCACTTACGCACACTTTTTGTGACAAAATCATTTTATTTGTTAAATGAAGATAATTTTAAATTAGTGACAAAAACGATAATGATGCGTAAACATGCCCCCCCCAAGGTTTACACTAAACCTTGTGAAAAGCATTGAAATGGAAATCAGTAGAAATGTTCTGTGAGTTTTAACACTGACAAAAAAAATGTTATTGACTAGTCCGGTCTGAAAGGTGAAGAAACTAACAACAACAACATCAAAGAAATACACTTTCATTATCATCAAATGCTTAAGACCAATAGTCATCTCCCGTTCTTGCTCATCAGTACAGCAGGCCTGAGTTTGGGCGGGAGGGTGTGGGGGGGTCGGGCGGGGGTTAACCGGAATCTGGCTTCAGATTTTTCCGAAGTGCACTAGAAGATTCCCAATTTAAGTGCCTGAGATGAGGAACAGGTGCGCGATTAAATAAATAGCCGAGTCCGGCAAATCCGTTGCCGCTAAATCTTTGAACAGTCTCCATTGTTCTTGTTTTACTTTCACATTTCTGTTTGCCGCTTTGTGCCGATTGCTCGTCCTCATCTGTCTTGTTTCCGTCAATTTATTCCCTTAACTGTTTTTGTTCGGCGCGTTTGTTGCGAGGAAAACTTGAGATGCGAGGAGAGTTCCTTGTGCACGTTTTGTTGGCCTTGTCCGTCGCTGGAATGTGAAAAACATTCGATCCGCCTCAAATAAGTTGTGCAAGCTTGGCAGCACCCTTAATCACAGAAAATTTTCAAGCCGACCCCCGCCCCCACCCACAACCCCGCCTCGAAGATGTGGAAATTTGACAGCCCCCATCGATCGCATTTTTGACCCCCTAAACATACACGAAAACTCACCAAACTTGACAGTCTCATCGTGCAATTCTCAATTTTAACCAAGGAGCTCCTTGCTGCGAGGTGGCTCCTTAAGTAAAGCCACTTATTAAAAAAAAGTTGTAATGTGCTTCGAAAACACTGATTTTTTTTTTTTAGTATGTCTGGTTAAATTTAGCAAGTGGACCTAGTGGCCACCGCCGACGACGATCGCGTCGGCGCCACTTTACATCCCAAATCATTTGAAACAATATCATCCAAACACATTTGAGGATACTTCAGCCCTGAAGACATCTACCAACTTATTTTACATCGTAGTAGTAGCGCCACCAACTGGTAAAAGCTAATACAAGTTATTTTCTTGGATGAATGAATAAATAAATAAATAAATAAAGAATGGCACCTTTCATTTCACAGGGCACACCGGACGGCGTACCAGCAGGTAAAAGTCGGAGTCACACTTCAACGGGACAGCGCATATGCAGAGGAGGCGAAAGAACAGGAGCAGCTGTAGCGTAGAGTGGAGTGAACAGAATAGTAGATAGCGATCGCGCCACTAATTAAGCATGACCGTCTGGGTCGAATGTTGAATGCTCCTGCTTGCGTTTACAAGAATTTAGAATCAACCTCAACTAAAAAAAACCTGAGTTTTGGCGCTGGAGAATGAGTAGAGTCCAAAAAGACTCTCAAGCGACCATTCCCAGCATGCTCGGGTACTCCGGTTTCCTCCCACATTCTAAAAACATGCATGGCAGGTTGATCGGACACTTGAAATTGCCCCTAGTTATGGATTGAAAATTGGCTAGAAAAGACTCAAGACATTGATCTTACTCTATCCCTATTTTTGTGACTTTCCTTCGAAGGGCGTGGCTATTACGGTGCCGCAATAATAACAGAAATAACTAAAGCTGCGAGGAGCTATAAAGGGCAACGTTGGGGTACAGGCGTCATGATCCGGTTTTAAACAAAAAAACATTCATTTTTTTGGGCACTTTGTTACCCTGACCCGTTGCAACGCATCTTTTTTTTTAATCAGTACTGCGTGACAGGGTATGGCCACCGAGATCCCAGTCAGACCGAGTGGCCCAGAGGATGTCTGGCCATAGGCAAAAATCGTCCACCAAATTCCGTAACCTGGTAAACGAGACTTGCCCTGGCACGAAAATGAAGATGCGTCAGGATTTGAACCCACGCCTCCTGGGGAGACTGCGACCTCAACGCAACGCCTTAGACCGCTCCGCCATCCTGGCAACTGGTAATGCTCTCTTTACTGTAACTACAATTTATATTTATAAAACTATAATTATCACGAAAATGTCTGTCGTTTAAGCTGTGTCAATTCCCGGCCGCCATCTTTCCTTACTTTCCCCCTTCCCGTCCCTTCTTGGTTTTGGTTGGAACGTCGGCAGCCGCGAATGGGATGTTGTGCTCAGTCAAGAGAGCATTACCAGTTGCCAGGATCCGCCTCTTTCCCTTCAGGGGCGTGGCCAACCACTGCACAGAGCCAAAAGATCCAAAGCAAACTATGCAAAAAAAAAAGCTGAAGTTTTTTTTTTTTTGTTTTCTCTTCATTTTGCCTGTCTTTTGCATGCCGAACCTCCCTGTCTCTGGTGCTGCTGCGCCAATCAATATCATTTTTTACATTTTGACGTACTGCACGGTGCCCTTTTAACGAATCTGATTGAAAATTGGCTAGAAAAGACTCATTTCGGCGTTGACGGACAGGCAAGCCGAACCAACCGAGCCACCTTCCACAAACTGCCCCGCCCCCCCCCTAGCCGGTTGCCGCACCCAGAAAAAGGTTCATTGTTAGGACAGGGCCTTAAAATGTTTCTTGAAACTGAGCGTGCACATTTGGAAAGACTGAAGTCACCGCCCGTGCCCGGGGAAGGTGCTCCTCTTCGGCTTACATCGAGGACCTTTGAATGAGCACATGGCTCTTCCTCCTCTACAGGATAATAGGGCAGTCAGAGATCAGACTCAGCCTTTTGGTGGCTCTGAACGTTACCGCTTTGATAGGTTTTCGGATGAGGCAAGACCTGTCCATCACAGTGGCCCTCTGCTACCGACTCCCACAGAGATTCCTATTGCTGCTCCTAGTCGCATAGGAGGCCACAGTCCAGATAAACGGCGAGAGGACTACTGGCGAACAGTGCAATGCCACTCCCACAACTTTTCACGAAAAAGGATGAATTTCATATTGTGACATTATTTTTTTTAAGCATTTTTGAAGGTGCGCCGCTACTTCGCGGATTTTCAGTTTTCGCGGGTGGTCTCGGTCCCCGTTAACCGCGATAACCGAGGGTTCACTGTAAAAAGGATTATTAGGGTTGGAGGTAACATTTTCCATAATTTCTGTCCATATTTGAACACATTTTTCAATGCTCTTTTTTGTGGGGCCCAGATTTTTGGTCCCCACAAAAATTTTGGTCCCCTACAGTGGGTGTGCTGTCCGATGTTGGTCCCCAACATGTATGACTAATTTTCAGTCGGATTCGTCAAAAGGGCACCGTGCAGTACGTGAAAATTAAAATAAAAAAACATTTTTGATTCCACTTGGCGGCACTGTGTGTAGACGGGTCTCAAGACACCATCATGCGACACTCTGAAGAAGGCGAAAGACTCGCCGAAACATGTCAGGTAAAAAATTTACCGAAAACATAATTGTCTGCTTTTAATGAATCTGTCAAATATCAATAATATTGGTCTTCTATTTTTACAGTATAGAAAGGCTAAATATCAAATTGAAACAGTGTTTTATATCATGAATATACAGGGTTGGTGCTGGTTCTGGCACCGTCGTGTGTTTTGTAAACACACAAATGCTGCTGACGCACATTTGAATATTGATGAGCCGCCGAAGTTGCACGCGGCGTACTGCACGGTGCCCTTTTGACGAATCCGACTGAAAACTTCGAAGCCCCGCCCCCGCGTGCGCATGCGCGTAGTCTGTCCAGAGGGGAATGAATTCTGGCTTCATCTACACATGGAGGCATTAGTTGGCAGAGCGGTCTAAGGCGCTGCGTTCAGGTCGCAGTCTCCCTGAAAGAGCAATATTGTTGGACGCGTCCTCTTGAGTCGCAGCCCTAAAAGAACACCACCTCCACGTGCGATCCATTTTACAACGACTAGTGCACACGCTAAACTGCTCATAGAGATATTTGATGTGAATGACAACGCCCCTGAAATAACGGTGACGTCACTGATGACCCTAGGCAGATCTTTGAGGTCCCCAAGGGCCCCACTCAGGGCCCCGCTGGCCTGCTTCATCTCGCCAGCTCATGTGTGAAATATGTGCATCACCATACCTCGACTTCGACACGAATCTGGAATAGAGCAGAGTGCCTGACTGGCTGCTTTACAAAGCAGCCAGAGGCGAGGCCATGTTGTCGACTCATGAATAATAACTTTCTACTCATCTTTCCCCTCCAAACGTTTCCAATGTAAATTTCCACATTTATATGGGCTCTGTCTGCTGCGGGATCCGAACCCACGCCTCCTGGGGAGACTGTGACCTGAACGCAACGCCTTAGACCGCTCCGCCATCCTGGCACCTGGTAATGCTCTCTTGAATGGCACTGTGTGTATAACAAAATAATAACATTAAGATGTCTTCAGTCTCAGTTCTACCACAGATTTATGATGATGATAATTAATAATTGCATTAGTACTCAAATTCCGTTTTAAACCGTCCAACAACTGTCACTTCAGCCTAGACTCACGTTTGCGCAGTATACCAAGCTTGGGATGTCACGTGACACATTCTCACATGCATTTATTTATGCAACCACATTTGCAGTATCGTAGTGCCGGCAGACAGAGGACTAAGAGTGAGAATTATCTCATAAGGGAAATATTGGACAATCAAATTAATGGCTGCCCAGGCTTCAGGATGCTGGCAAAGGATTCGTAAACTTAACACAGTCGGCAGAAAATATTAATTGCGACCTGAACGCAACGCCTTAGACCGCAACACTATTATGCTTATTGATATCATCGCTGTCGGACAATCAGATAACAGTGACATTTTTATGTGCACCAAGCGGCCCCTAAGTTTGCCCAAATGGAAGCTCCGGAGGAGGAGTGCATGCTGTGTGACAGTGAAGCCGAATAGGAGCACCTTCCCCGGGCACAGACGGTGCCAAGCGGCCCCTAAGTTTGCCGCGCATTGTGGTTTGCTATGTCATCCATTCTTGTTTTGTTTTTTGTTTTTTTTTATTTACATCTGTTTGTTCATTCGTGGCGTAGAGAATGTGCTAAAAAGTTTCCGCTTTCTAAAAGGCTGAGCCCAGCACTTTTGTTGTAATAAGCCAACGAGGCTTTTCTCTTTTTCTTCCTCGGAAGAACGTCTGCCGTTTGTTTGGGGGAATTTCCATCCCCTTAAAATGCGCTGTCATCAAAACGAAACAGAACCACGCACACTTTAACATTTTAAAATGATGAACAAGGCTTCAAACTGTGCCAAATGACATGAAAAGTCCGATTGTACTTTGTGGCAACAAAAGCTCCGGCAACATGACTCAGATGGGTAACAAATAAATTGCATATCTCAATGTTAAAAGGGAAGAAAATGTGCAAGAAACAGGAAGTTGCCGCACATGATCTGCTGGGAAAAAAAAAAAGGAACGGACTAGGCATGGACTGAAGTGCCCGAGGGCCGGCTATGAGCCGCGCCGTGCCCGCCAACAGCCTTCCACGGTCGGATACAATGTTTCAAAGTTCCCCGCTGGAAAGGGGACTTAGAAGAAATTTGTAAAATTCACCCCAGTTGCCAGGATGGCAGTGCGTTCTAAGGCGTTGCGTTCAGGTCGCAGTCGCCATTTCGTGTGAGCGCCTCTCAAGCAGAGGGGGGAGGAAGTGGCACGTTTTGCAAATCTGGAGTTTTAACCTTCGAAATGGATTTTTTCGCGAAACGTTAATTTTTGCATGTATTTTGGGACTGCATGCATGCAGATGTAGAATGACGGCGGTCTTTCGTGAATGAGAGTAATTACTTCTGTCCAGCCCGCCATGATGTCCATAGAGGAGATGTGATCATGTGACAATAAGCAAAGAGAGAGTGAGAGAGAGAGAGATAAATGGCGCCCCCTGGTCAGCTCCTCAATGGACCCACTCCAGTTCGCATACCAGCCTGGCATCAGTGTGGATGATGCTATCATCTACCTGCTCCACACTTCACTCTCCCACCTGGAGAAGGCGGGGGTTGTTTGATGGCCGCTCTTATCTGCAACAGCCAAACACGGCCTCTACCCGCAAATGTTTTTGGACCGTTCTTACGTCCTTGTGATCTCGTGAAACAACAGTCGTGGCTCTGCGCCCCCACTTGAGCCGGTCCCAGTGGACCGGACTATGGGGGCATTTCACAAAATTACGTCCGACGATGTAAGTCGCATACCAGATCAGAGAGGAGATAGGTTTATGCTGTTTTTTTTTAAAAACATGTTTAGGTGGACTAACCATGACTTGCAATTCAATTAACAATTCTCAACAAAGCGTTAAAGGTAAAGATGACCTGTTCAAGTCCCGTGGAGCCAGACAATAATCCTAAAAAGACAGACTGTCACCCAAGCACACATTCTAAAGCCAACACAGCATCCTTGAATGCGAGAAAGCCAGCGACATTTTCAAAGACCTTGAAAATCAAGCCGAACAAGTCACGTAGCATCTCGATAATCAAGGGAGAGCTAAAAGACGTGAAGTTCTGCATTGGTGACGAACCAATACCAACGGTGGCAGAACAACCTGTCAAAAGCCTGGGCATCACTGAATGAAGTAAAACTTTCTGGGAACGGGCCAATTCAAGATAGCTGCCGCACTGTGGGGGAGGCTTTGGTACCAAATTTGGAAAGAGACCCAAACTAGAAGATCACAAGCCTAAACGGATGCAGGCACGCAGCTGCAAATTTGCTCAATTGACCTCCATGCAACGTCACTTAAAGCAACACAAAGGAATCTTTATTAGTGCCAGAGAAGCGTCACGTCTACCGAATGAACGAGCTAAATCGGTAAGAGGATATTGTTGTGGCACTACATTCTATATATAAAACGATAAACCTTGGACTAAACCGTGGTGAGGGTCAACTGACAGGAGCCAGCGCGGTGAACACGACACAGACGATGAAGCGTCAATTCGCTTAGCAAACGGGTTTATTAAAAATTGTCATCTCTCCTTTCATACAACACACCTCTGTCTGCAATTGTGCAGTCCTAGAATGCAATATACACTACTACTGTTCTTTCAGCCAAGGGTGTACTTAAAGACAATGATGTGTGACATTGAAAGATTTGTCAATGTGTGCTCCCTTCCAGCTTGACGCCCAAAGCAAGAGCAGTATGACAGTCTGTGAAAGCACATGTACTGTTTATTACAGTCATCTTCTATGGAGTGGTCTCCTGGGCAAACCTTGTTTCATATTCTGCGACCGCTCTGGTGAAGTCATAGGTGGACTGTTTAGCCGTGAGGCAAATGTACTTCATATGTTAGTAAAATGTTGATATACACTAGTTACCCGAGTTTTCAGTATGGAGGCTTTAAAACTTGTCAATTAAAAAAACAAAAAAACAAAAACAATGAGTTGATTCTGTACTTGCTGATTGCCTTCACTCTTCCCCTCTTGGCAGAGCGGTCTAAGGCGTTGCGTTCACAAATTGTCACAAATTTCACTAGCTGGCCCTGATATCTCATCCGTCTCTTTGTCGTGCTCCCTTTCATGTCTTCCCTCTGCAAGGACAACAGAGTCTACGCAGATAGCAATCATGGTTTTATTGTATGTAACCAATTTAAGATGGATTTGAGTTAAGTTTGGTTTTTGCTGTTTGGTTAGTTTTCTTACATGCATTATATGCAGAAATATGTTTTTGGGGTGTTCTCGTCAAACTAGACTAAATTTGGAATTGCATCCAACATCTGGAAAAGTGAAACTCATTTCCATCTTTTTGGACACCTGTCAAACCCGAGCAGCTTTCCAAATGTATATCATATATCATTTGCCAAAATTGTCCCTCTTCCAAAAGGTCAACAACGAGCCATTCGAGGGAATGTTGTGTGTGTGTTGCGAGAAAAATAGGAGGTATCGACGAGTATATTGGTTTAGTCTGGCTTCTAGACCACATCCAAACGTGAGAGAACACCTGCATGGAAATTGATCAACATGATTTCAGAAATCATTCATACATGTTGTTATCAGTAATCATTTCTGCGTCTGTTTTGGCTCAGACAGACACACAACAATACGGTTTCAATTTGATTGGCCCCAGAATTGAGCAGCCGCAACGCCATTGTTGGGGGTCTCCACAACATGGCACGCAGCATCGAGGCGCGCGCCTACGCCGAGGGCCTGGGCATCCACACGCATATCGTTAGCAGCAGCAACTTCAGCGAGACGTCGGCAACAATTTGATTTGCTTTCGTGGATATTGGTTTCTGAGTAGGCGTTGTAGCATAACATAACGTGAAAGGTAAATGTATCCCGATATGGACTACATCGGGCCGGGAGCTTAGACATGTCAAGCATTTTGCATCTACATCCGACTTAAAGCCCAATGTCGACAGAACGCATGAGACAATTATGTTTTCGGTAAAATTTTTTACCTGACATGTTTCGGCGAGTCTTTCGCCTTCTTCAGAGTGTCGCATGATGGTCAAACCTATTGAAAAATAGGTTCAACTCATTTGCCCACTGAAGCCCCCCCCCTTCTGGGTCTTACCTGCTTGTCCGTGGCCTGAGATGGTCTTCAGGCCCCTCCAGACATCCCTGGCATTGTTCCGCTGCAGTTGTTCTTCCATCCGCATCCTGTAGGACTTTTTCCCCTCTCGGATCCTCCTTCTCAGCTGACGCTGCACTCTCTTCAGCTCGTCCTTGTCGCCTGAAACAAAAGCTCCCGCTCTGTCGTCCAATCAGCTTGGAGCTCGACGTCACAACCTATCCCCCCCACCCCCTCGCCTTTCTCCTCCCCCCTCCTCCATCACTGTGAGGCATGGCGGAGGACAGGTCAGCGGTCTGTAGGTGACCACATACGAGTTGCTTTGAAGAGTCCAAGAGACTTTTTTGTAGGTCTTGGTCTTATACATACAGTGAACCCTCGCTACTTCTGCGAATACACAAAAACCAAGTGGAATAAACAAGCTAAAGTAGCCAATCTTGCATTTAAATAATGTGATTAATTCTGCCCCCCGGGATTCCTGGGTACCAAGTGGGATCGTTTCAGTATTCATTAAATTACGGTGATTCACTTTTGCAATTCAGACGGTATTTGGAGGTGGGGGGCTATGAAAAGGGTTAAAGCAAACGACATAGTAAAATACAATGCCAGCGCATAACTGTGATCAGATCCTTGACGTCAATCTTTCCCTTTTGTTTCTTGTCATACAAGGAGAAGCGAGATGCGCAGCTGGTTCAAGACTTTTTCAAATGCTCTCAAGTCATTTCCGGTGGTCTTGCGTGCGCACATTGGCAACGCTAAATTATAAGAGGAAGGAGGAGCGGAACGGCATAATAAAAAGAAAAAATAAATTTAAAAAAAAAAAAAAAAAAAGTCTGCAGTGGCACGCACACACACACACACACACACACACACACACAGAGAAAGAGGGGTGTGGACGGCACCAGTACAAGAACAATCTCTCTTAGTGTTGGCAGCTGGATGACATAGACCATATTTACAATGAATCGTGCCAATTCTTTTTGTGCAGACTCTGTGTGAAAAAAAAGATCCACGACTGACAGTGGGCATTAAGAAATAGTATGTAAAGATGTGCTTTTTCTTTTTTTTACTTACTGGATTTGGTTAGAGCTTGCCCTCTCCAATTGTTATCAAATTAAAAATCAAGTCGGAGAAAATATTTGTCGCAAACCGTACATTTGTCTATTTTAGTATGATCGACCTGTAGTTATTTATTGCAATCATCTTGATAGAAAGACAGCAATGATGTCTCAAAAAATGCACGGCCCAAAAAATTGTAGAACTGCCGATTGCTTATCGGTTCAACTTTTCACGAAAAAGGTGTAAATTTCCACCTTTATATAGTGTAAAAAGACATCCTGAAGCCTGGGGAGGAGGTGGGGGTGGAGCTGGTCCACCAGGGAGGGGAGGAGGTGGGGGTGGAGCTGGTCCACTGGGAAGCGGTGGCGGAGGTGGGGGTGGAGCAACACTGTACTCCATAAAATTTACAAAAAGCGAGGTGAAACACTCAATCAGGGCTGCTTTTTTGAACATTTCTCGAGGGCCATGGCGAGCCATTTCAAAAAAGCTGCACAACTAATGTATAAAATATTGATAAATTTGCTCGGCCTGATGTGTGTGTAAAGTTTCACGAGTTGTCGTTCCTATTTAGAACCTCATAATCAGCGTTGTTTTATTGCCGAACAGTGCAATGCCACTCCCACAACTTTTCACGAAAAAGGACTAATTTCGTATTGTGACATCCTCATGGCCGAAACAGTCATCCGAGCATATATGAGGTGGGATTCAACCCACGCCTCCTGGGGAGACTGCGACCTGAACGCAACGCCTTAGACCGCTCTGCCATCCTGGCACCTCGTAATGCTCTTATGACTGTGTTTGCTTTGTTCTTGCTTGGTACTTTCAATGGGCAGGGTCTGGTCCGTGACGGACTTGTAGTGTGAGGTCTTGACCGGACAAGTCAGTGAAAAATATTATCTTGTAGTCTGACTCTGACAGCACGACCATTGTGAACGACAACAAAGTCGCATAGTCTGAGACAGAACTCACCTCCTTGCTTGATGACCTGACACGGAAGGTATATAAATGCATGGAAGAAGTTTTTTTGGGCAGTGTAACACATTGTTTGGGTTTGAAATTTATCTTTTGTGACACTGGTCCTGGAGCTTTTCTGCCACCGTGAACTCCCATTGATACACATATTACAATGCAATACAACATTATCTATAAAGCGCATTTCCCAACAGCTGGAGCTGTAACAAAGCGCATCCCATTTGGTATAATATAAATTAGCACACAATAATAAATGTTAGGCATCTAAATTGTTATAAGATGTTGACCTATGTGCAAAAACCGCATTTTATTGACATTTGCCAACCGAGTCGCTTGATAATCTTAAAACCCTATGAGCTTTTAAGTGGAAATCAATGTTGACTTTTGCATTTTAATTTGCTTTTGGAGTTTATTTTTGTGGATGCGAACTTTTTCTCTTGGTAATTTTAAAGGCCATCAGTTGGAAAAAAAATGGCAAGCACACGTTTGTGGTTCAGTCGCGCGCTGTGATTGGTTGTCGGATTTATATGTTTGATTATTGCGATTTAAGTTATGAAATTCATCATTCATAATTTTGCCATTTGCATTAATTCTGGTGGTGATCAATTCACTTCATTTTGCTTTAGTTTTATTTTCAGATTATTCAAAAACAATTGCCATTTTCTTTGTATTATTTTCTTTGTATTATTTTTTTTCACATATTTGGTGAGTTATTTTTCAGGCCTCTGGGTGTTTGGATGACCATTTACTCTAAAATTTGAATAAATCTTTTTTCTTACTATGTAATCCATTCACCGACAGTATAAGTAAACGTTTTATTCAAATGAAAACAGACAACTTCTTCAGACTGTTGGGTTTCAATTTAATTTTCGGTAAACATCAATTCAGTAAGCTTACATATGTGTGCGTGTGTGTTCGGAGGATCATCTGGATTTAATCACACAGGACCAATAATTGCGTTTGTCCCTTGTCATAACCCGCCAGACGATTTCTATTCCACTTTGTTTTTCAACAACTCCCCCGAAATTTAGGAGAACATTTTGCTTATCAGAAGCGATCAATCACTTTGTCCTTGTTCAGTGTTGCTGCGTTCACGTCAGATTTTTAAATGTGGTTGACTTGAAATACCAAAGTGATGATGGCGGGAAATGGAAGCAAATAAAAGCAAACGTTTATTTATGGTATTTTTTTTTTCCGTACTGCGAGACACACATTTGATATCAGAGATATGAAAGATTGATTTCTGCTTATGTGAGCGTAATGACAATGTGACCGTAGTAAATCTAGAAAAGCGCAAAATATACAGTACGGTACTTTGTTTTTGGTGTGCTGCTTTCAGCTACTTTGTACCCCAAAATTATTTAATTAATTTCTTTCGATTTCTGGAATTGTTACATTGTTAAAGCAGTTGGCGTTTTGGTCGATATACTTCAAATGTACTTGCAACTACGTTCGAACTTACTTGTTAATACGTTTGAGCGTACATTTCCGTAATTAATATTATTTTTATCATTATTTTTTAAATTTTTCTTTGATCGCATTAGTTTACAATTTTACCAAAGAGCAAAATTAAATTTATACATTAAAATTAACTAATTTCAAAACTGTCATAATTCAAGAATTTTTTATTTATTTATTTTTTTTACCAATTCCACTTTGGTCACATCACTGCTCCTCCCCTAAAAAAAAAAATAGAACCCAAAGGTTTTTTAAGTTAACTCTTACAGATTGTAAATCAGCATCATAATTTTTTTTATAATAATACATTTTAAAATTTTTTTACTCTATCCCTATTTTTATGACTTTCCCGTATATATATATATATATATATATATATATATATATATATATATTTATATTTCGAGTCGGGCTCGCTCCCAAGAATCTGGATGTCACTTAACTTCATGAATTTCAATGAAAAGAAGACAGAAGTTATGGTCTTCGGTCTCAGTGGCCCTTTTACTCTCAATCCTGTTGACCTCGGCCCCTGTATACAGACTAGGGCATTTTCTTTAATGACTGAAGCCATCTCCTCTCTTCAATAGATGTAAGGCCAGAGGCGACCCAGAGCCAGCAATACATTGGATATCTCCTGATGGCAAACTAGTTTCAAACTCCTCGAGAACATCGCTATTTTTCATATTCTAAAAAACATTTCATTTAATATTGTATTTTTTCTCAAGAGATTTCTATTTTCATCTAAATTTCCCGTTTCTAAATACAAAACACGTGCAATCTTTTTGCATTTTTTTCCCTCTTTTGTTGTTTATTTTATTTTGCGGTTTGCAATCCGACATTGGAAAAATATTATTAGATTATTAATATCTTATTGTATGTTTACATTCTTTTCATTACCTTTCCATTTATTGAAATGTTTTTTTGTTTAATTGTGCTTTCAAGTATTATTTTCATTGAATATATAAAGGTGGAAATTTACATTGGAAACGTTTGGTTTAGCTGTTATAAAAGTTTGTTTTTTTAGTGCTGTAAATGCATTTTCAGCTCGCGCTGTACACATTTGCTATGACAGGGGGGTCGGACCAGGAGCATTACAACGAGGAAAGAATTTAAAAATAGAGGTATGAGGAGAGGAAATCTATATATATATATATATATATATATATATATATGAGCACTGTAAGCAAAAACTGAAGTTTGAAATGATAGAATTCTGTACTGTCCGAGTCTTCCAGACCAGTTAACTTTTTTGTTTAAAATATCAAATTACATGCAGTAGCATGTTTATCGTAAAAAAACGACGATAACCTTTTCACCGGCATTCAAACAGTGAAATTAGGTGTAGAAAAATAACATGAAAATACTTTATTATATTGAATTTTAAATTGAAAATTCCATTATTTTATGAGATAGTAATTAAAATATATAAATGTAAACCTCAACATTGAAACACAAAGCAATTTTGGCAAAAGTGAAAATGGTTTTATTTTTAAAAAAGGTATGCTCTTCCTGCTTATTCTAACAATTTCTCTCTAACAAGTTATCACACTGTTGGGGATGTGGGATTTTCCCTCATCAGTTCCCACAATAAACTACTTACAATAAGATTTAGGCTATTTCGCCAGTTTTACACTCAATATAGATACTTTTCCCAGCACTTTTTTTGACCAGTTCAACATTTTTTTATTTTTAAAACATCTAACACCACTTTTTCCACATGCCACCCCCATCACATCCCACAAGACCCCTTCGCTCCCTAATCTTGTTGCACACTGTACAATGACAATAAAAGGATTTCGGATTCTGATAAATTTAGAATGGCCGACTTCCTGTTCAATTTAGCATACGGCTCCATGAGACTTTTTATTAGGTCTTGGCTTTGTACACACTTCATCAAATTTTCAGTTTGGTGAAACAGAGACCACGAGGTTGGACACAACCTGGAAGGGTCGCCCGCCAATTCCCTAAAAGTTTCATTCTCCATTGACTATGTGTAAAAAAAAAAAAAAAATATATATATATATATATATATATATATATATATATATATATAAAAATTGGACTCATATCAGAGTCAGCCCGGAAAGCAATTAATTTGATTTCAACTCGTAAAAGTTTGGTTTTTTAGTGCCAACAAATCATTGTACACATTCGCTGATATTCATTGCCGATGGGGATCTCGTGCACTTTATACTGATGACACAGGTAACTCATCACCTCGTCGGGGGCATCAAAGGTCTCGACTCACCTAAAGTTGTGTATGCAACAATCAAACAACAAAAAAGGAAATAATATATATATGTATTTACTTAAAAAAATATTTTTTGCATTTTTCGGACCATGTGATCAGTGCCAGAAGAACCATTGTGTCTGAGTGATGTTTTTTTTTTTGTGTTAACATCAAACATGTAAATGAAATTAATTGCATTTGCCTAGAGCAACATTCTGTGGAGGATTGCTCTGGTGAGCCTTTCTTTTGCAAAGGAGATGAATTATACCTTTTTTTTCCCCCACAATTCAAAATAGTTCCCAGGTTTCATTGCTCCCGCTCTGACGCCGACGCACTCCAACCTCTGATCTGAATGAGTTCAAGTCTGAGTATAGCAAAATGTGAAAAAAAATTAGCTGACAAATATGTTCAAAAGTCAATCAAATGTTTGTTTGCAAAAAAATGGTGACTAGATGTTCCGCATGATACCTTTTAGTATTTTTGCATACCAGGGAAGAAGCGAATTTCTACTTTTCGTTTTGAGCTACGTTTTGCACTTGTGTGTGAATGACGCCGAACAAAACAGCAAGAGTGCATCTTGACTCCAACGAATCCGCAAAGAGGAAGATGAAATGGATCCCATCGTCGCGGCCCCTGCGACTTTTTGTGCGATTATTGTTCTATTGTCAGTCTGTGTGTGCTGCTGCACCATTTGTGTTATAAAATCGGGTCGCAGTCTCCCCACGAGGCGTGGGTTCGAATATAGAAGGGACTGAAATCATGTGAAAATTGAGTCTTTCAGATCGACGACAACTGGTACGAGGGAGTGGGGGAATCAGCTGAGGTGGTTCAAGCATCTGATTACACCTCATGAATGCTTCCACAATGTAAATTTCCACCTTTATATAGTGTAGAAAGGCATCCTGAGACAGCGGACAGCAGGCGGGCGCAGCAGCCGGGCCGATTTCTACAAAAACAATAGGGACTTCGCAGCGGTCTCCGTTTGCCTTTGCGCAAACAGACCCGACACTTTCGTTGTGGTCTGGCTTTGCTGGTCCGTGGAAAATAGGCGAGCTTGTGTTTGTCCACTGGGGTTTGTGTGAAAATAATTGTCTGGGAAGTGATTGCTGGCATCCGCGCTTGCGATATACATCAGTGATGAATTATTGATAAAAAAATGTCTCTTCCACCGTTCGTACTTTAACCCCCCCCCCTCCCGCTTTTTATGATAGGATATAAGCTGTCTCCATAATGGAAATCTCCACATGTGTGCATGATAGTAGGTTTGGTGTGATGGAATCACCAGCGGCGTGACTGCAATCGAAGCTATTTTGGAATCCTCTTTAAGTGAACGAGTTGAAGGAGATACTGGACAATCAAATCAATGATTTTCCGCAATGTTTTCAATCTGTTTAATTATTTGATACATGTTTTAGTTCAATTAAACAATAAAAACAGACAATTGAAGGAACTCAGCTCAAGTGAAAGGATGAAATGAGTGGAATCATTTTTTAGGTCATTTGAGAAGTTTCAACTATTTTAAATAGTGAGTACACACGTGTGTTCGAATCCCACCTCAGACAGAAAGAAAATTAGATTAGATATCACATTTAATTAAAATGTGGATTCATTTTTGAGAATTACATTTTTAATATGAGGGAATGTATAATGAGAGACAGTCGAGTATAGCGGACATAAACGTATAAGCCCTTCCCAGTCAACACCTTTCGGTTCTACTCTTTGTGAAACGTCGCCACCGATCGTGTCCGGGGGAACGTGCTCTTCTTCGTCCACTCTTCTCTTCGCCCCATCCTACACCAGAACAGCCTTCAACCGCAGTGCATTGCTCAAGATGACATACGCTGAGGGCAGCAACAGTCTCCTTCTATATTTGTGCGCGTGTAATTTGCGTCAAACACACAACTATACACACTCGTATGACTTCTGCGAGCATTTTGTTGCACTGCCTGTCACTATACATTGCTGGTATAGATGAGCAAACATTTTGCAACAATTAAGCGAAATTGGATAATATCCAGCGGCACAATAGTTGAAATCACTAAATTATAATACTAGAAAATTAGATTAAGATTAGATTAGGTTTTCAACACTAGAAAATTTTTTTTGAACAATGCATGCCCACTTTGTCAAATTTTTTGAGTTATTATATTATATTATATATATATATATATATATATATATATATATATGTGTGTGTATATATGTATTCTCCATATTGCAAGCAGTGCAGAAGCGAGAAATGCTACAAAATAAAGACGATAGCCTGTTGGGAATACGTTGATACAATTTTAAAATTTAGCCTATCAGATGTTTCGGTTTCTCAATTTGTTCTTTAACTTTTCAACACTTGTGAATCCATTTGATTTTCTTTCGTAATGCTTCAGAGCATCCCACATTTTTTCCTTTCATTTCTTCTCGTTGATTGAATCGGTCAATTAGCTGATTCTGCGTCGCTGTTGTTTTTTTTCCTCACCGGTCAATTTACCTCGGTGGCGATAATGACTGGAAGACGGTGCAGCGTTCAGGAAGGCACAGAGGATTCAAAAAAACAAAACATTTATTGAGCAGACATGAAACACATTCATAGATATTCATTGAGTCATTTTAACTCTCATTGAACTCCAAACTGTATCCCAACAATTCACGAGATCCATTTTTTTTTCACGACTTTTTTAAAATATGTAATCAGACCATGATCCTTGATTTGTCGTAATTGGACAATTTACAATGATGACTGAATGTATAGTACCCCTTTAATCCCCCACTGTTCAACTAACACATTAGCTCAACCGTGCCCAGCCCAGCCCCTGCAATAAAGCCTTTTAGCCAGCTCAATAAGGTCGCAGGTTCATATCGGAACCCATCGATTGTGACATTTGCATGTAAATCAGACCTTGCAATGGCAGGAAAGGCATTTTTATTCTTTTGATTCCAGGAGGCAAATGTCCTGTGTTTCGTGTCATATGAGCATATCCTTTGTATCTCTTGTTTTTATTTGTCAAATAATATTTTTTTTATCCAGCCAGTCAATACGGCATCATCGTGTATTGATCTGTTTGTTTTAATACGACGCGTGCAACGAGCCGCCATCTTTGTGGCCGCCCGCCGATCCCGAGCCGTTGAGCTGCCCGATGGCTAAGGAGCCTGAAAGAGCGAGAAAAATGCAAACTGTTCTCAAACGTGTGGGAAATTAAAGTGCATGTGATCTTTAGTTTCTTTTTGAACAAAAAAAAAAAGAAAAAAATTCAATCTAAAACGTGAACCGCAAATTGACCTGACACGTCTTTAATCAGCACCAATAGTCGAGGCGAGACGTAACAAACGCATGGATTAAGATAATAGGATGTCTTTTTACACTATATAAAGGTGGAAATTTACATTGGAAACGTTTCAGGCCCGGCCTTTCGGATGTAGGCCTTCACTAATCCATCACGATCTATATCTTTGCTGCTGTAACAGTGCAAATTTCCCCACTATCCTTTCCATATTCTTTTTCCTTTCCCAGTGAATTTGCACTCTTGGCCCTCTGGACCCGCAAATGTAGCAATTCTCTTTCTACATCCAAGACCCCGCGGTCACGCCTTTGCATCGCCGCGCTCACTCAACGCCGTCCGTCTGTCCTCCTTTGCGTTGTGCGTCAAACGTTTCCAATGTAAATTTCCACCTTTATATAGTGTAAAAAGACAGTACTTTCAATGGGCAATGTCTGAGGCGGGATTCGAACCCACGCCTCCTGGGGAGACTGCGACCTGAACGCAACGCCTTAGACCGCTCTGCCTATTTACATTTCAAGCTTCAAGCAATTACACATATGGCATGCATCCAATAATTGTTTGCGCCTCTGAGTCTTGTACATGTGAAGTTTTGGATTTTTAGCAGCATGTGCAGGAGAGTTATTAAGCATTTTGGGCTCTGTCTGAGGCGGGATTCGAACCCACGCCTCCTGGGGAGACTGCGACCTGAACGCAACGCCTTAGACCGCTCCGCCGTAGAATTTAAATGTTTGCACTCAGTCACTTTCGCCTTCAAATTGTTGCGTTCAGGTCGCAGTCTCCCCCTATTGTTTATGTAGAAATTATTATTAGGGCCCGAGCAGCGACCGCTACGAGGTCCCCATTGTTTTTGTGGAAATTATTATTATTATTATTATTAGGGCTGCTGGACGCCCAGGCAACGGTAGTAAAGTCGGCCGGTCACCACTCTACAGTGTGGGGCCACAGGATGTGCGCCGTCTTCAATTAATTTGATTGTCCAATATTTCCCTTATGAGATAATGCCTCATTTTATACGTTAGCTTAAATTTGGGTTTTGAATAATTTGATCCTTCTTGTTTTCCCTTTGCATTCATTTGGGCGACAATCGGTGATCATCGTCGTCGTCATCGCCACATTTTTTATGAACAGGCCATTTGAGGTGGAGGACTCAGACAGTTTCACGTAGTCTGTTGGAGATAATCAGCAAGGTCGCTCTGTCGCTCTCTTTTGTTTCAGTCCCGCAGTGATGTGGAGGCGGAACGTGTTCCTCCTCACCTACCTTGAACATACTGGCAAATAATTTATTGCAGAATAAGTCGATATTCCATAATGGAAACACTCTAAAATATAAACCTCCATCCATCCATTAGAAGAACAGAAAAAAAATTCCAGAAAATGTAAAATATACCGGCGGTCCGGTGGACTGGCCCCACAGTGCAGAGGTGCAGGGTTCGATTCCGGGAAAATTCCCCCGGAGCTCCGTGCCTGAGTGCGGGCTGTGAGCCGCGCTGAACGACACCTGTGTTGAGCAGATGATTAATGCGAGTCCATGAGGATTTTGCCATCACTAGTTTTAGATAGTTTTAATTTTTGAAAGAGCATTTTCATTTTACAGTGAACCCTCCTCTTCACCACCTCGGCTCGCCTCACGCACATTTTGTCGTGATCTTTCTTGACTCATCCGACTTGTGTTTCGCTGCTGTGACCCCTTTGCTTCGAGAAAAAGCAAGTCAAGGTTTTCATCGAGCCCCCTGGCATTCCAAAAGTGCTTTCCCGCCACTTTTTTTTTTGGATTCTTTTTTACTTAACTTTTTGGACTTGCAGTGCTATGAGTAATTTCCCGGGATTTATTTATTTTGTTGGCCCCTGCGGTGCTGTGGTGACCGCTTCTAGGGCACGGCACATGGCTTAAAGAAGGAGAATGTGGCCGTTGAAATCATTTGGAGTGTACGGCAATTCTCAAAACGTTCGATGTTTTTGCGTGCGCTCACCTCAAACTTCAGTGGATAATTTACCGATGAGACTGCCAAGTTTGGTGAAGGTACCTTTGTAACCTGTACGGCTTTGAATCAGTTTTAGCTTGTGACATTTTGAAACAACCGAATGTGTCCACAGTTTGCCGATGCAGAAGCCTATTTTGCGCCGTGCGCCAACGATGTACAGTTACCAAAAAAAAAAAAAAACAACAACAAAAAAACGCTACAGACAGGCTAACAAAACTAACATCAATATATACATATTTAGTGACGGAGTGCAAACGGTGCATGTGTGGAGTGTGATGTGAAATGTATTATCATCAAAATCAACCATTTAAGGAATCAAAAAAACCCGCCGGATCGCGAGTCGGCATCGTTTATGGTCGGAACTACGACGGTATCTGATCGTCTTCGAACCTCCGACTTTCGTTCTTGACTGTTATGCTGATGATACGCAGTTATACATGCCGTTGGATATAACAAATCCGTGCGACTGCTATAAATTAGAGGCATGCGGAAATTACAAGAATTGCATAATTAAGTATGTGAATAATAATAATAATAATAATGATGATGATAATTATGGGAGAAACAAAACAAATGCATCACCCTTGGGGAAAAAAAGAAAAATGATTCTTATTTTTCTTGGGGGGTGGGGCGTCCTTTCTTATGTCAAAATTCCGTTTTTCTTCAACGGACAGCGGGGGGCGTGACTTGCCTTCATTCTTGTGACAGGTAAGTCACGCCCTCATGGAACATCAGCTGATAAAGACGGGCCACAATTAGTCTTCCAGACTTTATCTGCGGTGCTTTCTTGTATTATTAAGATTTTCAGTTTTCGCGGGTGGTCTCTGTCCCCATTAACCGCGATAACCGGGGTATTACTGAGCTCGTGTGTACACATTTGCTATGAGAGGCATTATCTCATAAGGGAAATATTGGACAATCAAATTAATGACTGCCCAGGCTTCAGGATGTCTTTTTACACTATATAAAGGTGGAAATTTACATTGGAAACGTTTGGTTTAGCTGTTATAAAAGTTTGGTACACGTGTGTTCCTATAACAACGACCACATACTTCCATGTTTCCGAGCTGTTTCGCGCGGTTCGGACAGTACCAGAGCTCCGGCCGGCGTGCGTGGCAGTTAAGCCGTAGAGGAGCACCTTCCCCGGGCCACAAGCGTATAAAAACCCTGTGCCTTAAATAATTTATTTCTACATCCTTTGCAATGACATAACAGCAGAAATATAATTTTGAGACCTATTATTGCGTAGATCTCGAAACTCAGTACTCAGTGGTGCAAATATGGTACAAAACATTTTAAACGATTTTATCTTGGCCTCTTTTTTTTTTTATCCTAAAGTGGTCTGAATGTTAACCACGTTCTTATTTTCTGCACAGTAGGGAGACGAGGGCCAAAAGATCCTCGGCATCGAGAGGAGCTACATCATCGCCGAGGCCGAGTTTATATTATATATTCGTGCAATGATGGACTTTCCGATCAATAACGTAAACATTTGGACCAGTGCTCTGTCTATATAGGAATGTAGTATTATTATTATTGTCTTATTATTAGGGCCAGAGCAGCGACTGTAGAAATGCCCCGACACGCTGGACTACAGTTACTTGTGTAAACATTACGTCATGAGTGACGTCGTCTCTTTTGCGCATGTAGGTCACTTGTGATGTCACATGGTGATGCCACCCAATGATGATTGACAGCCTCACACCAAAAATGAATCTTGGCAGATGATGTCAAAATCCCAAGCAAGAGGAAAGAGCCCTTGGCCTTGAGACCAGAACAAAATCAAAATTACATTTCATGAACTCACCCTTGCCTGTTGAGGATGCGGGCATAACAATTTTAATCTGAGGAAAGCATTTATTTGCCTACAAAACTCCAAGCTCCGCTGTTTTGTAATCACGCCACGCTTATTTATGTGGGTTGTCGTTTTGGGTCCGATCGGCCCGTTCCCAGAGAGTTTTACTTCATTCAGTGTCATTCAGTATTATTCAAAATCTTTCAGTGCATAGATACGCCGCTTCTGCTCCGACCGCACCGGCCAATGCATTTTTAGTGCTGTAAATGCATTTTCAGCTCGCGCTAAATCCGACGGCTATCACCAACCTATATGGGGCACTTGAGCGCTGCATATACATATATATGTGTATATATCTATATATATATATATATACGACTTCCTGTAAAACCTAGCTCATTGCTCCAAGAGACTTTTTTGAGGCAGCTCTGAGTGTGAGCCACAACTGTGAGGTTGAAGAGTGCACATCCTTGCATACTTGTATCTCATGAAGGTTATAATAATGACTTTTATGCATTTCCACACTTATTCATATGCGCAAAGCTGCAATTTAGTAAGCATCTGTGCACATTTGCATAAAATAAGCAAAACAGTGCAAACACGTGTCGTATTGATTCAGCCAGCGGTACCACTGTCATTGTTCCGTAACATTTTTTAACTGAAATATTTCTCAAGCTAAAATGCAATTAATTTTACTATGCATGAATTGTCAAGTCAATTGTGGTCAATTGTCTAAAATAAATTTAAAAAAATGTAACACTCTGTCACATTCACTTCAAAACACATTTTGAGTTCCATATACTGTTGCTGGGCCACCTGGAATAACAGCGGAGCTATGCAAGGACCTCACCTACAAAAATGAACGACCCCGTAGTTGCTGACAGTACAGCAAAGCATGTGGAAAATAAAAAGAAGAAATTAAAAAAAGAGCACTCGGTAGATAAAGTCAAGGGGACTTTAGAAGAATGTGGTGCGGAGAAAGAGAAAAAGAAAAAGAAGACGGCGGTGAATGGTTGTGATGCAATAGATGGATTTGGCAAAGAAAGCCAGCAGACAATGAATTTTCAGCACTAAAAAAACGAAACTTCATTAACAGCTAAACCAAACGTTTCCAATGTAAATTTCCACATTTACTCACTTACCAGCTCAACCCCCCGAAAAATACCCTGCCCTCCAACATTACCCGAGGGCCGGCTATGAGCCGCGCCGTGCCCGCCAACAGCCTTCCACGGTCGGATACAATGTTTATTGGGCGTGATCGGGGCGGCCCGGGTGTCCATAACGGCGTCACTCTCATGCTAGTGATTTTTTTTATATAGTCATTGTTTGAGGCTGAGTGGCTTTTGTATTATTTTCATTTTTTTTGGGTATATTGATGGCATTTGATTGTCCAGTATTTCCCTTATGGGATAATGCCTCACATGGACACCATTGTTCGCAAGTTGCCCGCTGGAATGGGCACATAGAAGAAATTTCGAGGATAAAATCCTCCAGAGCGCCAGGGCGGCAAAGTCGGACACCATGGCCGTGAGCATCGCTCGTCCGGAGATTCGGCCCTCGTTCTCCGATCATTGGCAGTAAATGACACAAGGAAGATTACCTCTACATGAGCTAGTCCGCTGGTGAAGCAGCATGAGGTTCATTGTTATTGTTGTACACTCCGTTTCAGTATGAGGCCGCTCAATATTTAATAGCCGTTGCTCGAAAGCAGTTCTTGACCTTCACCCTGCCTATCGATTGATGATCTTGACCGAAGAAACTGTGTGTGTGTGTGTGTTTGTTGGGGGGAGGGGCTTATTACGTGCAGCTTTTTTTTACCTCGGGGCGTTGACATGGCTCACTTACAGAAACTGGCAGCTAAACTAAAGATCAACTTGATTGTTTAATTTCAGACTTGATACTGTAAGTGGGCAGACGGCCAACCTTTTTTGTATTTTATGATGTCATGGAAGGAATTTTGCTCTCCTTCTCATTCCACTACAGTATACCAGTGCTGCTGTGCATTAGAAGCCAAAGTCACAAATTCTCCTCATGAGATCTAATGTCGTCCCCGTAATGTCCCACTCCTCTCCTCTTATCTGAGACCACGGAGCCATCTGCGAGGCACATGCAAACGAATGAGAGTGGCAGAAAGGGGTCATGAAGAGTCAGGGATGAGAACACTGGCCCGCAAAACATCCCACCAAGAGAAAAGCATTCATGAGTCTCCCGTGAACTTTGAGCGAGCATTGACATTGACGTAAATGCCCCCCCCCCCCCTTTTTTTTGGGGGGGGGGGGTGACCGTGAGCGAGTGGTCCACCACATGGCAGCCCATCCGAGGACCTCACTAAGCCATCCAATCGGATGGCCACCTAGATGTGGAGAGGCATAAGTAAAATAAAAAAACAAAAAAACATCTTTGTTTTGTCTGCTTTTAATGAATCAGTCAAATATCAATAATAAGAAGACAAAATGAACCTAATACAAATAAATGAATGCTTAATAACTCCCCTGCACATGCTCCAAAATAACTTAAGACATTTATGCTATTAGGGTAACAATAAAATAAAATGATTTGTTATTCAACACACAGCAAACTACTCTTTCAGAAGAAGGACAATTCCTGCAATTTCTTGAGATGACAAATGTGTGATTTTCATTTATGATAAATACTTTGATGCGCTAAATATATTTCAAACATGTCTCGATCTAACGAACATGCATCTAACGCAAGCTTTGCCTTGATTTTGGACAACAGTGTGAGCAGAAGTTTCCTTTTCATTTCCTCAAAGTTATGTCACATGAGCGTCCTAACATTTCCTGATAATGCAAAGGTGAAACAGGTGTTCGGAAGGGAGTTCCTTTACCCGAAGAGATAGTACATCTTAGCTTCGTTATTTTCTGGAAGAAATACAGATTTAACTTTGCTATTTTGGAAGGCTTGTTGGAAGACTCCACCTTTATATAGTGTAAAAAGACATCCTGAAGCCTGGGGACGCTCTTCCCCTCACTCTTTCATCATTCCACGGGCGGTGCCAAGCGGCCCCTAAGTTTAACCGAATGGAAGGCAGCCCGAGTGTAAGGTGGTGATGGAATTTCTCTATGAGTGATGATAGCTGTTAGCATGCGGACCCTCACTGCGGTTGGTGTGTCCTGTACAACACTACGGCCAGCGTTTCTTTGTTATTGTCATGGCTCTGATTGATTTTTCGACGGGGCGCCGGAGCCTGCTGGGGAGACTGTGACCTGAACGCAACTTAACAGTGGTTTTTGAATTCTTCTTTGGGTTTGTTAAAAAAAAAACCCCAGGAGGCGTGGGTTATTTCTGTCAGGATGATTGTCCAATATTTCCCTTATGAGATAATGCCTCTCATAGCAAAAGTGTTCACTCAACGCGGGCACGTGGAGAACATACCATCTTCTCTATTGATTTTATTAGCACTGAATATGCTCGCTCTTGCTTTGCTACTTCCTAAGAAAGTCATAACTTCAGTAAATATTGGATTAAAATGACTTCAAGACCACAAATTGAAAACAATACAATGAAAAACAATGAGTGTTTGTACCTACACTGACACGCCCGCCCTCCTCCCCCGGAACTTCCATTCGGTACTTTGAATACTTGA
Source organism: Idiotropiscis lumnitzeri (assembly GCF_059441095.1). Taxonomy (NCBI): domain Eukaryota; kingdom Metazoa; phylum Chordata; class Actinopteri; order Syngnathiformes; family Syngnathidae; genus Idiotropiscis; species Idiotropiscis lumnitzeri. The sequence goes on from NC_142412.1 coordinate 5,629,676, forward strand.
CATTTTTCATTCCAGGGTCAAAAGTTATTGGTGCATTGGGCACTGTTGTTTGAAATCTTGGAAGTTGTTCTATGGTTACCTGACGACAAACGCCGACCTAGCTTCTTTTTTTTTTTCTTTGTAACTCTTTGGTCGATCGAGAAGAAAACCAAACGGTTCACGACAATTTCATCTGACGTTTCACACGTTGCTAATCCTTGATCAAGTAATAAAACATGAAATGATGGCGTTGGAAAACGCAATCTTTCACAAACAAACAACACTTCAAAAATCTTCATTTGAAACACGCCACATCCTTCATTTGAACATGCACACATAGTTTCCATTCCTGGCTATTATCGTAAACGAAAACGAACGCAATAACAAAAATTATTTTTAAATTACATTTATTATACTCATTATGATCCCTCAATAAAAAATATTCGGGGGCATTGTAGTTTCGCCGAGCGGCACGACGGTGTTTTCTGAAAGTATTTTCTTATTTCTCAAATTATTTTGTCAGGGGGGTGTTGAAGCCCAGAAGTCTCAGTTTGATATATATATATATATATATATATATATATATATATATATATACCCAATAAAGCACTTGGAGCTTGTGGATGCTTTTTCCTGACTCCATGTTCTGCAAGGTACGGGTGGTCGTGTGTGTGTGTGTGTGTGTGAGTTTAGAACTGTCAGGTTTGCGTTCGTGGGGACCCCGTAGAGCCATTTTTATTGTTGACATAAATCATAGCTAATCATCTTCAGAATAAATGTACGTACATTTAAGACATATACAACAGATCGGGAGTCGTGCGGGCGTGAGCATGTCACAATACGAAAGTCTGTGTCTTCTTGTCCCTCACTTGCTTGGAAGACATAGAGTACGTGTGTCAAACTCAAGGCCCGGGGCCAGAACTTTTGGCCGACGCCGACGCCTGGCTGTGCAAGCGCAGGGCTTTATTTCAAGATATTCAATATCATTTTTTACATTTTGACGTACTGCACGGTGCCCTTTTAACGAATCTGATTGAAAATTGGCCATTGAGGATCGAGTTTGGGCACCCGTAGACAACAAAAAGACAATTGAGTTTCAAGACTTTCAAAATAAGGGCCCCAATAATAATTTCTACACAAAGTCCATTGTGGTGACCCGCCCATAATTGATGTTGAGAGAATGTAACAAAGCCTAGGAAGTGACAGAAAATTAAACCCAAAAATGTTTGCAAAAAAAAAAAAATACCAGAAGGCTTTATATTTTAATGGTACTCATTTTAAAATAACTTTTTTGGGTTTATAACTGTATATATTCTTTAATTTGTAATCTGCACTGCTCAGGAATAAGTGTTCTTTACTGATTTCTAAATGTCTAAATACTCCGCAGTTTAATATTCAAGGCAAATATACATGAGAGGAGTCAAGTCTTGCCTGGGTTGTTCGTGGAAGTTAGGAGACTCTTTACTGCATGTGCATGTAATGTATATACAATGGTGAGGGTTAGGGTTTGATTTTTTTGCCGCGCGCGGATGCCAAGACTCCTGGGGAGACTGTGACCTGACCGACCAGCACAACTTCCACAGTGGATCGTCTGTTCTGTGACACTGGCCATCGCGCTGTACACATTTGCTATGAGAGGCATTATCTCATAAGGGAAATATTTTAGAGGATTTTTAATGATATGCAGAACAAACAGTACCTCCATAATATTAAAAGTTTCAGTTGCGTCACAAAATTCGGCAGAGTAAGATCATTGTCTTGAATCTTTTCTGACTCATTTTCAGTCGTCCGCCTTTTACACGATTAATGCGGCGACTTGGAAATAGTAACGGCAGTCTGACTGTCATAAAAGACCACGCGGAATAGTCTAAAGGACCCATTCCGAAATTGAACATGAAGTCAGTTATTTGGTGAGAATTCCTGCCCCAATATCACTTGATTGATGGCGCAGTAGTGGCTTTTCGGACAGTTCCCGCCGCACTTTGATGGTCGTTTCCACCCACAAATAATTGACACGTGGCATTTTCGCTGTCTTTTGTCATTTGGCTTCTAAGCACATTGATTAAGATTAAGACCAATAAAAAAAATGCATCCAGTCTTGTTTATAGTTTGTGGGTTGTCTAATTAAAGGGAAAATGCCACGGCTTGTCTCGGGGACACAAACCTCAAGCACACGCTACTGCATGCTGCAATGCATCCTGGGTACCGGAGAGTTGCCGAAAGGTCTTTTTTGCCCGTTGCTTCACAAGAATCGTTGCCACTCATTTTGTGCTTGTGATGGCCCCCAGTGGTCTTCATCACCTTCTGTTGTCACGTGATGACTTGAGCTGCTGCTTGTAGGCTCCGCCCCTCTGTTGTCCTCACTCTCATCCTTGTTTTCAACTTCAGGGACAACGTTCTAACAATTTAAAATGTGGAAGTTTGCGCCGATCCCCAACCTAGGTAGTACGTCTGCTGTAACCTAGGTAGTACGCAATCCCTATGGCCGCCGCCATTGTGCGCCGTCCACGGCCGTAGTTGGCAACTGTTTGAACGCCACCTGCTTCTCACTAGCTTAGTATTTTTTAGTCTTCGGATGATCATGGGAACGTGTCGCCTACATTAATCCATTTTTCTTTTTTGGACCATCTTTAACTGAACCATGATGGTGGAACCTCAAACTGCATAAGCCGAGGAACAAGAAAGTAGCATATATTTTTTTTTTCAAACCTTCTGATTGACGATCAACCGGAGCTGCCAAAAATATCAACAGTCTCTGCGGACCTGATGTCCTCCGGCAGGCTATTCCATAGACGAGGACCAGAATGGCTGAATAGTCTTTGGAACTCCCCAGACATATTTGCTTTATACAAAAAATAAATCAAATAAATAAATAAATAAATAAACCTCCTCCTATACAAATCCTTTAAGGCATACAATTGATGCTTTCGCCCACCAATGTCTTGCTCCTTGATCTCATCAACAGGTATGGATGATATAGATGAAACGGTCACCGATATTAAAGAGGAAAAAAAAAAAAAAAGAAGAAAAAAAATGTTGTTGCTCACCAAAAGGGAAACCTCAACCCTCCTCTCTGCTAAATGTGGAAACAACAGGTGGATCAAATTGTATCTTCTGCCATCTACTGGACAGACTTTTACACCCTCGCTGTACCAAAGAGAGATTTCGCCGCTCCTTCCTGCCAACTGCTGTCAGACTTTTTAACAAGAACATTGGGTCAGGCCTACAAACGGGAGGGCATTAGTGCAATTGTGCAGTCCTAGGATGCAATATTAACTACTACCCCGAGTATCCACGTCTTGTAAAAGTTCACGATGCGTACCCTGTCCCGATATGTGGCATGATACTCCTCCTACCAGTTCGGGACTGTAGAGTGTTATTTGCAATGAGGCCGAGCTGGAAAAAAGAATATCACGATAGTTTGAGGATATTTTTTAAAGATTTTTCTTTTAAATCAGTGTTTATCACATAAAAAATCCATAATTAATTGCTATATATCACTTTTTCTTATACTACTATTTTTTTGTAAAGCTTTTAAGGAGTATTTAATTGAATAATGAAATGGAATAAATGAAGAAAATCACCAAACATGAAGTGACTTCGAATAGCATTCTTTGATCCTTGAATACAATCTAAATGGAGTGGCCCACCTCGTGTCTGGGGGAAGGCCATCGGAATGTGGGCGCATTGTCATTGATATCGTGAATCTCTAAAGTCGGATTTGTCAAAAGGGCACCGTGCAGGATGTGAAAATTAAAATAAAAACACCGGAACGAGCGCCGTAAAAGGACACGGACGCGAGGCAAAGAGGCCTCGGCTCTCGTCGCGGTCGGTCGGTGACCCCGCGGTGGAAGGAGTCTGCATTAAATCGCTTCACTCGGCAGATGCTTTCCCATACATTTTATAACAGCTAAACCAAACGTTTCCAATGTAAATTTCCACCTCACACCTGCTCGACGTCTCCCACCTTGGGAAACTCCAGAGTGGAAGAGACGACTGGTACCAGAGCCCAGGCTGTGTGTGGAGGTGAGCCCGGACCCTGAAGGCGGGGGGGGGGGGCGGTTGGTTAGCCCCTTGAACAACTCTACCTATTATTAACTTAATTTTCAGTTTGAGAAGTTACCTTGGTGCATTTTCAATATTTTATTTTGACTTCCATGCAAATCTTTCCCAAGACCAGAGATGTCACAAAATATTCGCTGTTATCCTAAGTTTTCGATTCCGCTTGTTAAAGATGGCAACGGCACTGTTTTCATTTACAGCTTTTGGGAAGTCCAGAAGCAAGTAGTAAATGTCCTCCACCTCTAACAAGACGTCATCCTGCGCAGAAAAAAAGAAAAACATTATCAAGAGGTCCTTGCTGTGCCTTGTACGTCCCTGCTAGAAGAGTAATCAGGCCTCACCTTGGACATCTTGAGCTGCCACTCTGACATGGAGCTAATCTTGGGCAGCTCCACGGTCAGCTCCAGCTTGGATGGAAATCCCTCGGCAAGGGTTTTCACCTCAAGTCGATATTCGGGCTTCTCGGGCCGCTCGAACGTGGTGGAGGAGATTACCTCGATCAAGCCTTTCTTGCGAACAGCAGGCCGATGGACGATATCGGCCGGCGGGCCCGTGTCGTCTTTGGCCAGCCGCAGAGAGTTGATCTGCTGCAGGAGAGTGTCTTGGTTCTGACTGGCTGTAGATAAAAGGGGCTTGATTGTTATGGACGATGGTGGGAAGTGAAAGATGAACTCGGACACAAAAAGGGCCTGCAGCAGCATGTCAAGGTGCTGACTTATTACTCTACCTTCATTTGATTGTTCGGCCGTATCTTGAAAACGGTTGAACGGCCAGCGGCCTTCTGGCAACTGAGCGTCTTGTGTCGCTGGCACTGCATCAGCGACATCTCGTTTCCGGTGCACTTGACGCCGCTCAAAATCATCTCGGTCACATTGCCTCCTCAATTACGACTTGAGGCTCAAGTGGAAATGGACAAAATGAGCCCAACACTCTGCTTTGATGCAAAAGGTTGGACTTTTCAGGCACACCTTTTTTACTTTTCTTTTTCTTAAATCTTGAGTCCATGTTTTCTTTTCAACCATGTATCACACAATATCGCAAATCTTACGACCTGGAGGGATGCCTTTTTCCAACACCCTGGCCCATACATAACGGACCGGGAGGAGGTAAATTTGAAGATTATTGTGATCTTGAAATATTAAAGTATTAGCACCTTGCTGTCACATATTCGAACAATCCTCTGTTACGCACACGACTTCAGCATGCTTGTTTGTTGGAGCTGTGGTCCTCACACCAACATGGAAATGCAAAATAAAAATGTAATTACAATGCAAATTATTAACTTAAAAGCTCTTCCAGTATTGGCAAAGTCTGTTCCTGGGTGCAGTGCTCCAAAATCCTTTGTTTATTGTAATACATTAGACGTTAAAATATCAAATTTTTCGCCATGCCCGATGAGACTGCCAAGTTTGGTGAGTTTTTGTGCATGTTTCGGGGGTCAAAAATGCGATCGAACAATCGGGCAGCTCCTTGCACGTGGACGCCAGCAGCTCCAGCAGCTGACCCAAGTTGTAAGCTTTTTTTTTTTTTTTTAAACCCATCTTAAGGTCCATGTACTAATACACAATTTTGTCGTCACCGAGCCCAGCTCTAGGCTTTTTATTGCTTCCCTTGTTCGCATTTTGTGAATAATGTTTGTAACAAGTGGGACAGTTGTTGCAAAATTGACTCAAAGCGTCATTTTGCATACAGTCTGCAGGACTTGTGGAACGCACAAATGGAACTGACTTATCAAGACAAAGAAAAAAAAAAGAGACAATGGCCAGACTGTGTTTCAATCACAGCAATGAGGATAGTGCCAGCCGAAGGAAGGACACTATCCCCTTTTTATCCTATATGGCCTCACACATAGACTCTCAGGTTCATCAGAACCACCAGCGACTGGCACATCTGTCCCAGTCCACATGAAAGACATGTTTGACCACAATTACTGGCCAGTGTGTTTTGATCCACAGATAAACCACGTCCATGTGGGAGACCAACTCTTCCTCAAGGTGCTGAAACGACCTCGTTGGGACAGTGAACGCTGGGACGGCCCTCATCAGGTGATTGCAGTGACCCCGACGGCAGCAAAGGTCGAGGGGCGTGGCGGCTGGAACCATCAGTCGCAGTGCAAGCTTCTCCGGTCCCTGCTGAAGGCTGAGCGACGCAAGTCCCTTGGAGAGGATCTCCACCACGTACACTCCAATGTACCAACAAAAGACCACAGAGAGTTCCTCACGATTCAAAGTATGGCTTTTTTTAGACGAGCTATACATTACTTTGCAATATATTGCAATAGTTAAGGCAAAAAATAAAACCGCAATTTCACGGATCTCAGCACTACTAAATTGATTTTAAATGATTATTGAATGAGAATCAAGAAAAAAAAAATAAAATAAAGAATTTGTGATTGCCGCGTCTCACCGGTACCTGCCTTGATATTGATGACCCAAAATGCACGGCTAAAATTTTTTGTTTCCGAAATACTATATGACGTAAGCTGCCCGATTGCTTTTTACGTCAAGTCACACGCACTACGGGGGGCGGCTGGGCTCGCCCGTACGGACTCGGGTCGACGCGGCCGAGGCCAACGCCCCGCCGCGCCCGGCCGCGCCAACGTGGCAATCGGTAGCTCAAGTATGAACGTATTTATTTACATGTTTGTTTTCTTATAGCGAGTGATAATAAACCCGCGGCTGTGTCTATCTTTCATCACCTGCTGCAGTATCGCAATAGTTAGTCACTTTTTTTCTTTTCTTCTGCGAGCCGAGTCGAGGTTCAGACCGAGAAGCTCGACCTCAAAGAGGAAGAAGAAGGTACGCGACTCGTCGCGGTGGTGCAGCGACCACGAGTATTCAAACGAAATATACAAAATTTAAAATAAAATAAATTAGAATTTTTTTTAATATTGTTTGCATTTCATCCAGTTTTAGTCAACGAAAACTAAAAAAAGGGTTTTAGGGAGTGGGCTGAGGCCATGTTGTCTGTAAGTCTTTTTGTTTGATCCGGGGGAAATGCTGACTCACTTTTAACCTCTTAAGCCGGGGAAGGTCAAATTGATTACTGCGGTGTGGCATTTTTTTTTTTTTTTAATTTTCTTTTTTTTTTTTTCAATTCTTTTATCAGAGTTACTTACAGGGGGGCCACATAGGAGGACGCCCTGGTGTAAAATATCTGCCATTCTACCTCAGAATAATTTATAGCATCCTTGTGTCTGCTTGTCTCTCGGTTTTTGAAATGGCTCCTTTTTGTGTCGTACTTAGCATGCCCCCCCCCACTCCCTCTACCCTTCAATCACTCCATTCCTTTTCTCCTTCCTCCCGGCGTGCTGACAGAACAGGAGAATGCTCCCTCAAGGTCTCACACCACCACCACCACCACCACACCACACCCACTCCCTGGTCGCCCTGTGTCAAGGAAGAGCAACTGAGATGAGCTTGAGGATTTTCTCACAGCAATTGAGAAGAATAAACTTATTTATGAGGAAATATGAATTTATTCACAATCTTTGACTAACACAAACTTGTGAAATATACCCCCACCAATTCGACACTAGCACGCAATGGCGTCTTACCGTGGACTCAAATTACCTTGTGAATTGTGTTTCGCACACGTTAAACATGTTGCTTGGTAGTTTCAATGGGCACTGTCTGAGGTGGGATTCGAACCCACGCCTCCGGGGGAGACTGCGACCTGAACGCAAGCTGCCGCTTTGCCAGCATCTAAATTAGTGTTTTACTGGCTGCCTCGCACCCACTCTGAAAAGAACACCCAAGAGTGAACGAGTTAGTCTTTTGTTTGTTCTATTAATGTTCATGCTGACTTAGCATCTACAGAATGTGGCTGCTATGACCCTTGAAGCAATGGATATTTGCTCACCAGTGGTGTAGCAACACATATAGACATACAGTACAATACAAACATTTCCATCTGCACAACAACCAGAGTACTTAATACGATGAAAAAAAGTTGAATTGGTGTTTTGTAACTCATAATGCTACCTTCGAAGTTGTCTATCCGCTTTGGATTGACATCTGCAGTACGGTTTTATTTTGTCACACAGTAAGGCGATTAAACAATTACATAGGAACTTAAATTAGGCTACTACTTCGTAAATTAGGTTAAGTATTGCATTAATTTACGACGAGTTATTGGAAATGGCCGCCATTAGGTTGCCAGCATCACTCTTATGACTTACTCGTTTATTTTTACGCCGCACAGGTTTGGTAGAATTTTGTGACGTCATCGTGAACGCTTAAAAGATTGCAAGTCAAAGTGTTTAGTTAGTAAACAACTCTAGGTGAAGTAGATAAATAAACTGTCTTTTATATTTACTCAAAATATTTGTTTGATAAATCGTATTGTGTTTGTTGCAATATAAATGAATTTATTTATTTACATTTTTGTACAGCGGAAGCAGGAGAGACCTTGGAAAGCAATCGCATATTCAATCCCAATCACAAAAAAATAACAAATCACAATTAAAGTTATTTTTCATAATCGTTCAACACGATCAGAAACTAAACTATGGCGGTTGGACAAGTTGCGAGAAAAAAAACAAAAAAATAGCCCGTTGGTAGTCGGCTTCAAAACTCGTACACACGAGCATCTAGAGATCACAGAAACTAAATTTATGAAAATAAATCTAGGTGTAGAAATTATTATTGGGGCCCGAGCAGCGACCGCGGCGAGGTCCCTATTGTTTATGTAGAAATTATTATTAGGGCCCGAGCAGCGACCGCTACGAGGTCCCCATTGTTTTTGTGGAAATTATTATTATTATTATTATTAGGGCCATACCACACAGACAAACGCACACACACACTCTCAGGATGGCGGAGCGGTCGATACTTGTGAGGACACGAAGGCTTAAAGGGACTTGTGGGCCCTAATAACAATTTCTAGAAAAACAATAGGGACCTCGCAGCGGTCACTGCTCGGGCCCTAATAATAATAATAATAATAATTTCCACAAAAACAATGGGGACCTCGTAGCGGTCGCTGCTCGGGCCCTAATAATAATTTCTACATAAACAATAGGGACCTCGCCGCGGTCGCTGCTCGGGCCCCAATAATAATTTCTACACAAAGTCCCTTCATGAGATATTGCAACACTTAGAAAAAGTGTACAGCGCCAGGGCCGCTTGGCACCACCCGTGCCCGGGGAAGGTGCTCCTCTTCGGCTTACTGTGACGCGAGCATGCCCTCCTCCTCCGGAGCTTCCATTCGGTTAAACTTAGGGGCCGCTTGGCACCGCCCGTGCCCGGGGAAGGTGCTCCTCTTCGGCTTACTGTGACGCGAGCATGCCGATAGTCTTTCGCCTTCTTCAGAGTGTCGCATGATGGTGCCATGCAATCACATGTCCACCATTGCTCCTGTTTCTTATTAATTAAGGGCTCTAATCCAACCCCTCGTCGTGCGTGTGCGTGCGCGCTGGCAGCCGAGAACAAATTTTTAGACCGACGCGTCCTGGGGAGACTGCGACCTGAACGTAACGCCTTAGACCGCTCTGCCAGGATCTATACAGCTCTTCAAAGTCTGCTTGTCCTGCAGGTGGGGAAAGGAGACCACTATCAATCTTTGTCTTCAGACTCTGCGGATCAGAACATGAGAGAGGGGAGAGAATCATTGGAAAAGCTCAAGAAGCAAAAATTCCAACTCCAAATGTTCTTTGCAAAAGAAAAACACTTGAAACAGCCAAAAAAAAAAAAAAAAAAAAAAAACCCTAGTTGCAAATAGGCAGAGATTTTATTTTATTTTATTGTCATCAAATTATTTAAATATATAAGAGTTTCCCATAAAAGTGGTAGTCTTCGTTGGTGTGGGGCGGCCCGTTGTAGTACAAGCCTGCAAGAGAACAAGTAGGCGTATAAGACTGGTCGCCAATGTTCCAAACTTGGCAGTCTCATCGGGCATGGCGAAAAATTTGATATTTTAACGTCTAATATGAACAGGAAGTGAGTTATGAATTTTTGAAAGTCCGACTGTTGCGGCTATTCGATGCAACTTCAGGCGGCACGCTCTCCAAAACCGACGTGCTGTATACGGTGGCGTTAAACGTTGGCGCGTTGTCGTTCACGTCCAAGATGTTGCATTTGTGTTGCTTTTGGAATCTGCACAACTAACGTATAAAATATGGAAATCTTAGGTATGCAATAGATGTAAATTGCCCATTCATTCTGTTAAAAATAACTTCAAATATAACTTCATATTTTTCACATATTTGATGGATGCGAGGCCGGGGCCGGCAGGGGCCCTCCGATGGCGGGCTGTCAATAAAACATTACGTTTGCATGACAAAAGGAGCAACGTTGAGTCTGGGTTCTTAAAGAAATTAAACACATAACCAACGTCGCTAACGTCATATTACGTATCCTGACTCGCTGTCTAAGTTAACTAGGGGTTTTCCCCCAACCCACTCGTGCTATATGTGAACAAGCGCATGCTGCAAGGAATGCATCTCGGCAGGAGGCCCAGAGTCAAGCGCGCTGCCTCTCGAGCGCCGTTGCATCTTATTGAGCTGCCGCTTCTATAGGACGAGCCACCGGCGGGTATATGTCGGACTTAGTGCAATTCGGCCCACCTCGCGCTGGAGGCTCTGAACGGCAAGAACGACTCCAGAGCAAGCTTTTGTCAACAATAACAATTACAGTACACTTCTCACCGCCAGGTCTTAAGATGCTACAGACAGAATTTTAAGGCAATCAGATGAAGCCTTTAGGATCAGGGTGCAAAAGAATGACCCCTGTAAACATGCAAAAAAGGGCAAAAGTCGGACTTTCAAAAATTCATAACTCACTTCCTGTTCATATTAGACGTTAAAATATCAAATTTTTCGCCATGCCCGATGAGACTGCCAAGTTTGGTGAATTTTTGTGCATGTTTCGGGGGTCAAAAATGCGATCGAACAAAGTAGCGAGGGTTCACTGTATGTATAAGACCAAGACCTACAAAAAAGTCTCTTGGAGCAATGAGCTAGGTTTGACGTCTTCGCTCAACTGCTGATTTCAATGGGCTTAAGTAAAAGTGCTGCCTGTCTGTATATGCGCCCTGTGACTTACTGGCGACCACTCCAGGGCATAGTCCACCTTTTATTTTCGTTGATTTTTTTCTCCGGGCAGGTTAAATGTTGAGCTTCCGGGAGAAAATTGCACGCCGTCCCATATCACCTCGGACAGCGGTCGGGTAAATTAATCTCTTGAGGGGGGGTTGTTACGGTGTGTTTGACCATGGGAAATATTGGACAATCAAATTAATGACTGCCCAGGCTTCAGGAAATAATTGCTACCTTCCATCTTGCGCTTTGCTGATGGACGATTCTACATTAAATGCAAATTGCAATAACTGCAAATTGCGATCCTTTTTTTTTTTTATCCTCGAAGCTATTGATTGTTTCTCCGAAATGTCGCCCCGCTAGTGCCCGGGCGGAAGTTGTTCCTCTTCGGCTTAACTGCCACGCACGCCGGCCTCCTCCGAGGAGGAGGGCATGCTCGCGTCACAGTAAGCCGAAGAGGAGCCTGTTTGGTGACCTGTCAGGTTTAAAACGGCCCTGACGCCTTTTTTACACTGGGAATTATTTAAATAATGATGGCTGCATGTCCAAAGTCAATCAAGCAAAGTTTTATTTTCCAATTTGCGAGTTGGTGAGAGAGAGAGAGCCGGAGGCCGAACAGGCCTGTTCGGCCTCCCACACTCCCTTCATCTGACCCCCTCCTCTGACTCTCCTCCGGACATAAAGAGACAAAGAGGGGGGCTGTCTTCTGGAATTCTAGCAGGCAGGCAGGAAACAACCAATCACAACAGTCAGTTTAAAACTTCAGCTCGAAGATTCAGAAACTTGAAACCGAATGTGTGTGTGTGTGTGTGTGTTCAAGCTGTGCTCATGTGTGCTAAATGAGTGTCTGTGTGTATACAGTTATTAGTGATACAAATAGTGTATGAAACATGATTATGAATACACAAAATTGGTGACATATCCTAACATTCCCCCCTGTTGTGAATTCAAAATCATGGCCCTACGGCTTTAGGACAGATCATCATTATGAAATCATACAACAGTGTGGTCATCCGTGGAGAGGCGAAAAACCCTCAGTAGGGACAAAAATTCCTCTCCTCTCTTCCGACGTGGAACGAGATCTTCATCATTTGATGACCATCAGGGAATAAAACATATAAAAATACATTTCAATGTGCCTAGTGAAAAATAACAAAACTGTCTCCACGCAGAGCTTGTCCCTGGGGTGACTTGATGCAGGCCCCTTGCCTCGCTGTAGGAGGAGACAGCCGTCTTTACCTCCCGGATCTTCGTGTGTGGTGTATGTGTATGCACGTGTGGGGCTTGAGCGACAAGTCCATATTCTTTTTACGTTTCAGTGTCCAGTTCGAGTCCGTCATTGTCCAGTTCGAGTTTGTCATACTCAACATCAATCAGATTGTAATGTTACTTTTGGACAACAAACATGCAATTAATCATCATTTTTGTCATAAAAATAAAGCAACAAAAACAGTCTACACATAACAAAAATGAAAACCATAATTATCCCGATATATTGTCTTTCAAATTCTTCATAGTGGTCATAATATCAATAATTGTTTCATTTTTAAAACTTTAAATGCAATTATGTTCTTCAATCAAGGCTAAAATTTCTTTATGTACGTCATTAATTTCCAAACCATATCTAATCTTTTTATTCTGTGGCTTCAACATTCGTATCTGTGGCTGGTGGTGTGGTTCTGATGTGCGTGTGGTCCGAGATTGTGACTCGGGGAGGGATTCGCGTTGCTAGGCCTTTAGCTGGAAACCGGTGAAGTTTGTACTGCAACTGGTGGATCCAGCTGCCACGCCCCGCGACCTTTGCTGCGTCGGGGTCACCGCCATCATCTGGCGAGGGCCATCTCAGCATTCACTTCCCCCCAACGAAGTCGTTTCAACACCTTGAAGAAGAGTTGGTCTCCCACACGGACGTAATTTCTGTAAATCAGAACAACACTTGACCAGTATTGGCGTCTTTTGGATCTTTTTCGGTCAAACATATTTTTCGTTGGTGGTTCTGATGAACCTGAGAGTCTATAGGGGATAGTGTCCTTCCTTCGGCTGGCATTGTCCTCATTGCTGTGATTGAAACACAGTCTGGCCATTGTCTCTTTTTTTTCATTGTCTTGATAAGTATGGCCATAACAGTTCAATTAGTGCGTTCCACAAGTCCTGCAGACTGTATGCACAGTGACGCTTTGAGTCCATTTTTTAACAACTGTCCCACTTGTTACAACATCATTCACAAAATGCATCATTTTCACTTCAAATCACTTCTTGAAATTCCAAATGTCAGGATAATTTGATTACACAACACTTTTCCCAATCGTTTTTAGCATCAGCATGTGTTGATGGAAACAACTTAATCCATTTTGAAAACATTTTAATTATAACCAAACAATATTGCAACCCAAACAACTAACACCTTGTCTAAAAAAAAAAGTTTTTTGTTGAAAAGTCTATATGTGGGAACAATTTCATATCATACTTCCCCCTGTTGACACACGACTATCTGCTCGTGTGTCAATCATCTTATTCCTCTAATCAATGAATTAGGCAGCCAGGATTTGCCATCTGCCAATTTGCTGATCCTGTCCTCAGCAATGTTTGCACCTTTGTTCTCACATGTGCATGTTCAATTAGTGATGCCTTTTTCCCTGGCCTGAGATCAACTTGTCAAGTTGATTTACTGTGTGTGTGGGGGGGTGCGTGTGTGGGTGTGTGTGTGTGTGTGTGTGTGTGCTTTCATTAAACCTCTTGTGCTTTGTTGACTCTGGGGTTATGGCTTGGCTCCAGCCTTTATTCAATCGTAATCGTGTCATTTTCTGTTCAGATAATTTTTTTTTTATTTACAAATACTTACTTAGACGTGCTTTATGCGCAACTTTTCTTTTATCTTTTGTGATTTTTAAAGCACCCGTTCGCCCAAAATCAACAGAACACAAGAACATGTTATCTTGACTGTGAGTTCCCATTGTAACCATACAGCTCATACAAGATGGGAAACTCCAAATTTTAATTAGCTCACAACCGCCTACGCTCTTCCTGCTTATCCTAACAATTTCTCTCTTTTACAAGTTATCTGTTGGTATCACACTACTAATACTCCCATCGCATAAAAGTCAGCGTGATTTCTTCCTACAACCTTGGTTCTCAGACACTTTCTTATCAGTCTGGAAGGTGCACCTGGTCTTCATGTCTTCACACGTCTTAACTCCTCCAGTCGGGAGGAAAAAATGTCAAAAAGTCAAGTCCTGGGTTTGGTGAAAATTTGGACGGCTCCACAGTCGTGTGGCGCCTTCTAAATGGTGCGTGGAAAAAGAATGACGCTGGGCTTAAATGCATCGCACCTTATTAATGTAATGTTACAATTAAATCGCCGTGCAATGTGAATGTCGTGTGATGGAATGTCATTTTTTCATTCCTTAAAGCAGCAGTGAAAGCTCTTGATCACACTCTTAAGTGGTTCTCTGCCACGAAATCCAAATTGTTGTGACTAATATGCAAATGGATTCACTTTCCTGTGTTTCTGCAGCAACACAAGTCCATGAAGCCATTTTTTGCAGTCACTGTTTGCCCAAATGGCTTATAATAATAATTTGGTAGTGCATTAAGATGCTTTGTAAATCCAATCTTGCAGTGTATCTCCACAAGTTCCAACATACACAACCCATTTTATGGCCATGATACTGTTGTTTTAAACTCACCCTAAGCCTGTTGGGCTCTTTCTCTGCCGCATAAATTACAGCCCTGAGAGACTTTGGGCTCCAACTTTATCTATGAAAGGTCAGGGACTTAATGGAGGTCATGAAAGTCCCAAGGAAGGCGTTTACACAAAAGTGGTCTGGCAAAGTTTTATTACTATTTTTCTTCCCGCTTATCACTGACAATGCGACCTTTTAAAGTTTTGACTTTTGTTTAAATTCGCCCTTGCTTATTGATTCTGATATTAAAGTCCAATTGTCAGTGTATCACGGCTTAATAAGCAAAACGCATGTTGATGTAGAAGTCCTTCTACACACACTTTTTATGTTAGTTTTTTTCTTTCGCCATGTGATCCTCTGTTGCTTCTCTCTTCGTCCTGAAAAGTTATTGTTTATCACAAGACTCTCTGCTTCCTTCTTTTTTTTTTTTTTTTTTAAAATGTTTTCTCTTTTTCTTCCTTCTGCTCAACACGTTCAAGCTTTTTGTGCATAATTTAGAATCTTCTTTTCCATTTTACAAGTTGGCCAATTTAAATTAGGTTGTTTTATTTGAAAAGCCTGTAATTCTCTTTTTCCCCTTTTCACCTAATCACAAATTTCTTATCACAAAAGTGAACTTGTTAATTCTATTTTATTTCCTATTTTCTAATCTTGTGACTTATTTCACTTTAACCAGCTCTACCTTAAAGTGGACAAGTACACATTAATGTTATCTGTAATTTCTAATTTCTTCTCTGCTTTAATGAAAATTATAGCCCTTGCCAAATTTTTCCTGTATCATTTATATTTCTGCATTTCATTGCATCTCTGGCCTACTTTAATATAAACATCATCAACTGGAATATGAAATCTAAAATATTTATTTCTTCAATTCACCAAAAAGCAAAATCTAATTTCTATCCTCCTTCTCTCACTGAACTCTCTCTCTTCCTCCTCCTCACAGGAGCCTCTCCACAGTCTGCTCCTAATTTCCAAATTCACTGTAGTTTTTCCACAACCACTCAAACCTACCAATGTCTCGAATCAAAATTTAAAAAATCAAGAAACACCTATGTTTTTGCAAAAATTCCTCATGTTCACTTTCAAAAGCTTCATCCAATTGTTAAAATTTCATAACACCTACTTCTCCCTTTCTGAAGGAGACGCAAGTATACAATTAAGTAAAAACCATCATCAAAATGATATATCTTGTCTATTGAATCATGTAAGTATAAATTGTCTCATCACTAAACTTTTTCTGTAAATTAATCACATCCCCACAACTTGGGCTCTCATTATTCTGTAAAAATAAAACTAATTTCAATTCATGCAACCAACTCAGTGTCCTTCTGGGTCCCTCAACCACACAGGTTCTAATTCTGTTACTCTGTTCCATTTTTCCACTTGCAAATCTGACTATGGGCTTTCTCACTTGCCCTATCATTTGAAATTGATTTATTATAAGCAATCCTATCTGCACCAATGTCACATAAAAAGGGTAATTGGTGTCCCATTACCAATACGGTTATTTCAGCTCAATCATTTAATCAAAAGCCAATATCTTTTGTAAATTTAGGAGAACCTCTTCATTTAAAAACTTAGTCATGCTGAAGGCTGCTTCTTCTCAAGGCAATTTCTTGCTATCTGGCCTTCTTTTAGTGTGGTCTTCCTGTGTGGTTGACGGCAGTTTCTGGCAACGTGTCCTGATCTGCCACAATTGTAACAAATATCATCTCCGGTGGGAAGGCGTCCTTGTCTCAGCCTCTTCCACCTTGATAAAAGACATTCTGACCTTTATTTTGATAAAAAGTGTCTATAGACCTCTGTTTCCTTTTATTTTCTATCTTCTCAGCATGGAGGGCGTGATTTACATACTCCTCCAGGGTACCTGTTGGCAGGCAAATGTAATGTTTATTCACCCACTTATGAATTTCCTCTCTTGATCCTGCATGTGAAGCATTCTTCAACTGCTGTTGAAATGCCCCATCCACATCACCATCTTCCTGCAGCCCGCTGTGGTTTTAAAACACAGCTGTCATTCTCACTTTGTATTGCCCAAATGTCTCATCATTTCTGTTTCTTGTCACCCTCTTCTCTTTTTAAGGCTACCCTCATCCAATATTCTGTTTCCTCAAAGCCATTTGTCTTCATCTTTTTGGGGTCTTTCTTTGTCTTTGCTATGATTGATTTCTGCAATGCGGCTATTTTTCGTGTTTTTAACTGACCATTAAAGCCATGTTCAGCTATCCATTTGTCTAAATACTGAATTTTATCAGGATCCTGTTTTTTGATGAACTTCCTTATCTTCACTCATCTTTTTAAACCATCCTAGACATCTGGGTTAAATTTTTTTATTTTTCAGAAAACGCACATCAGGCTATTTCTCTCTTTTCTTTTAAGCCTATCCCGTTGTATAAGTTATTTTATTTAATTTCTAATTTAAATGAATTTATCTCCTCAAATCATCTTCTTTATTAACTTCTTTTGTAAATTTGGGAATTATTTTTCTCAATAAGATCTCGTCACTCATAAGTAGCCTTTTGTTGGTTACTAATCCTTGATTCCATTTTATCTCTACTTCATCAATCCTTTTAGCATAATTCCAACCACTTTGATCACTCTCCCTGACATTTAGACACACAGACAGACACACAGACGTATACACGGGCCCACAAAACGACACACACAGTTCTCAACACTGAACAACTACAAACAACAATAACATGTTAGTATAACAGCAACACAATCCATCTTTATCTTTTGCCCATAATAAGTCCTTTAATTCAACTAATATCTCTCATAATTATGTATGTGCAGCCCTATAGGGCCAATGCAGCCTCTGCCACAAATGCACACTGCCACTTATACACGCAGCACATTGAGGTGAGCGCTTTATTGGTTTATCTGTCTTTTTTTTTGGGGGGGTTTCTCAGGATACAGGGGGCAGTTGCAACCCCCCTCCCCCTTCTTTACCTTCTTAAGATGCCCTTTATTAGTCCCACAATGGGGAAATTCGAGATTCGAACCCAGGCCTCCTGGGGAGACTGGGTCCTGAACGCGGCGCCTTAGACCACTCGGCCATCCTGGCAGCCAACAACTTTCTCTGTCATTCTCAAATACTGGTCCTGTTTATTACCCTTACTGCAGTACATGGGATAAAATACCAAATGGTATTTGTAATCCCCAATCACACCATTCATTCATTTTGCAAACAGTTTTTCCGCAAACATCCACAAGCAAAACGATCATTCCACATCTGACGTTGTGTGTGTGTGGGGTTTTTTTTTTTTTTTTCTTCAGCTTCTCTGCAAATTCTTCTCTCACTACCCTGAAACCTGATCCTTCAGGCTTGCCCCAGCCAGACCTCTTCTTTTGCTGTTGTCTGTTCTGCTACTTCTCCAAACCCACACACACACACACGCACGCACGCACGCACACACATTCTCACTGACTCAAACTTGTTCCTTTGTTCACACACACACAGCTGCACAGCCCCCAAAACACTTCAAATAAAAACCACCGAAAATAATGCCTTATTATTCCCTGAATTTCAATGTGAAATTGTGAGTAAGACCTTCTCCTGATTGCCACTCTTTTCCATTGTCGACACCGGAGGGAACCTTTTAATTTTCGCGGAAACTTTGTCTCCCTTCTCTAGGCGGATCAATCTCTAAAATTTGCTCAGTTTATGGCCAAATTCGCTACCATCGACGCCGAGGAACAAATCAATTTGTTCACCGTGCTATCCGTGTCTAAAATTTGCTCAGTTTCAACGAGTTATGGTCAATTCGCTACCGATGAGTTATGGCCTAATTCGCTACCGATTATTTTTACATAACTCCTTGGACTAGCACGATGCAGTTTTTGTTACCGTACTGACTAAACGGTCGAGGCCCGGCCTCTGCGCGCGCTGTCTTACCCACATAAATCACCCCTTACGAATTGTGTTAATATTTTAAATTTTAAAATGGTGGCACAAAATAATTTGAAAAACAATACCTGATTTCCTCTGGATCAGCCTTGTCCTATCGGCAACCGGCATCCGGGCGGTGCGCCGTCGCAGGAACTTGGAGGCCTCGCTTTCTCAATGTTGAAGCGCTGACGTCAGATTCGATGGCGTCCAAAAGATCCAACGACGACGCCCGTCCGAGTGCGGCTGCCCGCATTCTCCACCAAATAAATGTCAGGTTTAAAACGGCCCTGACGCCTTTTTTACACTGGGAATTATTTAAATAATGATGGCTGCATGTCCAAAGTCAATCAAGCAAAGTTTTATTTTCCAATTTGCGAGTTGGTGAGAGAGAGAGAGCCGGAGGCCGAACAGGCCTGTTCGGCCTCCCACACTCCCTTCATCTGACCCCCTCCTCTGACTCTCCTCCGGACATAAAGAGACAAAGAGGGGGGCTGTCTTCTGGAATTCTAGCAGGCAGGCAGGAAACAACCAATCACAACAGTCAGTTTAAAACTTCAGCTCGAAGATTCAGAAACTTGAAACCGAATGTGTGTGTGTGTGTGTGTGTTCAAGCTGTGCTCATGTGTGCTAAATGAGTGTCTGTGTGTATACAGTTATTAGTGATACAAATAGTGTATGAAACATGATTATGAATACACAAAATTGGTGACATATCCTAACATGACCCCGAAATGAAAGGTGGCATTCTTTATTTATTTAGTGATTGGATGATCAAGAGGACTTTTTTTTAAAGCTCTCGAAGAAGACGGCTAAGCTCATAAGTCTGTATCTTGTACTGATCAGTTGTCTCCCCGTTTTTCGGTCCTAATGAATAGCTGGTGAACACTCGGTCTTCATCTTCATCTTCACTTTGCAACTCCTGAATGTGAAGTGCAGATGTGATGGGAGCCACAATACACCATCGCCGGAACGGGGCTCAGCGGGTGGATATATATATATATATATATATATATAAATATATAACCCTACCTTTAAACCATTTTCAGTCGGATTCGTCAAAAGGGCACGACCAGAATGACAACAGTCCCACTATTCCCTTGCCACAAGAAATCCGCATGATATTACAGCAATCCAGATGATCAATTTTAAGTCCATCCTGTTGACAGATGCGCTTCCTTATGAACACAGTTTGGCGCGCGACCGCTGTGACCAATAGGGACTTCGCAGCGGTCGCTGCTCAGGCCCACCTCGCGTCCGGGGGAAGGCCGTCCTCTTCGGCCTGACTTTCACGGATGCCGGCCTGTCTCCTCCGGAGCCTCCACGCGGTTGAACTTAGGGGCCACTCGGCCCACCTCGCATCCGGGGGAAGGCCGTCCTCTTCGGTTTGTCAACACCTAGGGTGTTCTAAAAACTGGTTTCTCATCAGTAGGACAGCAACTCAATTTTCCTGTTGTCGCAATTCTCACTTCAACTTTTTCAGGTGGAGATTTCTTGTCTATTACATCCACAACAGTCTGCTGTTTATAATCCTACTGTATTACATGGGATAAAATACCAAGTGGTATTAGTAATCCCCAATCGCACACACTCCAGCTCACTGACTCAACCCCCACCCTTTCTCTTCTTTGTTCTCACACACACACATAGTCAGACTCAGACATATACACGGGCACCTCAGTAGAAATGTTCAAAACACTATTAAAGACGCATTTATACTCTTGTGAAAATTTCATAACACCTACTTCTCCCTTTCTGAAGGAGACGCAAGTATACAATTAAGTAAAAACCATCATCAAAATGATGAAAATTGTCTATTGAATCATGTAAATATAAATTGTCTCATCACTAAACTTCCTGAATTCGAGTCAGCCCGGCCCGACCTCGTCCGTCCCCGGTCTGGATCGCCCCGTCCCCGCCGCCTCGTCCCGCCCCGCTCCTGCTTGTTACGTTCCCGCCGTCTCGGGTACTTGTCTAAACCACACTAGTCTGGCCGGGCCACGGCCGGCGGGCCGGGGCCGGGAGGGGGGCAATGCCGGGGCTCGACACACGTGGGCCGCCGCGGCGAAGGAAATCTTAAGTGAAAACTTTGAAGCCCCGCTGGAAAGGGGACTTAGAAGAAATGAGGCAAATTCCCCCGGAGCTCCGTGCCTGAGTGCGGGCTGTGAGCCGCGCCGCGCCCGCCAACAGCCTTCAGTGGTCGGATACAATGTTTGAAAGTTCCCCGCTGGAAAGGGGACTTAGAAGAAATGAGGCAAATTTCCCCGGAGCTCCGTGCCTGAGTGCGGGCTGTGAGCCGCGCCGCGTCCGCCAACAGCCTTCCACGGTCGGATACAATGTTTCAAAGTTCCCCGCTGGAAAGGGGACTTAGAAGAAATTAGTAAAATTCACCCGGAGCTCCGTGCCCGAGTCTCGCTAACGATTTTCTCAACCCCCCCTGTGTTGACAAGTCGCAACACGGAGATCTACAGCTCGCAGAGCAGCCCTTTTTGGCGAGCAGCGGCAATCTCAAATCCAGAAGCTTTCTCACCACCCACAGCACAGCTCGAGACCTGCCTTTATCCAGCTCTCTGTAAAAGTTGGCAAGAGAAAGTTGCTGGTGCCGACTACGGCTCTCTGGCCCTCCTCACTAGTTTGTCCAGTCTCTTTTTGTCCCGGCCCGAGATGCCTCCTGCCCAGGAGACCACTCCATAGAAAAAGACAGATGAAACCACAGAGTCATAGAAATTCCTGAGGTGTGTCCCCTGAACGCCAAAAAAAATGCTTAAAAAAAATATACAATATATATCATAAATATATATATATATATATATATATATATATATATATATATGTATATATTTATGTATGTGTATATATATATACGTGTGAGTGCGAGGTTGTCAGTTATGAATGAATAAATGTATATATATATATATATATATATATATATATATACGGGGAGAGAGAGAGTGAAATTCATGTTATAACAAAAAAACCAAATTATTATTAAAACATATTATTTTTTAATTCCCGCATCAGTCTAAAAACACTTTTATGTTTTTTTTTTTCTTTATTGTGAGCCAACTCTGAACTGATGACATCATAT
This sequence comes from Idiotropiscis lumnitzeri, assembly GCF_059441095.1. Lineage (NCBI taxonomy): Eukaryota > Metazoa > Chordata > Actinopteri > Syngnathiformes > Syngnathidae > Idiotropiscis > Idiotropiscis lumnitzeri. The sequence continues at coordinate 5,651,413 of NC_142412.1, forward strand.
GAGCCCACCTGAAACTCAACTCCTGCTTTTTGTAAAGCAGGCGTGTCACCTTTTGTGTGCGCAGACTGTCAGGGGAGCTCCAGGATATATGTTTTGAGCACTTTTACACAAAAAATCCAAAAACACTTCGTCAGGAGAGCTAGAATGTTGATATTTCATATTTGGGTGGGAGAGAAGAGCATTGTACATTTGAAAGACTCAAATAACCCTTTTTGTAATTAGAAATGTATTTCTTTAATCCAGGCGTGGGTAAACTACACATATCTCAGTGTTCTACATAGTTTTTTTTCTTGTTTTCCAAAATTATCTCATCACTTGTTATTTTGTCCGACAATATTTGACTGTTACATTCCTTACAATTTGATCTAGCCCCCTATATTATTCAGATATACCAATGCATTCTGTGCACACTCGGATGAGCAGTTTCAATTATTTTGCCTTAATGTGAATTAGAACCCCATTTCTCACTGAATTTTTACCATCCTGAAATGCAGCCCCAAAAGAAAGTTAACATCCGAAATATGGTCCTAAATTGTTTAACACATCCAGAAGTAAATAATCGCAAATAAAAGCCTGGGAAGTCATTAATTTTTTCCAGTATTTCCCTAATTACGACTCGTGTGGGAAAAGTGAAAAAGTGCAAAAACGGATCTAGATTTTACCGGACATCCATCCAACTTTCAGCGAGCTAACTTTTTCGTCTTGTGTTGCGTGTCAGCCGGGGCTGGGCTCAGCAGCTGGCGGGCAGCTGGGAGTTTTCATAACTCTTGCAAATATTGTCAACAGCGTGCGCTGACAGAAACGCGCCCATGCACAATTTGAGGCCGAATGGGAAATATGACGACGCGCCGGACAAAAAATAAAAATAAATATACTTTTCTGTCCATGGGATGGCGTAGTCAAGAAAAATGAAGCAGTCGAGGTGAGAAGAGATTCTACCATAAAAAGAACATTGAATTTGAAAATGAGAAATAGTTTTGGTAACTTTCTTAAGACTAATGAGCTGCGGGCAATGTTAAGGTACAAAGGGCGGTGAGGGAGATACCCCCGCCGCGAGGGACTACAATTTGAGTCGGCATTACCAGACGAAACATGCAGAGACACCATCAATACAGGCAGTAGTATCTTTTAACAAGGAGAGCCCTGTGAGAATAAGCACTCAGCCATGGCCACTGTCCGACGAGTAGAGCTGCAATGTTTGAGAGCACAGGCAGTTCCACTCCTTACCTAATATTTATGTATGTAACCTTAATTATAACCATAGATTTATGAAATAATTGCCCTTAATTTATATTGTAAATTTTGAATAGAGTGATCCACCGCTAAGAGTTGGTGAAGGACATTGAAGAGAGATTTTCCTGTACATAATGGAACCTAATACAAATAAATGAATGCTTAATAACTCCCCTGCACATGCTCCTAAAAATCCAAACCTTCACCGACGAGAGAGGACTGAGGTTTACGTGTTCCTGAGCTCTCTGGATGAGTAGTTTGATTTTATTTCACTTTTTATCGATGGTATGATACCTATTTGATAGGCCCCCAACATACTTTGGTGACTGGGTCCATCAGTTTCTGTGTGCTCCACAACTTGTTCTTGGTCTTCTGTCACTTCAATACATTTGCGTTTTATCTTTAAGAACTGTTCATGTTAAACATTTATTTAGGTAAAACTTTCGTACTGCCGAGGCACACTACGCCTTAACTATGGGACGAGCCAAGGGACATATTTCATTATTCATCGGTTTCCAAAGACTTCACTCTTCTTCCTTTTACTGTTTTGTTTTTTTTTTTAAAGAAAAAGTTGGCAAACCTCTCACTGTTGCGCTCCCACTGCAGTGTATTCAGGTGAGTTGTAATCGTCTTAAACAATAGTGTCAATGTAAACATTTCCAAAAATTATTTGTATATGTATGTATAGCTGTATATATGTATATTTATTTATTTTATCAGGTGTCAGGTGTCTGGGAGCTCGTTGGCATCGATCTTACTGGACCACTTCCAAAGACTGCCAGTGGGTTCCAGTACATCCTGACTGCAACGGACTATTTTTCTAAATGGGTCGAGGCATACCCATTGGGAACGAAATCTGCTGCTGAAGTTGGTCTGAATATTTGCAAAATAATATACAGACATGGGTGCCCTGCAAGAATCCTGTCAGACCAAGGCAGAGAGTTTGTCAATGAAGTAAGCCTATTAATGAAAAATGCTCATGTTTGGCAAATTATTTTAGGATCTGCTTCAGTGATCATAAAGGAACACACCAACATTAAATGCTTATCCTTTGTGAGTGATTGTTGTTACACACAGTTTGTCAACCAGGTTTGTGTTTCATGTGTGTATGAGTGATTTATTTAAAAATTAGTTTCAGTTGTCTTGAAGCTCAACACCAGGCTCTGTGAACTCCTGAAGGTAGAAAGGGTAGTCACAGCAGCATATCATCCGCAGACCAATGGTCTTGGTAAAAGCAGACAATTATGTTTTAGGTTAATTTTTTACCTGACATGTTTCGGCGAGTCTTTTGCCTTCTTCAGAGTGTCGCATGATGGTGTCTTGAGACCCGTCTTTATCAGCTGATGTTCCATGAGGGTGTGACTTACCTGTCAAAAAAATGAAAAAATCAGAGCAGTAAAAGAACAAGCACAACATGAACATTACAAATCAGCGTTGACTGGTGAACAGTTTGACAGGCATTTAGCTGAGCTCACGACAGCCAACACGACACTCACAATCGCTGACACCCACGTCACTCACCAGCACACACTCCAATTTGCGTATGACATTCTGTCCCATAAATGTTTAAAATGCCGGTAATTGCCATACAATCCTTCAAGGGTCGACGAGCGATGTTCGGGAGGAGGAGCAGTGGTGGTGGTGCGTTTCCCTCGGGCATGTGTCGGTAAATCCAGCGGAGTTCAGCGGCAGTGGATTGAAGTTGTCCTGACACAGGTTGATGACATGACAGGAACAGGCAGAAGTGCGAGAAGCAGACTGGCCTGCGGGTCCACATGGCAGACAGGTGCTAACTTTGATAGGTAAGCTAAACTTTAGCCACAGTAGACGCGTCAGCGACTATGCAATCGGTGGGTGGCATTCATGAGAATCGGGATCGCTCAACATACAGATAATAAATAAAATCACTGTAACTGGAGGGATTGTACCTGCCGAGCTTCTCTCCTCATCTCGAAGGGAGGAAACTAATTTCGGCCTCTTGTATCCGAGATCTTGTTGTTTCGGTCGCGACCCACAACTCGTGACCAAAGGTGAGGGTAGGGGTTTTTTTGGGGACAATTTTGCAAACAAAACCGAGTCAAATGACGACAACCAAATGAAATGAAGCTTTGCTTGACTTTCTAATAAATTTTAATGCCTCCATTTTTTGTTGATGTTTTGTGTCATTGCCATGTTGAGATGTACCGTGACTCCCTTTCATTCCCTTTCAGCAACCATTTTGGAAATGTTGATTTAAAAAAAAAAAAAATCTCTCATCAATAATGCTGATTTTTTAAAGTGGTAGCGAGGGTTCACTCTATGTATAAGACCAAGACCTACAAAAAAGTCTCTTGGAGCAATGAGCTAGGTTTTACAGGAAGTCGGCAGGTTGCACCTGATCACGAATTGAGCCGAGTCGATGCGTTTCCCGCAGCCGCTGTCCATCAGGATGCCGCCGTTGCCCACCACGTTATTTCCAAACAAAGACGCGCTCATGGACAGTTTTGCGTTTGGCCCGAGCGAGATTTGGCAACAAGTGGAGCGCTTGAACCAAAGTCACAACACGGGCAACCAGCAGGGCATCACTGCACCCATTCAGGTATTTAGTGGGGGTTGTCTTGATGAACATCCATTCACTTTACTCAAAGTACACATGAGGAGATTGTTCACACTTGTTTTGTTTGTCCTTCTCATTCTTGCAGGCACAGCTAAGAACCAAAGGAGCCGGTCTCGGCACTCAAGGCACCAACTACACCCTCTCTGCATCAGACACATATAAAGATGCAGTCCGCAAAGCCATGTTTGCACGCTTTACTGAGCTGGAGTGAATGAGATGATCACTGAAGTCGTACACTACATTGTCCCGCGTGCAATAAATTCATATGGAATTGTATTCTTCAACTTTGACTAATCAGATGTAACCGTAAGTGAGCATTGCCATCCAAGAGGAGAATAGTATCTAGGGGCACTTTTTTTTTTTTTTTTACTGCTGCGGCAAAGCCTCGCTTCCTCCGTGCGACGTTTCCTCCCCCATTTTGTGACTTTATTGCTTTATTGCGGCAAAACGCGGCCAGACAGCGATCGTGTCCGGGGGAACGTGCTCTTCTTCGTCCACTCTCCTCTTCGCCCACGCTCTTCTTCGGGGCGCCCAAGCGGCCCCTACGTTTAACTGAATGGAAGCTCCGGAGGAGGAGGGCATGCTCGCGTCACAGTAAGCCGAAGAGGAGCACCTTCCCCGGGCACGGGCGCTCGTTACCGGGCGGAGGTAATCCAGTGGGGCCACGCCTCCAAGTTGGCCTGCCACCCGGGCATTCGGCGCACCCTGGGCCTGATCGGGCAGCGATTCTGGTGGCCTTCCCTCAAGCAAGACGTGACGGCCTACATCCAAGCCTGCCCGCCGTGCGCTGCCATTTTTTTTTGTTTTAAGGGGAGTCCAAATCCCACCCGACCTGAAGGCCCTGCGACCACATAACTGAGTTTTTCCTCTTTGATGGTTTGTATTTTTTTGTGCAGCCTGTTAAATAAGAGTATTTTATTAACAATAAAAAAAAAGCATCATCTGCTGTGAACCTGTCATGGTTTTTTTTTTTTTTTTACATGAGCAGTGATAGTATGATTGATATTGATGATGCTATTTTCCCCTTTATGGGACTAATGAAGGTGCCCTTATCTTGAAATTGTCAGTTGGACAAATTATACCATATAAAGATTTTTTGAAAACAAGAAAAAGCAACATTTTTAGCAAGCACATTGATATTTTTACTTATTTGAAGCGGTAAATTAAAACAACTTTGGGAATTATGCTGACAATACATCTGGGCCGATATGCGTCTGTAGTGCTCAGAAAAACTATGATAGCAATTGGGAATGAGTCGGAAAGGAGGAGAAAAGGAGAAGAGGAGTTGGGGATGAGGAGGAAGCTGGAGAACGTGCGTGCTTCCTGGAAGACGTGCTGGCCGACATGCGAGAGGCTCAGGAGGACGACGGCCAACTGACGCCAGGCGGGGCCACCTTATTCGGAATGTGTGCGGCGTCTGCGAGTCGTGCAGTCTTGCGGGACCTGGCGAAAAATGCAAAGAAGAAGCAAGGAACCGACCTCAAGACAAGCCAGCATTGCTTGAATAACTTTAAAAGCCTGCTGTCGATAGAAACAAAGTTGCCCTGATCATCAAGAAGTCACTGGTGATCACTGAGATGTTATTTGTGAATATTGAGCATGAAAGGATTTTGCCGTGGCATATCAAGGGCAGTTTTTTATTGATGCCATGAACACACCCGAACATGGTCACTCAGTCAGTGGCCACATTAGTTTTCACTTGATGACATCCATGACTGGAGTTGTCACAACAATTCTACCTTTACGAATATTCTGATAATGATCAGTTTTGATTGACACTGGTACTACTTTAACAACATATTTATTGTATCACCATAGTTTATAAGATTGTTTATTGAACATGTTTGGCCTTACCGGCTACCTGGTTAGTCTCCAAGAGACATCGACGAGACGTTTCAGCCTTTACAATGAAGTGTAATCGGTCTCCCTCTCCGCCTCCTCAGCGGAGCGACGCCCTTTATTAATCTTCTCTGCCAGCCGCTTGATGTCCCTCTGGGCGTCCAACAGGAAGGAGTGGTCTATGTGATCACAGTGACCTTTAAAGTGCTCAAAGGAGTTGCTAAGGAGAAGGCATACAAATGTGTTTGTCCAGTATTTCCCTTATGAGATAATGCCTCACATAGCAAATGTGTACAGTGCGAAATGGCCACTTTAACCCCTACTGAATATTTCCCGTTTTGCCCCTGATCCAACAGCTGCTCACCATCTATATTTGAAAATTATGTCGACGTCACAAACTCCTGCTTTGCTGTCTGAGGTGGGGTAACTTTGCTGAACAATGCTTCCATTCGGTTAAACTTAGGGGCCGCTTGGCACCGCCCCTGCAAAAAAAAAAAACACCAGACGAGTACGACTTAAGTATTTTGCTGTGATTTATGGGTTGTTTTGCACCTTAAAGACGGCAGGTGGAAAATTCATCACACCTGAGTGTTCCTTCATCTTATGGTTCAGGGTGCGCAAGCCTGCAATGGCTCATAGCCTTTTTGAGTGCTTTTCCATTCTCGAACACTTCAAATTTTACAAGCATATTTGAGAATTTGGCCGTTTCCATCGCTGAGAATTTCTTGTCCCTAACAGGAGCGCACGGGCGCTTCGTTCCACTCGTGCGTGACGGTTTCCCCCTCAAAAGCATGGTTGGAAGGCTTCAGTGCCTGAAAGCAAAACACATCCCCAAGAAAAAACTTTAGTGAGAAAGAAATTTCCTACTCATTTTATTTTAGATCTTTGAAACAACTCAATTTCTCATTGTTGTCAAGATTAGCCCTCTGAAAATGCAGCATTGAAAGCTGGGACTCCCTTGGTATGGTGGTGCGAATGGCGTTCAGGGGATGTGTGAGATTCGAAGTGCAATGGCGGAGTTATATAATAATTATTCATCACGTTAAAAATCTGTCTGCTGAAGACGGTACAATTTATCCAATTCAATGATGAATGCAGACATACAACAAGACTGTGGAAAAATTCTTAATTGTTTTAAAGCTTGCAATATACAAATATACACCATGTAAAAATATATGAATTAAATAATGATAGATATTGGTGGTCAGTTTGGAAATGTTGGTTTGGTGGCATGCTGAAGTAAATGTGGAAATTTACATTGGAAACGTTTGGTTTAGCTGTCAAAAGTTCCTTGATATATATTTTATATATATACGTATATATGTATATATATATATCATTTTTTACATTTTGACGTACTGCACGGTGCCCTTTTAACGAATCTGATTGAAAATTGGCTAGAAAAGACTCAAGACATTGATCTTACTCTATCCCTATTTTTATGACTTCTGGATGACGTTTTACTGGAAAAAAGCTAAGGAAGGGCTGGTGACGGCGGTCCAGAAGGGAATCGCCTCCCTGCAGGGTGACAAAATGATCAACCCGCCCCCCTCCAGGGACCAATTAGTTTGGTGCTAGAAATAGGAGACCCTCTGGGAGCGAGAGGTACGAGCTAGTAAACTTAGATATCCATTAAAGTGCCAAAGATTAAAAACCTTCAAACGTGTGAAATAGAGACAGACAAGCAACCTGGGCCACTTAACGGCCGCGATGGCACAGCAGTTTCCATAGTGTAGTGGGGAGCTTCCATTCGGTTAAACTTAGGGGCCGCTTGGCACCGCCCGTGCCCGGGGAAGGTGCTCCCTAAAACGGCTGCTGTGACCTCATCAACGACGGCTCACTAAAAGTTTAACAAGAAATGTGCCGTGACCAAACCTAATAGAAAATATGAGGGGGAAGAAAACAGATGTATTTTTAGATTTTACTTCGTATCCATCCATTCATTTTCCATCAATCTTGCGACTGGCGCCCATGATCTCAATACGGCCGGAAATTTACATTGGAAACGTTTGGTTTAGCTGTTATAAAAGTTTGGTTTTTTAGTGCTGGATCACCGTATGAGTGACGACAGAGTCATCCATTCCCAATTGCAACTGTGACCAAATGTAGTATATGGAGTCACCATAATTACCCCATCGAGAAGCACTTACTGCTTCAGAACACAAGTGAGTGCTTAGTTTTGAGGGTCCTTCTCAAAAAAAAAAAAATTATAATTTGGCCATATTAAGATGTTTGCTTCCAGATTCGTCCTCCTTTAGCAACGTTTCTCTCAGAATTGTTGGGGGAAAAAGCACCACCTATGATTAAACCAAGGAAATCATCATGCACATACCACACTCCGGCAAAACAAAGCCCAGTCTTCAGCACTAATCCACCCTGATCACGTCATCAGGTAGGACGTGTTTGATTCTATTTATAGACGTTTAGCCGAGGCAAGGGCGGCGCCGGTATTGAAGAGTTCAGAGCGCAGACTGACCTGGCGGGACAAGAAGGTGACTGAGGAAGGTGAGCATAAAATAGAATTACTGAGTCAACATGCTGATCTTTTTTCATCTTCAGTCACTCAACTGTGCAAGACTATGCGGGTTTTTTTGTGACTTCCTGGATGAGTAATCACAACTTTTCACGAAAAAGGATGAATTTCGTCTTTGATGAACGTCCAGATCACCAACGGGAACGGTGGTAAACTGATCCCATGCAGGACGATTGATCGTTCAACTTGTTACTGCACTCAGGTAATTTTTTGTTGTTGCTGTTTGTTTGTTGTAGTTGAGTCAGACTTTTTACTTTTACTCCCCAATGGAGTTGCATGCGCACCTTCAAAAATGCTTAAAAAAAATATACAATATATATAATAAATATATAACTTCGGCCTGACTTTCACGGACGCCGGCCTGTCTCCTCCGGAGACCACCCCCCCCCCCCACTCCCTTTTCCAGGGACCCTCCGCTTGCAGTTCCTAAAAGTACTTTTTTTCCCCCCATCCTGTGGGAGGTGCAGCTTCACTTTCTCCTACAAATGTTCCCAAGACAAAAAGACAGTAGTGCTTTTCAAATCTATCATGACTCTAAGTGAACTGAATCGTCAAAATCAAAAATTCCTCATTAATAGAATTTTCTTGTCTTCTATCTACACATTAGTTTTATTGCTGCATCATCTTTTCCCATCACTGCATGGCCCTCTGGAGAGTGAGAGTTGGGTAAGGTCGCAAATTGGAGTCAGATGTCGGATTCGCATCCACTTGCCGTAATTTGTTTGTGCCAAGCATAACGGTTCGGTTTTATGGTCATAAAGTTTCACTATTTTGTAGTATCGCGTCCAACTATTCTTCAGGATCAGCAAACCAGAATTTCTGTATTGACAGAGGAATAAATTTGTCTCAATACGCCGCTTTTGTCGCCGGAGCGAAGTCAACGCAAGTAACCTCATATAAGCACTGACGATGATAAAACACTGAAGTAATCATTCACTCTAAGAGAGGAGGTTTGCTAGTCCGATGTCAGCAGGTCCCAATTTGAGAAGATAACATGATGCTGTGGGAAACCAAAATTGTACACACAATAACCCATATGACACTCTGAAGAAGGCTAAGATGCTACAGACAGAATTGATTCTGCGTCTCTGACTCCGTGTTTCAGGTTGGTGTACTTGACGACGTGAGTATTTTACAGCTCATCAAATGTCGTCGCGGGGGCTGCTGGAGCCTATCCCAGGTATCTTCGGGCAGTAGGCGGTTTATCTGGGCCACCTGGAACAACAGCGGAGCTATGCAAGGAAAAATCGGCAAATGAGACCACGCCATAATTTATTTCTGAAAAATAATGTTTGCTTCTGTGAAAAGCAACAAAGAGGCCATGTCATGAAGTTTCACGAGTTGTCGTTCATATGTATTTGTGTTGTTTATGTTTATAGCATGGCTAGCGTGGCTAGCTGTTTTTAATTACTGTTAGGGTGTCATTGTGTCCTATTGCGACAAAGCAAGGAGTAGAAAGTACAGCTATTTTTCAGAAGTCATAAAAATAGGGATAGAGTAAGATCAATGTCTTGAGTCTTTTCTAGCCAATTTTTAATCGGATTCGTTAAAAGGGCACCATGCAGTGGGCCGTCGAGCAAACACCTCTAATTGTGTTTCACGAAGTCATGCAAGTATTTTTTTCGGCACATGCATTTCATCACTTGCTTCTCCATTGTGAAGTCGTCATGTCCTGGATTTTGGCGAGCCTTTCTCCTCGCTTTGTCCCGCTCGCGCTGTCTCCGCATGAATAAATGGCGCGGGTTAATTATTTATTCAAATGTGTTCAAATATATTGCGCATTTGGAAAAAGGAGGACTGCGCCGCTGCGGGCGATAAGTGAGCAAAAGGCATCCCACGCGTCCGTTAAAATTGGGTTAAAATAATCTTTAAAAGGGAGAGCCAAGACTGCAGTGTGGCCCAGAACAGTGTTGAGGCCTTAGACCGCTCTGCCATCCTAGGTGCACCCCCGCCGCGCTTGGAACCAGAACCGAGAGCCCCCCGATGAATTTCACTCTCTCTCTCTCTACCAGTATATATATATATATATATATATATATATTTTTTTTTTTTTTTAAGCATTTTTGAAGGTGTGCCGCTACTTTGCACCTATATATATTTATATATATATATATATATATATTTATTATATATATTGTATTTTTTTTTAAGCATGCCCTCCTCCTCCGTTCAAAATGGCCGACTTCCTGTAAAACCTAGCTCATTGCTCCAAGACCCAACTTGTTATAAATGCATCACAACCTACAAGGGTTATCCTGCAAAATAAAAAAGTTTGCTCGAGAGAAGTTTCAGCACAGAGGGGGAAAAAAACGACACTGCAGCAATGTAATGACAGTTTTTGCAGAGAATATTACGAATGAGTAATTTTGCGCGGGAGGTCGAAATGTAAAATGGCCAGCGCTGTTGTTTGTTCTCTTCTGTGCGGATGACCCTGCCCTTCTCCCGATGAGCAACCTGGTTTCAATGTGTGACATAAAATATTTAAGCCGTTTCTGTGTGAGCGACGAAGGACAAGGCTGTGAATAGAGACGAATACAATGTTTTACTTCTCAATTAGCACAGTTGTATTAACAGTTTGAAGCATAGCCTACTTACACCTCCACAAAAGTGCAAAAGCAACTACTGTGTGAGCAGTTAAATCGTGAGTCTCCCATGGTCATGTACCATTTATTTGACATTATTTACCCTCGTAAACTACAGAAGGCCTCCTTCAAATAAATATCCGCTTCTCCACTCCAGACCGAAGAAATACAGAAAATATGGATTATTTTGCGAATTTCAACACTTCTGAATGATGGCTGTAAGTTTTCACTTAAGATTTCCTTCGCCGCAACAAATTATGCAGAAATTACTGTGCCACTGAGTAAAATGATGAAAAGGATTTTATTGTGTTGACTTCTCCTTTAAGTTAATGTTTTGAAAGGTTTTTTAAAAAAAACCATCCTGGCAGCTGGTAATGCTCTCTTGACTGTGTTTGCTTTGTACTTTCAATGGGCTCTGTCTGAGGTGGGAGTGCTGGATTAAAAAAAAAGGACCTAATCACTTTCAGCACACACTGCCCCTGATCGATAATTGTTTTATAGTCGCAGTTGTGCTCACTTTGCTTTTGCCTAATAGAACTAGAAAGAGAAAATGTGAGCTCTTAGCTTTTTGTTTGCGTGCTGCTAAATATTTAATGGGGAGCATTCTCTCTAAAGGGGAAGTCAAGGCAACACAGAGGTGCCTTGCCAAACAGTTTCAGAGGCCTCACTTGTATCCGGAATATATTACTCCAAGCAGAAAATGGTCTTTAGTTTTTGAACCCCACGCCTCCTGGGGAGACTGCGAACCTTTATATAGTGTAGAAAGGCATCCTGAAGCCTGGAAAGTCATTAATTTGATTGTCCAGTATTTAACACAATAAAATGCCAGTTAGCTGAGTGGCATTTTAAACATGATTTTTTGAAAACAACCTCGGCGAGCCAAGAAAGTGAGGCGTGCTCGTGATTACGCTACGGGAGCTACGTTTTGCTGAAGTTGACCGTAAATTACATGCGCAACAACAAGGATAGGGGCGGGGGGTGTGACATTTTTTGTTGAAGCAGTTAATTTTTAGAAAAAGTGTACAGCGCCAGCAGACAATGAATTTTCAGCACTAAAAAAACGAAACTGCTGGGTCCTTTACAAAGATGGTACTTCCATAAGTGCGGCTGGGTATTGAGACCGCCATTGCCATTCCTGCATCAACACTTAAAATAGATTTAAAAAAAAAAAAAACAATTATTCAATCAATGTCAGAAATTAATCTTTGAGACAATCTTGTGTACACAAAACATAAAAATAGGAAATCCACAATTTTTAAATCTTCTAAATCAAATCATACAAGAAATTTCTATTGGAATCAGACCCTATTAACAGCTTGTCTTTGAGACTTCATGGTCTATATTTTCATTTGTACAGATTCAACGCATGAATAAAAGTAATTACCGTATTTTCGCAGTCATAAGCAAACAAAGCGCCCTGTCAGTCGATGCGTCCATTAAATGGACAAAGTACCACTCACGTCCATCAGCCCTTGTCATCAACGAGCTGTTGGAAGTGCATGTTAGCACACCCTGCTGGGCAAAGGGCGAAGAGGAGAGTGGACGAAGAAGAGCACGTTCCCCCGGACACGATCGGTGGCGACGTTTCGCGCGGTTCGGACAGTACCAGGGGTGTGGACTTCTTGTTTGAGAACTATTATCCAAATTTATCATAGCAATATTATAAATAAAAGAGAAAAACTAGTGTGTGTGTGTGTGTTTATATATATATATAGCCGGTGGACTGGTGGCACTGGACGGCCTTGTACAGGCCGCCGGGCCCAAATGTGCTGTCAAAGGTAAATAGTTCTAAACACTCATTTTGCATATTTTTTTTGTCTACAGAGTATGCCAGGGGTGTCAAACCCATTTTTGTTGAAGGCCACATTATAGTTATGGTTTAGCCAAGCGGGTCACCGTCTCGGAGTAATTAAATAAATACAATTAACCAGTACTTAAAAACATGTGGCATCATATTTTTAAGCAACCAGTGCAGGTTAAGAAGAGCACTAGAATTCAGTTAGAGACTTTTAATGGCCGCCTCCGCTGACCCCTGACGCCTTCTCGTGGGCCGCACCCCATTGAAGCTGACTGCGAGGATGAACTTGTGGCATTTAAAAAGCCAAATTGCAAAGAGGACAGTCAAATATTTTAGAAAAATAAAATGCAGCATAAAACCTTGAAAAAGGAGTGAAGAAATTCAATGAAGCGCGGGTAAACGGCGAGCAGAGATTTGGGGTGACAAATTAAAACCCAGAACCCGCTGGGCGTCACCAACACCAGCGAGGGCTGCATGTGGCGCGAGTCGCACAACCACCTGTACGGCGTCACCAGCAACCCCTACGACCTGGAGAGGACAACACTTCCAGAGGACTCACAGCTAAAATGTCCACAAATCCTCCCAAAACAAATGTTGCTCACCAAGTGTTCGGAGAATAATCAGACTCTGCGGCACCGTCTAAGGCGTTGCGTTCAGGTCGCAGTCTCCCCAGGAGGCGTGGGTTCGAATCCCACCTCAGACAGAGCCCATTGAAAGTACAAAGCAAACACAGTCAAGAGAGCATTACCAGTTGCAATCACTGACCACTGCAAAAGGGAAAACCACATCATGGACCGGGAGAAGGGCAGGGTCATCCGCACAGAAGAGAACAAACAACAGCGCTGGATCAGAGAGGCCATTGAGATCTGCAATTTCACGAGGGTTTAAATGAGTAAACGCTGAGCTCCCACTCAGCGGCTAACCAGCTCTCAGTCCAACTTTTCTTACCCATGATCATTGTCAAATTCTGTCCGCCGCGAGGCGTGCCACCGTCTGTCCCAGCCCCTGCCTCTCGGCCGCCCCCGGGATGCCCTTGGCTGGGTGTCCCGCTAACCTGGGGCCCGAAGCGTTCAGCTCCCTGTGGGCGTGAGCCGTCATCCCTCTCAGCGCGGGGAGGGATGGGACAAAAAAAAAATCAACTATTTATCAGGAAGACAAGATTTTTTTTTTCTTGGGAGAGCGCACCATTTGCCCCGATCCAACACAAAGGAAATAAAGGAGCAATATTTTGATTATGCAGAATTGAGTTCAGCCTTTTGGCCCGGCAGACGATACTTGCAGGAAAGTCCCTGATATTTCATTGAAGATAAAAAGGAAAACAAGGGACTCGGAAAATCAAAAATACAAAATAACAGGTATAAAAAAAACAATAATTTTTTAAATTAAATTAAATGATGTGTATTTGAGTCAATTGCTTTTGATTAACTCAAACTTCCGTCTCATTGCGTTTGATAATTAATTTATGATGTGTGTGTCTGTATGTGAGGTTACCAAAACACTCCATCCAACTGCTCCAGGACATTGCTTTTTCGCTAACCAATATCTTGGAATATAATCACTGGTGATGTGTTATTTACGGCATCAATCGATCTGTGGAGACTTGTGGTGTATCTGTACTGTCAAACTAATTTTATCCAATTCCATTGATTAGCGACGTGATGTGTTCATGGGGATAACACGCAAACTCCACACAGAATGGAGAGCATCCTGACAAATTGGCATATTTAGCAGCCAAAATATAATGAGCCGTTGCTGAAATCGGTTTTTTGCTATACCCCTAAGCCTGGGAAGTCATTAATTTGATTGTCCAGTATTTCCCTCATCTATGTTGTTGGATCTCGAAGGTTAGTGATTTGTCCAACTGGCAATGTAATCAGTGTGGTTTGGATAGACAAAAAAGAGGCTTGAGAAATTGGTTACAACAGGGGGACCCCACTTACATTGATGCAATATTTTTTGGGTTGTGTCTAATGTTGCTGAGTAAGAACCAAATATTTTCAGGACTGCGACCTGAACGCAACGCCTTAGACCGCTCCGCCATCCAGGCAACTGGTAATGCTATCTTGAATGTGTTTGCATTCATTTATTTGTATTAGGTTCATTTTGTCTTCTTATTATTGATATTTGACAGATTCATTAAAAGCAGACAATTATGTTTTAGGTAAACATTTTGCTAAAACAACCAAGATTTCTGCAACCCAAGTCACACATTTTCTTTTTTTTTTTTGCAAAACTAAAAATATCCACGGCTCTTTTCATCAAATAGAACCTCTGCTGGGCCCCCTAAAAAATAAGAATTTGGCCTAACCCTGTCTATTTTGAAGCTGCGGCAAAATATAGCGTTTTTTTTTCAACGTGGTTTCGACTTTGGAATTTCCGCGTCTGTGTTTGTGGAGTGTTCTGTGGCCGGTGTCACTGCACTTGTGGACGCATCTGGATTAAGGACTTTCTGACCAACAGACCCCAGACTGTGTTGCTCGGTTTGTTCCTCTTCCAAACGTCTTTCGTATGCATCATGGCACAAAAATACTTTGCTCATTGAGGACAATGTGGATTCTGCTCAGATTTGAATGTGTACAGTTGTATTGTTTTTTTTTCTTTTTCTGTTCATTCACTGAAGATCCAGAAAGCATCGAGATTCATTCATGATTTTTGGGAAACTGTCCTCGGTTAGTCACTGACAAATTTCCCTCTTTGCTGTTTTCGTGCTCAGGAATATGCCGTGTCTCAGGTAAAAAATGTTGCTTTGGTGCAATCTGGTGGCAACTTGGTGCCAAGCACCTAAATTGAACAACTGATGGGAGGAATGTCACATATTCAAGCCATAACAATGTGTACTAGAAAAAAATACTTTGTTACGAACACTATATGTCAAATTGGCGAACCTGACATACAATTGGTCCTTCAGAGCCGTGGACCCAACATACTGGAGGCGTCCAGGGGCGAAGCCGACGACCGAGGACAATCGTGGCCACAACAAGGATTTATTTTTTTCCAGGATTTCTTTTCTTTTTTGGACCTGGTCCTCGACTTTGCTACTGGATGCTGAAAGTTGAAGGGAGGCTGCGGAGAGAGACGTTCAGCTCATCTTGGGTGAGTGTGTGAAGTCCGAATGTGATGAATGAGTGTGATAAATGTGGGCATTTGAAGGGGTACGTAGTTAAATTCTGCGTTAACAGGAGGGCGGCTCGGTGGGAACGGCATTTTTAGAAGAATGCTTCATGCGGTGGCTTCAGCTCATTCCTGAGTCCTCTTTACACACGCACACGCGCACCCCGGAACACACGCACACAAACATAGGTGGAAGCAGACGGATTTAGACACGTATATGTGGACATCTGGGTTGTAAAATGGCACTGACATGAACGCGCCACTCAAAGGCTGCGCGTCACCAGTATTTAGGAGGATATTATACCAAATTAGAAATTAGAGGGACAGTAAGCTGCAGTCCAGCAGCGCTATCGCACCTGCACGAAGCTTTTAGCGTCCGTCCGCGCGCGCCCATGTTGACACAAGATGAGAGGAGCCTTTCAGGCCGCCGTCGGGCTTCCCACGGCCGCCAAGACCTGCAACGCTTTCCTCGGCCTTGAGCACACCAAAGAGCAGCTTCAGCGCGAGTTTAACCAGCGAAAAGAATTTGTTGACGTCACGAGCAGCACGCCATCGTCTGCTGGGGCGCAACTTTTAGATTTGAGAAAGGAAGGTTCAGCGCGCTTGCTTTTGCATTTGTGACGTTTTTCAGATGTCGGGTTATTGATTCTGGTTCTGTTAAACTGCTGTCCTGTGTCCAGGAGTTGTGTGTCTGTGTGGTTTCTTTTTGTTTTGGTTTTTATTTGTTTATTTGATCATTGTTTGCCTTTTTGTTTTTGGAATTAAATTGCCTTACTTCTCTGTTTTTTTTCCTTGCCTCCACCATCACCATCACCAATGAAGTGAACCTTAACACTGGAGTTGTTTCTTGTCTTGTACAATAAAATTGTTGCTGGTTGTGGTGGCAGTTAAATGATTGTTCCTTTTTGTCAATGTGAATCTGGCAACCTGAGTTCAACATTACTCCACTCAACTTTATTCATAGAGCACTTTAAAAACCACAGCTACTTATAAAATCAGAATCAGAATCCCTTTATTGTCATTGTACTCAAGTGTGCAACAAATATGGTTGAAAGTAAAAATCAGACGTGAACACAAAGTTAAATCAACAATTGACATAAAAATGTAACCACAATGTAACTCTACGACAATGTCGACTCATGTTTTCTGTCTCTTTTTTCATTGTTATTGGAAAAAGTATACTTTAGTCGGCACAACATTGCCAACATCGTAACATTTTCTTCCAGCAAGTCTCTTGCTCTTGCATTCAACTTACATGTTTTATTTTATTTTGTCTCGTCAAATCTAAGTTAGTTCACAATTTGTTAGGAAAACAAAATTCAAGAAATTACAATAATTTCATATTTATTCCTCTACCCAATGCCTTATCCGAGTGCAAAAAGCAAATTGTTTTCACACACAGGACCACCAGCGAACACAGGGGTTACTTGAACGCTAGTTGCCAGAAAATAACCTTTTTGATCTATTACATCAGACAAGAGGTGATAGTTCGGGCAAAGTTTTAATGTGCAGGTCAAAGATGCACCTTTGTCAGAGACATCCCACATGTCTGAGATCAGGGCCCTCAAGTTCTTCCCTACTAAACCCATCCAGGCTAACGATCCTCCCCAAAGTCTTCCCACAAAGTTTGTTTTGTTGAAAATTCTGAAACGAGGTTTATTAAGCTTTAGGAAAACTAAGAGCATGAGCCCAAACCCTGATTGATTAAGAGGTGTGTCTCATCATTGTTTGTTTGGTTTGGATTATTCCACAACAGTAGTTTCCTGTAACAGTGTCTGCAGGACAGTTCAAAGCTGTCAAACTGGCTCAGTAAATCCTCTCCGTGGCGTGAACATTTCAACACCTCTGCTTACAACACGGCAGCTGCTGCTTATGTGGCACTCTGTAAAGTAGTCATCCCAATCTGATTTGTTTTTATAGCGCATGACTGTGTGGGTCGGTGTTCATTGCGGTTGATGTCACTGTGATGCATTTTCAGGTAACTGCATGTTATGTCGGTGGTCGGTGGGTGGCGCTGTGCGGCTGCATCACCAAGGGGGTGATGAGCTGAGACCATCGAGGGAGACTGTTGTTCTATACAATGCATGAGACGTATGAAACGTGATGCAACCGATGTGCTGACACATTATGCGTTTGTTTCTGTGTTAACAGGTAAAAAATATGTTCTTCAAGTTTGCGAATGAAGTGGGATGTAAATATAGAATGTGTGTACAATGCAGATGGGCGGGAAAACGATCGGTGGGAGCTACGTTAGCCGCTCTGGCTGTGTTACCCGCGCTAGCTATGTTAGCCTGTTACCCGCGCTAGCGATGTTAGCCGCGCTGATTGTGGTATCCCCGCTAGCGACTATACCCGCGCTGCGAATCAGGGGGGGTGCATGTTGGGACGCCACAGGGAAGTGGGATGTAAATATAGGATGTGTTTGCAATGCTGCTGGGCGGGAAAACGATCGGTGGGAGCTACGTCAGCCGCTCTGGCTGTGTTACCCGCGCTAGCTATGTTAGCCTGTGACCCGCGCCAGCTATGTTAGCCGCGCTAGCTACATTACCCGTGCTTGTTGTGTTGGAGGAGCTGAGACCATCGAGGGAGACTGTTGTTCTATACAATGCATGAGACGTATGAAACGTGATGCAACCGATGTGCTGACACATTATGCGTTTGTTTCTGTGTTAACAGACCCCCGCCCCCCCCCATGAGAATAAATAAATATATTGCACTTGGATGAGCTTTGCCCGATGGATGTGTTCCTCCACCGAGGGAACTGCCACTGCGCGCTCCTGCTCAGCAAAAAGGGGGGGCTGGTAGCCAAGACATGCCCTGAACGGGGACTCATTTATCCTGCAGAATGTGTGTGCGTGTGCGTGTGTGTATGTGATGTCCGTGCACGCAAGACAAAAAGAGAGCAAGGGAGAGCGAGAGCGAAATGTTCATTGTCATAGATGGGACCAGGTTTGGTGTCCATCCAGAATGACACAATATCACCCTGTGCGGTTGTTATTATCCGACTAAATGGCTGTTATCAGTTGTCAGGGATTCTGAGATAGTGCCTTCTCGCCCTGCTAATAGGCTCGATATTACTTCCGAGGGACAGGTAATCATGAGAAAATCAAAGAAGGGTGTCTGCTAATGTCGGCCCAGGACAGCCTTTTGTGGGAGATGGATGACAGACTATATCAAACGGAAAGATTTTGCCACAGGTGACTCCTGTCGCTATTACTTCTTGAGGTGAATGCCGTACGGACCCGACGCTGCGGGTGGGCCATAGGGGGGCGTGGCCACACACCAAGATACTTGTGTATGTTAAACATTTCTTCAACTATAAAAATATATAATTTAAGTAAAAAAAAAAAAAAAACAGAAAAATATCCGCCAAAAATCTACACGTAAAAAAAAAGCAATTTGACAGCTACTCAAAATTGTCACAGGTGGCGCTGTTGAATTCGTTTAAGGCCGTCACGACGGTCATTTTTTTTCCCCCTGCAATCTTTATTCAAGTCCACCAAAAGGAGAACTTACGTGCCCCCGGGACACGGATACCGATGACGTTTATCATAATTTTACCAGAATATTTTGGACAATCGTATGATTCCAACCAATCAACAGGAAAAGATTCTTTAGAGCTTTAGAACAATTTGTATTGTCGTATGATTTACCCCGCTACAATTCATTTGGCTTCAAGCCTTCGGAATTTACCGAGCATTTTAAAAACAAAAACTTAATTCGTTAAAAACAACCAGCCCATATAAACGCACTCAGGATGCATTTTACGTCTCTCGAGTCTGCAATAAAGAAGAACAAAGTTTCAGAACTATACACGTTCCAGATATATGACAGTGCCTCGTTAACTTGCCGTCGTCCATCTCAGGAGGAAATTTTAAAGACTACAAAAGTCCGGAGTGGTACAAATGGATTCTTTGAGTTTTTGGAGTTTCCCCCGCTTAAGATAGTGTCATCACCGCTGGCAAGGTAAGACCTTTCAAAACGCTTTTTTTAAAAAAAAATTTCCAATAAATCATCCATTTTCTTCTTTTACGTCTAACTTTGTATAATCAAATATTTCGTGGACTTATGTGACACGCCTTGTCATTCTGTTTCTTGCTTATAGGGCAGATGTGGGCAAACTACGGCGTGGGGGGCCACATGCGGCCCGTTAAACTTATTAATCCGGCCCGCCGAACTTGAAAAAAATTAAATGGATAAACCTTGCTAATGTTTTATTTTCTAAATACTGTGGTTTTTCAAAGACATTTATATTGTTGTAATGCTTTTGTTCACTTTCATTTAAAATTAAATGTTTTGGGGTTTTTTTCTCCGATAAGGTGAGGTGACCAAAACACTCCATCCATCTGCTCCTGCTCTGGCCCCTCTGTCAAATTTTAGAACCCAATGTGGCCCGCCAATCCAAAAGTTTGCCCACCCCTGCTATAGGGTGAACCACGGGAGTTTCCACATGACAAAAAAAATCTAACTTGCACAGCTACATACAATATATAATGTGTATATCAATTAAAAGAGATAAAAAAAATATTTTTGAGAGACAATGAGAAGACACTGATAGCCCTCCTGCGGTGTGCCTTCACCCCTTCTCTCATATAGTCCATCACCCCCCCCCCCCCGCCCTGCCTCTGAATAACCCTCCAAAACTTTACAGCTCCAGCTTTGAATGGAGCCCATCAGGCGATTGCTAAGCCATATCTGACAAAGGCATGAAAAATCCGTCCCACCCCTTATCTTACACCTCCCTGTGCAGTTCAATCACTGTCAAACGCAAAGAAAAGGGGTCTCTTGGGCAAAATTTCATGATTCACAATTGATTAAATAAGGGTGTCATTTCAAAGATGGGGGTGTCACCGGGCGGTGTAGATGTCCGACAGCGAGGGGAGAGGGCAGCCAATAATCCTTTGCGCTGTTTTGACTGTCCTCTGGAGCCTCACTCTGTCCGCCTCAGTGCAGCCGCTGTACCAGGTGATCTGATTGACTATCGCAACTGTCTAGCAACTCTAAGATTCCGTTCACTCACACAGCGCAGGAGCCTAGCAATTTGATGTTCCCTGCAGCCGTGGAAACATGCAAAACAAGACTTCAACTTTGACCATGAAAAGAAGCAAGGCAGTAATGTGTTAAAAAAAAACAACATTAAAATGAGAAAAGATATTAACCAAAATAGAGGAATTAGCCGACTACCGGGCCACCTCGCCCACAGGCAACATTTGCAGAGGCTACGCAGCTACAGCGCCGGAGAGGTACACAGGAGGAGCAGGCCTTGACGTAATCTTGGACATCCTTTCGCAAGTCGGGCCACCAGAAGCGTTGGGCGTTTCCCGCTTTGCTGAAACCAGCACAGGATGCGTGCCCGCTCAACACACAAATCATTTATCAGTAAAATAACAAATGGGCATCTATGTTTGACCTTTTTATTGTATTCAATAATTGGTGAAATAATTCCAATACAAAAAATAAAATTAAACAAGATGAATTCTTACTTTGCATCCATACCCGGGGTCGGGTCGCGGGGGCAGCAGCTTCAGCAGGGGAGCGGGAACGCAGCCCAGAGGTTGGGGGGTTTGAACTCCAAGTTGCTGCTGATGCTGCGTCATCGGGAGCAGGCTCTCAATGGACGAGTGGTAGAAGGCTAGCAGCAGCTTCCTGTCCAGGTTGAATTTCCTGAGGACTCTCAGGAAGTGCAAGCTCTACTGGAGCCAATACATTTCTCAGTGATAATGCCTGCATGTTCGTTGCAAAAATGTTAAAACGATTCTACGCAGCTATATTTAACAAAAACACTTAATTGACCGTAACAAAAAGCTCCCGGGAGGAAAACATGTGTCAATGTTAAACCCGATGACAGAACGGAACAACGTAAGAGTAAATAAACTGGTTCATTGCGCTGATATTTACAAATAGCATTCTCAGAACTCACTTGTTATAAACTTGAATACCAGCCAGCGGTACTTTGCAAAAAATATGACTGACAGAGTATTCCTCTGCAGTTTGCCATGCCGAATGGAAGCTCCGGAGGAGGCGGGAAAAAGTACCTAAGAATAGCGATGACAAATAATCACGCAGCAGTAGCAAAAAGTGTGACAATGCAACAAATGTGCTCGAGACAATGCTGGTAAACAAACAAAATTACCACTAAGCAGTAAAATAGCGCTCTATAATTTGTCGCATGAGCAGAAGCAAAAAAAAAAAAGTATACCATTTATTTAAGAATTTGAACACAATGCGTCATTTTGGCCTGCGCCTCATTTCTTTTCCCGACAGAACGAAAGAAACGCTCTTCAAAGCGCTCATAAAGTGGCCTTTTTGTTAATGAGCTGAGCTGGACCAGACTTTTGGATTTTAGTTCAAGATCAGGTTTAAAGACTGGACTGCACCTGGGTCAGAGGCCGACATCCTGTTTGTTCTGGTCGGGCTGAGGGAAGCCGAAATGGCTCGCCATGGCCCTCGAGAAAAGTTAAAAAAAGAATATTCTGGTTTCAGGGATAGAAGTTATACCAGGAGTAAGAATGGCAGGTGTTGCAATATCTCATGAAGGAAATACTGGACAATCAAATTAATGACTTTCCAGGCTTCAGGATGCCTTTCTACACTATATAAAGGTGGATCCCGCCGTTGGGTTTCCGTCACAGACTTTCCAGGGGAAAAATGTACAATTGGATCATCTGAATCATTTTGCAGGAACTTTTGTTGCCACGGAGAATAATCAGACTCTGCGGCACCGTAATAGCCACGCCCTTCGAAGGAAAGTCACAAAAATAGGGATAGAGTAAGATCAATGTCTTGAGTCTTTTCTAGCCAATTTTCAATCAGATTCGTTAAAAGGGCACCGTGCAGTACGTCAAAATGTAAAAAATGATATTGATTGGCGCAAGGTGTATAACTGAATATAAACATATAGATGTCTTCAGGTACAGACTCTTTATGTACATGTGAAGTTTTGGATTTTTAGTGGAGTATTGCCCAAGACTTGAGGTGCAGAGGTTTCAATCTCTTCGGCTTACTGTGACGCGAGCATGCCCTCCTCCTCCGGAGCTTCCATTCGGTTAAACTTAGGGGATAATGCTGTTTTTGTACAGGACATAGGAACTCCCCTTCATCACACATGACACCACAATCTGGGCCAGCTCTGAAAACAAATTTAAAACTAACTGAATTTGAAAAACCAAAGTCAAAATTAAATATAAACTGCGTATAATGAACAATCCAAAAACTACCCAACATATAATATCATATTATAATGTATATAATATGTAATATAATCCGTGAGTAATTAACGCCCCTCCAATTAGCTTCAGCGCCGCACCGTGCAGCCAGATGTGCGCTGCCTCCCGGCCCCCCTTCGCGGGGCGGCGCCGGGTGTCCGCCGGTGAAATACCACTACTCTTATCGTTTCCTCACTCACCCGGTGAGGCGGGAAGGGCGACAACTCTTCTTCAAGGTGCTGAAACGACTTCGTTGGGACCCATATTGGCCCGCTTAGATGGAAAGCCAAAGATTTCTCGCAGAAAACAGCACCAGCATCTACATTAAGAGGGTGGAGGCCAGAATCAACCCAATGCCATTAGTTCCTGAGCCCCAGGTGAATTGGCCACAGTTCCACATGATTAACCCAGATAATTGTGTGTTGATAGAAAGCATGGTCGCTTTCGTATTGTGACATCCTCAAGGCCTAAACACTCATCCGAGCAAATGTAAGGTAGATTTTGTTAACCTGCCCGGAGAAAAAAATCAACGAAAATAATTTGTATTTGTTTTAACCAGTTGGTGGCGCTACCACTGCGATCAAAAATAAGTTGGCAGCCGTCTTCAGGGCCTGAATATCCTCAAATGTGAAAAATTTTGAGGAGAGGATAAGTTTGTAAGAAATTAAAATGGTAGATAGTGGCGGAACTGGCGGGTGAAACGAACAACATGGAGAACCTGCAAACGAGGTCCTGAAAATACATTTAATTTTAAATGAAAATGAACAAAAGCATTACAACAAAATCTCTGTGTTTGACACACCAGAGTATGGGCCGCTATCCGGCATTCTGTCTCCCTATTCCAACACATTGCGATTCCGAGGTTGTGAGTTTGTGTTAAGGTTAGGGCGGGGTTTAGGGCTGGGATCTGGTATGAAACCCTTCCGATGTCTGCTTGGCGCCACTCCGGTCTCGTGACTGTCCAGGCTTCAGGATGTCTTTTTACACTATATAAAGGTGGAAATTTACATTGGAAACGTTTGGTTTAGCTGTTATAAAAGTTTGGTTTTTTAGTGCTGAAAATGCTTAAGTTACTGTTTACAAAAAAGTGAAAAAAAAATCTGTTTACCTGACCAGTCCGCTGTTCAGGGCCTCATCGCTGAAGACATCTACCAACTTATTTTACATCGTAGTAGTAGCGCCGGATTCACATAGAAACTTTGCCGGTGTTAAATTAACAGCATGTCATTCATGGATTTTTTTTTAATTCGATTTTGCATATCTGGACTACTAAATTATATATTGTATAGCATCAAACGAATCCAGAATACTGTAAAGTCAATTCAATCGAAAGTAATACAAACAAAACTAAATTAACGGACGGGAGGACGGGGTGATATCGTCTCCTCCTTGCCTGGCGTTTAGCCCCCGCACGACATCCCCGTCTCTTCCTCCTCAGCTCGCGGGGAATATCGGGTCTCGCTCCGGGAGCCCACGCGGGGTTAGCACGGAGTGCTAACAGCTGATGTCACAGAACAAGTTGAAGTAATACCGATTTTTTTAATGTAGTTCAAATTATTTTACGGATCTCCAAGTCACGGTTGCTTGGTACTTTCAATGGGCTCTGTCTGAGGCGGGATTCAAACCCTCGGAGCCCCCCCCCCATCGCACTCCTCCGCACCCCGTCAGTGTTGTCAAAGGGCAACCAAAACTAAGTAGTTCATCCTACAAGAGTCAAATCATTTTATTTGTGCACCGCTTTCGAACGCGAGATCTGCACACACAACTTCTGCACGCCTGATGCAGACCAACGCATTTAAAAAATGTAAAAAAAAAAGGCCGGGCACGGGCGGTGCCAAGCGGCCCCTAAGTTTAACCGAATGGAAGCTCCGGGGGAGGAGGGCGGGTGTGTGTCAACCTCATAATCAGCTTTGTTTTATTGCCGAACAGTGCAATGCCACTCCCACAACTTTTTTAATTAAATGAAAAAAATGTGCTTTTGAGTTTAAACAAATGTAGGGCTGCCCTTCCCAGATTAAAAAAACAAGGGAAATATTGGACAATCAAATTAATGGCTGCCCAGGCTTCAGGATGTCTTAAACCGAATTACCCAGAGGAAACCCACCCCTCGCTCTAAACAAATAACCCAATGCCCAAGTAACCAAAAGAGTCAGTGGTCAGGGGAAAAGAGGCGGTGAACTACTTGTTGGCCTGTTTACTATTTCTGTTCTTTTTGTGGAAATTTACATTGGAAACGTTTGGTTTAGCTGTTATAAAAGTTTGGGTAACTCCTCAGGTTCATCCACACCAATTAACGGAAGGTTATCTGACAAGTGATCATCGGAAGGTTGTCCAACTGATGAATTTTATTGGTTTTACATGACTTTTCTGACTAATTTTCAGTCGGATTCAGTTCTTATTGTGTGTCATCAATATTGTACTTCAGCGATGATTGAAGTTTGGGACAATATAAACCTAGAATAGGGAAGAAAATAAGGACGCTAATTGGAAACATACAATTTCCAGATGCCCTCTCTACCCCTCCCCCAAATCATGTTTGGAGAAATTCCTTCCTGCTGTTCTTCCATAAATAGACATGGAACCCTTGCATGCTTAACAAACACATCCAGACAATATACCATCCTTGATGCTCTGACTTAGCAAGCACAATGCCATGGTGGAGCAGATGAAGAATTGAAAATAAATGTCTATTTTCACGATCACAAGGGACACCGTATTAAAAGGCGCTATCTCAGTTGCGTGTGCTATTTCCTTATTTAACATATACATACGGCTCACCGTATTATTGGGTGCAGTAAAACATACGCTATCTTAAAACATTGAAGCATGCATGCACGCTGAAATGTATGCTACCATGTATGCAAGCATGTTTTTAAATAGGTAGCGGGATTAGAACTGTGCAGAACTGAGTTCGGTTATACTTTATTGAAGTATTTAACACACAGGTTGTTGAGGGATTGTGAACCTATTGTCTCAGCCTTGTTTTTGTGCTCGCCAAAACAGTTCCATTTTCTTCTGCGTATCCGACGTCAAATCCCGTAGGCAGCAGCTTTGTCCCTCTACTCTTTCCAATTTGTATGGGTCATCATGATTGTAATCACGACGTTCTGAAATTTGGGCGTAGCTTAGAGTCCTTATCAAATTCATAACAACCACTTGATGAAACTAATTTTAGAATGCCGTGTTTCAGTGTCTTTCTTGCTCTTATTGTGACAGCTTTTCATTCTTTTTTTTTTTTTTTAAATGGATGGAGGAAAAAAGCAAATTGCTACGCATTTCATCTAATTTTAAGGAAAAACTACATAGGATGTATAGTACATATCGTTATCGGGTTAAAAAAATACCTATATTAGTAGAAAAAAATTGTATCTGTTTCACGCAGCATTAGTGCCAGGAGGAATGAGTGATTGATGCAATCACCAAAGATACTGTGTTTTTTCAAAGACATATATATTGTTGTAGTGCTTTTATTCACTTTCATTTACAATTAAAAAAATGCATTTACAGCACTAAAAAACCAAACTTTTATAACAGCTAAACCAAACGTTTCCAATGTAAATTTCCACCTCACTGGGCTCACAAACATAAAACAGCTGGCTATCCATCTGGGATCCGAGGCCCATTTGCAGTCCTAGTTAAGACGGGGATCTGAACCCGACTCCCTTTCGGTGGAGCTAGACACACAGGTGTCAATTTCAGAATCACAAGGCCCCTCTAGATGGCACTGCGCACAATGTTTCAAAGTTCCCCGCTGGAAAGGGGACTTAGAAGAAATGGGTTCCGACAACCTAACTTAAACCCTGATGTTGCCAGAATACAAAAATCCAATTGGGACTTCCTTGAGTCAAAGATGAAAATGCTGACATTGTTGAGGAACCTTTGAGGTCAACTTTGAAATCTGAGTTAAATAAACAGCCCGCTCTAGATGGAACCCTCTGTTCTACTTTTGGCGCTGTTGGTAACAGCTGATACATACTCAGGTGACAGAGCTCTGATTTGGGAAAGTCATTAATTTGATTGTCCAGTATTTCCTTCATGTAATTATATTCCGAGCAAGGGTGGTTTAGTTTGATTCAGAGTGAACCTCTTCATCGTTTCACAGATATTATATTTGAAATCAACTTTATTGATCCGTCTAGAACCAAGAGGTATCGGAAAGGAAAAATGCCCAGCAGGGTGTGCTAACATGCACTTCCAAGAGGATTGTTGTTCTACGTGTGCCCTGTGATTGAACAGTTGGAATTGTTGCACGGTGTCATTTAGCCAACATGCGGAACATTTAGCAACATTTGTGTGACAAGGAATGGCTTTGGAGCAAGGAATGTACGGCAGCCCGGCCCAGCGGAAATTCACCTTAACGTCCAGATCAGTCACTCGGGGTCTGGATGTGTTGATTTAAAACGAGACAAAGGCACACTTGTGATTAAAGAGCGCTTTGTGGCAACAAAAGCTCCGGCAACATGACTCAGATGATCCTATCTTCTCGGCGCACGCCGGCCGTCTAACCGCTCCAGCACCCCGTCGTGCCGCTCGGCGAAACTACAATGCCCTCCGGTCGATGGCACACCATGGTCATCTCCAGGTCGTCGATAACCGGGGGTTCACTGTACTTGGCAATGATAATCACCGACTTTTCCGAGGCAGTTATTTTCCCCATCCAACCCCCCCCCCCATTCCTCCACCCCCAAAGCAGACCAAAGACGGCTCACCAAAAGGGACTTAAGGATCATCTTCGCAGCCATAGCGGGAGATTTGAAGGCAACCCTGTTTCTTTTTCGGTTTTGTGCCCCAGACCACTTTCTATTTTGCTTCTCCATCGTTAACATCAACAGACGTTTGAATTGTAAACACTCGTCACTCACGTTCTTGAGGGCGCACGCACTGAACTCTGTGTGTGCGGTGCAAAGAAGGTTTGAGGAGCTGACACTGATGAATCAGTCAAATATCAATAATAAGAAGACAAAATGAACCTAATACAAATAAATGGATGTCAAACTGAAGGGATGGATCTCTTTATTGCATGCACCAAGCATGTTATACATTTTTCTGTCCACGGGATGGCGTAGTCAAGAAAAATGAACTCGTGCAACTCATTCAAGTTTTATATTATTTGGATAGATGAAATGCTATATATATATATATATATATATATATATATATATATATATATATATATATATATATATATATATAAAAAATTAGAAATAATGTGATTTTTTTTTATGATATACATTTTGTAGAATTGTTTTTGCTCCATGAAAAAATTTCAAATTTCCAACTTTATATAGAGTAAAAAGACATCCTGAAGCCTGGGCAGCCATTAATTTGATTGTCCAATATTTCCCTTATGAGATATTTTATTTAAAAAAAAAAAAAAAAAAATCAATGATTGCCAGTAGATGGAGCCCGAGCAGCAGAGGATGTGTGGTTGCCCTTAGGTTACTTCTGCCTCTGTGAACAGCAACTTACAGATCTTGCTTGTAGCTGTTTTTCTCTGTTTTTGTCAGGAATGGCGACGCCATCTTGGGGAAAAAAGAAATTAACCGTGGGCGCGATACGAAGCAAAACGACGCGTTCCGATACGGAATTAGGACGAATGCGCTCCGCTCAACGTTTTGGGCTGTTTTATGTGAGCAGAGTTTCAAACGTTAAAAGAAGCGCATCAAGAAAAAAAAAGTAAATAATGAATGCACACACACAACGCGCAAAAAGGTCAAAAGTTGACATTGAGAGTTTTAACTTCTAAAATAGGACCTGGTAAATGTTTTAGCACGCAACTGAAGTTTTTTATTTGGCTTTGGTATCCGTCTGAGATTTTTTTTAACCCTATTCGTGAAGTGATTAAGATTCACGCAAGTCAATTTGTTGGAATTCCTGCAGACTTTTTTTTTTTTCTTTATGGGGAAAAACCTGCAGCAAAGAAAATATTTCAAGCCTTGTACTACATCATAAGTAAATTCACACCTTTGCAGACAAAGGTGTGAATTTAACTTTGGCTTAATTCTGGCGTTTAACGTCTTTCGCCTTCTTCAGAGTGTCGCATGATGGTGTCTTGAGACCCGTTATATATATATATATATATAAATATATAATATATGAAAAATTGTGCAGATTATGGTGTTAGATACCCCCAATAACGTTCCGGTTCCCCCCAATAAGGTGTCGTGTTAACACTCTCTGTTCGAAATTGGGGACGTTTCCATTTGACATGTGCTAGTATCTCGAATAGATCTGCCCCTGTACCAAACAGAAGTATTTCCACATTCAGAAAACAAAAAGCAATCTGTAGTAAGATGGCTGTCTTTATCGGAGTTTACTTGCGGATCATAGTGTGAAATATTCACAAGTCGTACCTTGAGAAAAGTGCAAAAAGTGGAGCAAACCAATTTTGCTTCAGAAACTGAATTACTTTTTTTTTTTTTTTTTAATGAAGAAAGTTATTGTTCCTATTTTACACAGTCTCAAACAGTTTGTCAAATGCTACTTTTAATCTTGAGACTTTGGCTTAGGTACTTGGTTTCTTTTCCCCGTAGAATTCGAGTCCATTTGGAGCACCAAGTATGGATGAATATTTAATCCAAAGTGCAGGAGGAACAGACTTTACTGTCAAGACATTGTGCATTGTGTGTTGTTTTTTTTCCCCCATAAAGGAGCCCGTGTCACAGTCTCGGGGCGGCTGTAGAATAAATACGTCTCTGATGCAGTGCCGATCGAGTGTGCCCAAATGGAAGCTCCGGAGGAGGAGTGCATGCTGTGTGACAGTGAAGCCGAATAGGAGCACCTTCCCCGGCCGGGCACAGGCGGTGCCAAGCGGCCCCTAAGTTTAACCGAATGTCAGTGTTAGGCAAGTGGGTGTTACATTGGTGACATGTGCGCACTTTGTTTGACTGGGAATGGAAAAACACTTGATGCTAGAATTCCGACAGGGACAATCAATAAACCTCGTAATGAAAAAAAAAGAAGTCCTTTTGACTGATTCACTCCCATTGACGGGGCAAATAAGCTTCAGTAAACATTTATGAACTGCGCGGCGAGCCACAAACTGAGCAGGAAAAAGGTTTTTCACCACTGTGTGTTTTTCTGTGCCCTTTTAAAGACAACTTTGAAGATAATGAGTCTCTCATAGCAAATGTGTACAGCGCGAGCTGAAAATGCATTTACATTCTCGACCATAATCCGTTCCTGAACCCTGTTCGAAAAGCGAATTGTTCGAACACCGAAACCATTCCTTTACTGCTTGCACTGACTTATCTTGCCGCAGATTCATCACTGCTCGTATTCATTGTCCAGAACCCCCGCGGGCGTCATTGCTCATCCTTGCCATCCCACTAAACTGCATTATTTAGTTAGCAAGTCACGCCGTCGCCCTCCGACAATCATCCACATTCACGCATTCAATATGCCAGTGTGTACACGCCGTCGAACGCGCTTTACTGGCTCAATTGGGTAATTAAATTCAAGTGTTGGATTGTAAATCATTGTTGCTGTTGCCGACCACCTAAGTGGCCCACCCCTGGTCGCCTAAGTGGCCCACCCCTGGTCGCCTGGGTGGGGGAAGAGAAGCTGCAGTCAAACAGGCAAAAATAAATTACTCAGGTAATTACCAATCACTGCTCACCTGTTGTCTGAAGTTGAGCCACAATTGCTCGTCAATTGGCTCAAATAAATGAATGGCTCTCTCACAGCTGCGAAGCAATTCTCATCGTTCACCCCAAAAGCGCCATTTAAAAGCGTAGATGTTTTTCAAGTCCTCACTTATTTCCCAATTTCATCAAAACGGGTTGGCATGGTGCCCTCCACGGATCCGGGTGGGTAGTTGAGGTCCCTTCTCAGGTTGTGAGGGAACTGATTCATCGGTCCACAACCCTGAGAGCATACTTCTTAACCCTTACTGTTTTTTTCTTTTTGAGTCTGTTTTGGCTGCCTGTGACGAAACATCCTAGTTATTTGCTTTTTCCATGTAGATGCGGCAATGGTGTATCAAATGCCTCTTAAATCTCGGTTCCGGACAAACCAAAATGTCCGGATCAATTCTCAAAATCGCCTGCACCTCATTTGGGAGGTTGCTGGTTGTGTTTTTACAGTATGCATCGGCTGAATGACTATTCTGATTCGACTCACGTTTTGACAAAAATAAATTAAGAAAGAAAGAAAACAACCCATTTTCTGCCCCCTTTTCCCCCGGCTGGGGGATTAGGTGACGGTGACCCACTAGGAAGTTTAAGGCATTGAGATCCTATCTTCTCGAAGTTGTACACCTTCTGCTGTAAATTCTCTCACCTCCTTGTGTTTCAGCTCGCGCTGTACACATTTGCTATGAGAGGCATTATCTCATAAGGGAAATATTGGACAATCAAATTAATGACTGCCTGAATTTGAGCATATGCAGTATTGAATTTTTGGTCAGCTGTACATTTCGAGCACTGCGAGAGAGAATGAAAGCAGAAGAAAAAATCGGGCTCCCTCTCTAATATCATATCTGCGCAATTCGCGTACTTTAAATAAACATACACCAGTAAGAACAAGACATATTTTTATTATTTATAAGTCTGCAGTGTACAAATTTGAGCAGCCACATTATCTTAGTTTATTTTTACTTCCCACCCTCAAAATTATTTTTATTTCCACCAATAGTGACTTATAACATATTCATATATGCTCCCAAGGTACGTAAACTTGTCAACAGCTTTCAATCGTTGTCCATTGATTGTGTCGCAGTTTTTAAAAAGGAAAAAATTTTAAAAGGCTCCACTATTTTTACGAAAATTAAATAGTGATTATTCATTAATGTCCATTCAAGTAAATTGTATTGCACAACACAAAAGTTGATTTTAAAATGACCCGCCCCCTTTTAAGTAAATTCAAAATGGCCGACTTCCTGTAAAACCTAGCTCATTGCTCCAAGAGACCACCTTTGACACAGTCAGCCGCGTGCGTGTGTGGTGTATTGTTTGTGAAGATGAAAGAACAAGGGAATATGGAATTATTATTATTTTTTTGCTTACCGCTTTTCCCACTGAAAGGTTTAAAGATGACCCCATGAGGCACCGCCCCCTAAGTTTAACCGAATGGAAGCTCCGGAGGAGGAGGGCATGTTCGCGTCAGCAGTTGAAGATGTTGCTCGTTCTCTTCTTTTATTCCACAAAGATCGGGCTCCTTCCCTGCCAGATAGATTCCATGTCCCAAGAGCTCGTTTTTGTAGCAGGGGATCAGAGCGGCTCCAGCTGGGCTGGAACATTGTCTGTGTCCACGGAGAAAAGTGATGAAAAAAGAGAGATATCCTCCTCAATAGCTGCAAAATCCCGCACCTTCAAAAATGCTTAAAAAAAAATACAATATATATAATAAATATATAAATATATATATATTGTGCAAGAAACCACCCTGCCCGAGGAAAAGCAACAAATCAGAAACAGAAGTTCAGCATAAGGAATGTTGCACTATACTTGGGTGAAGGATAAGAAAAATAAAAACCAGGAAATGATTCACACATTCATTAGAAAAACAAGTCTGAATCTTCTTTCCCACGCCTCCTGGGGAGACTGCGACCTGAACGCAACGCCTGAGACCGCTCTGCCATCCTGTCTCCCTGGAGACAGACCCCCATTATCTGCTAAGGTATGAGTTTGCCTCAAATGTATTTTATTATTTTATTTATTTATTTTACATGCCAGACACATCTAAAAGGGAAAAGAAGACAATATCGATATAAAATCAAGTAGAATGCGCTTTAAGCACATTAGTGATAGACCGATATGCTTTTTTCAGGGCTGATACCGATACCGATATTAGTAGTCATGGCGGCCGAATAGGAGCACCTTCCCCGGGCACGGGCGGTGCCAAGCGGCCCCTAAGTTTGCCCTAATGGAAGCTCAAAACATAATTGTCTGATTTTAATGAATCAGTCAAATATCAATAATAAGAAGACAAAATGAATGGCCAAGTGTACCTAATCAAGTGGCTAGGGAGTGTAAATTAGCAGCTGAACCCACGCCTACTGGGGAGACTGCGGCGATCCGGCGGCGTTATTCCCATGACCCGCCGGGCGGCGTTCTGCCCGTCAGCTCCTTCTTATCCACCTGCAAAGCAAATAAAAAAGCTTGGCAATATATGGTCGTCTTTAGTTCCATGTCACTGCTTTACGTCCGGAATGTGCACATTATAAAAGTTTGGTTTGAATGCATCATGGGGGCATTTCTACCAAAATGTACATGTGAGGGAGCTAACGGTCGTGATTGTCACAGCTGTTTACATCCGTGGGCCCACTTTGGTTAGCTCTGCTCAATTCATTTCTGATGGCCTAAAACCTTAGCAAATTAATAAATGTAATGATCCAGAAGCTTGTAAAAGCAGCCTTGGAGGTGAACAAGAAGTTCCCACTATTGTTTGACATGTTTGTTATTAATTTCTCCTTATTTCCAGATAGAGGGAAACAAAAGTTATTATTATTATTATTAGGGCCCGAGCAGTGACCGCTGCGAGGTCCCTATTGTTTTTCTAGAAATTGGGACGCCATTGCAAAAACACATTCTGAAAGACAATTTGATTTTGGAGCACACATACATGCACACTGACAAGATTACAGGGGAGCAGGTAAAAGTCGGAGTAATTAAATAAATACAAAAAGAATGGCTGGGGAATAAAAAAATAATACGTTTTAATAATAATTTGGTTTTTTTGTTATAACATGAATTTCACTCTGTCGTCAGCAAACTTGACGATGGTGTTGTTGCCATGGGCCGGGTTTATAAACCAAGAGCTTTACAAGAAGCTACTGCCACGCGTTGCGAGCTACGTATAAAATAAGTACGTCCAAGTGCAATGTCCGCCGTAAGTTGGCTCTTTTTTTTTTTTTAAACGGATAAGAAAATATGTTCTACCAGGGGAATTTTTACCATTTATATAGGCCAATTAAAAGAATAATGTGTGTGTGCGCATGTCAAAAATAAATATTTAAATAAAAATTGTGCCACCAAATTTGTAATGATTTGAAACTACTACAACAATTACCATCATCACCCTAGTGCCTTCCCTGTGGATTTTGTTGTACGCCACAGTATCCACTTAGCTGGCCTGTTTTATCGCTGTTCATAGCCTCCTGTCGTATAAGTTACGAGCATATATGAGGGCGACAATTTCTACACAAAGTCCAATATATACAGAGAGAGAGAGAGAGTGAAATTCATGTTATAACAAAAAAAACAAATTATTATTAAAACGTATTATTTTTTTATTCCCCAGCCATTCTTTTTGTATTTATTTAATTACTCCGACTATTACCTGCTGGTACGCCGTCCGGTGTGCCCTGTGAAATGAAAGGTGGCATTCTTTATTTATTTATTTATTTATTCATTTGTCGTTCATGCTGTGTCAGCATGGTCAACTTCCATTCGGTTAAACTTAGGGGCCGCTTGGCACCGGAGCTTCCATTCGGTTAAACTTAGGGGCCCAGATTTTTGCAAGGTCAGGTTAGTGAATATACAGTATATTAGTTTGTGACCTCACCTGCCCAAATGTGATTTTATGTGACATGAATGTGAGCGTTGACAAGTGTTATTGTGTGTCGCACAGAAGCGACCCAGTGAGTTCAACAGTTATGTACGTTTCAAGAATGAGGGGTAAAAACAAAACACACAAGAACAAAATATTTTTTTTTCTTCCAAGGATAGAGTAGTATCTTTGTGAGAATACTCAGGCCCTGGTCCTTTGGGGGCCCTAACCTCGGAAGTGTGAAGCAAACAAACTCGCCGCTTCGTCACTGTGCTGTCCTTACTCTTTCAAAATTACCTTCTATTTCAAAATAATAGTAGGCTATCATGTTTCTTGTAACTGCACAGGAAATAACGTTCTTTGAGGTTATGTTGAACAAGACTTGGAAAGATGGGTCAAGGGGCAATCACAAACATTTGTCGGAGGCAGTAATATTTTAGACCACATGGCCATTTGGATGTGTTTCAGTTTGCGAGATAAGTTGGTGAATTCCCTTCAGACAACCTCAAGCATTGACGCACTTGTCTTGCCTAATCGGAACCATTTTCAACATTTGAGATTGGTCAGTAATATTTATGCTGATCTAATTTAAAATCACTGTACAGTTTAAAACCCAAGTTTGACTACTCAAATGAAACCTCAAGTCTGGGCCACGTTGATTGCCAGGGTCTCGTTTAGCACACGGCTTTGCTTTTTAAAATTTTTGGACACATGTGCAGTTCCACCCGACCTGGTCCTGTCCATCTGGAAAACCAGTGACAGAAATAGACGTGTGTGAAGGACAGCCCCTTCATAGCGCACATCCTGCCTGCTGCAATGGACCTTCACCCAGGCACGGTGCCCTTTTGACGAATCCGACTGAAAATGTGAAATTTGGAATTTTTAGGAGTGCCAGGGGGTTATTATGTATTTTGTCCTTTGTGGCGAAATAATTATTAAACACAAACTTTGAAGCCCCGCCCCTGTCATATAGTATTTCGTATATATATATATATATATATATATATTTATTATATATATTGTATATTTTTTTTAAGCATTTTTGAAGGTGCGCCGCTACTTCGCCCCATGAATAAAGACTGCGCCTCTCGCAAACACATTTCTGACAGAGGGCAATGGGTATTGGTGTAATCGTAGTGCCATCTAGACAGCAGCCCTGAAGACATCTACCCCATAACGTTGATGATGGCCCAACGTCTCTCCTGTGTGTGCGATGCCGAGGGGGGCGTGTGTGAACCTGGGGAACAGTTCACGTACCGAATAGATCGTGTCCGGGGGAACGTGCTCATCACAGTTGCTAGGGTTCACACACTGGTTGGACTCCTCTCTCAACTGCCTTGATGTAAACTGAGGGCAGGTTCCTAGTGCTCCTCGCAGTGATTTATGAGAGATCTCTGAAATGTAAACCTGAAAAATAAATCACATGCAAAATATACAACACCCAAGGAGGCCCGAGCCGCGATTGGGACACATCCATCACCCGCCAGCACCAATGCCCTGCTGGCTCTGTCCTTTTTGTTATTCTCAATTTTTCCTTAGCCTCACACACTTGATGCCCATCTGCTTGGACATAATATAGATCTGAACGGCCCGGTCTACTTTACGCCTGGTTAATTGTTTGTGTGCTGCAGGTTCCCCGAGGGCTGCCCTACTTTGCTGTAGACTTTGGACTCCAAGATTCGTGGTGTGGGAGAAAAATCAACTGTGGTGTCACAAGAGGTTCGAATCCCACCTCAGACAGTGCCCATTTGAACCCATGACCTTCAGGTTAGGAGACAGCCACTCTAGCATTGAGCAAGGCCACCCTCTTAGGAAGCCGGACAAAGATTGGCAAGGCAGTAATAATTCAATAGCCTTTACTACTCTAAACATGTCATTCTGATTCATTAATATTTGATTTTTAAATTAATCCAGATGTGATTGTTTGAACTGTAGACTCTCAGTTTTAGTTTAAAACAGGGGTGGACAAACGATGTTAATTAAAATAATCCCAAATTTTCAGTTCAGCAGAAGCATTAAAATATTATTACTTTTATTATTATTATTATTATTATTATTAGGGCCTGAGCAGCGAATTCAGGTCGCAGTAACCCCAGGAGGCGTGGGTTCGAATCCCACCTCAGACAGAGCCCATCGCTCCGGAGCTTCCATTCGGTTAAACTTAGGGGCCGAGATTTTTTATTAAGCATTTGCTAAGATGGATTGTTTAATTTTCACGTACTGCACGGTGCCCTTTTGACGAATCCGACTGAAAATTATTCAGAAAAGACTCAAATTAATGACTGCCCAGGCTAATCATGACAAGACACGACAAACACGAGGAAAAAGCATGAAACTAACACTTGGCCCGAATAGGAGCACCTTCCCCGGGCACAGGCGGTGCACACGGTGCGTCGTCTCCGACAGATACGAATTAATCCAAGAAAGCGCTGAACCTGAAATGCCAACACAAGTTTCAAGGCGTTTTAATAATATGTTATGATCAAGTGTCAAAAGCGGCGCCAAGATCGAGTAAGAGTAATACAGTGAACCCTCGGTTATCGCGGTTAATGGGGACCTCGTAGCGGTCGCTGCTCGGGCCCTAATAATAATTTCTACAAAAACAATAGGGACCTAGCCGCCGTCGCAGCTCGGGTTTCATCGTAGTAGTAGCGCCACCAACTGGTAAAAGCTAATACAAGTTATTTTCTTTATTTTTGTTTACCGCAGCTGAGACTTGGATGCCTTCTAGTGTTGTGTTGCTCAGTGTTATTATGTACAAAATGGCCCTCCTCACTCGTTTGACCCCCGAAACATGCAAAAAAATGTTCATTATGTGCAGGCAAAGAAGCAGATGTATATTGACCCTATATATATATATATATATATATATATATATATATATATATATATATATATATATATATTAGATATTTATTATATATATTGTATACTGGCGAAGTGCTTACTATCCAGAAAAGGCCCTTTGTCAGTTCTTCCCGAGCCTCCTGGACATTAGCGTTGGCACAATGGTTGCTTTTCCCTGCTTCCTTCCGTTTGGAGATATTTTTCAGTTGAAGTCTTGTTCTTATTGCTTGCAGTGGAAAGCCATGCCCGATGAGACTGGTACCCTTCTGGCCTCGACGATTGGCCCAAACACAGACTGGTACTGTAAACTCAAAGCAAAACCTACCCGCCTACGCTTCTCAAAGTTCAGCGCCAGCAGACAATGAATTTTCAGCACTAAAAAAACGAAACTTCATTAACAGCTAAACTAAACGTTTCCAAGTGAGTACAGCTCAACCTTTGAAAACATTCGAGCGGCGGCCGCTGGGGACACTCAGGAGAGGAATGCAGGAAGATTAGATATTTTATTTGGGAAGTGACCGCTCCGCCATCCTGGCAACTGGTAATGCTCTCTTGACTGTGTTTGCTTTGAACATCTTGGCTGGATTACTAAAAAGCACTTTACTTTGGAGTCAGCCAGCACTTCAGAGTTCATTTTAAGATTCTGATATTTGACCTCCAAGCTCTAAATCCATGATTCCCAAAACCTTCGCTCAAGAGAGGAGGTGGCAACACTGAAAAGTGTTAAGAACGCTCCTAAAGCTAACGTTAACGATGCGGCCAAACGGAGGGTTGCTTTCAAAGACTTTGGGTCGTCCTCTGGGCCTCCTGCCGGTGGGACATGCCCGGAACACCTCCCCAGGGAGGCGTCCAGGAGGCATCCCGTCTAACCACTCCAGCGCCCCGTCGTGCCGCTCGGCGAAACTACACCGCAACATGCTTTCTGCAAAACAAACAATCAGATGAAGCCTTTAGGATCAGGGTGCAAAAGAATGACCCCTGTAAACATGCAAAAAAGGGCAAAAGTCGGACTTTCAAAAATTCATAGGCCATTGAGATCTGCAAGCGAGGCACACCTTCAGCAAGCCCGGCGCCGTGGCCATGTAGCCCGCCACCTCGCCGGGCCGCGCTCGCGTCAGGCTCACCTCCACCATGTAGGCCAACGCCTTTTTTTTTGTCTCTGGTTGGCCTGCGGGGGGCAGCTAATCTGCAAGTGGGAGATGTAGTTGTGATTGTGGACAAGCAGCTGCTCGCCCGCCGACAGGTGGCGGTACTCGGGCCGCCGCCGGTACACGAACTCGGCGCAAATTAAAGAACTGAAAAATAAACAACACAAAAACAATAATATTCTGTACGAGCAAAAATGTGCTTGCGCTTATTACTGTGATAGCAACGTACACCGATTGTGTTGCTTCTCAATGCCAGACTCATCTGATGATTGTACTGCCTTAATTACTGGTGCCTTTTTCCCTGGCGTGGGATCAAATTGTCAAAGTGGATGCTATCCAGAACTGTCCCACCTGGTTCCCTTTCAGAATGTGCACAATGATCGTTGGACCGATTACACAATCATCTTTGAAGTAGCTATTTCCCCACGCCTCCTGGGGAGACTGTTGTCGCGCCATGTTTTTGAGAAAACGTTTCAGAAACTTGGCAAGCCAACAGCCGGTGCCAAGCGGCCCCTAAGTTTAACCGAATGGAAGCTCCGGAGGAGGAGGGCATGCTCGCGTCAATACTACAACAGAATGATGTTTGCTTATTGTAAAGTTGCAATTGGCACTGACATTGTCAGCCAATGGTCACTTGCGTGTGGAAAAACTACCAATGCGGCCGATGTAATTGAAAAGTCTAAATTGTACCTAAGTTCAAAAGTCATTGCAACAGAATATGGTGTAAAATGTCTGGCTCTCATTTTTTAGACTTACTTTCACCACAAAAAAATACTCATGGAGATAGAACCAAACAAATTGACACGAAACTTTTATAACAGCTAGACCAAACGTTTCCAATGTAAATTTCCACCTTTATTAGCAGAGGTGTGGGGGGGGGGGGCTTTAGGCCCACTGGCATCTGGTAATGCTCTCTTGAATGTGTTTGCTTTGTTCTTGGGATTCGAACCCACGCCTCCTGGGGAGACTGCGACCTGAACGTTGCGCGCAGAAGCAGCGACTCTAGAAATTTCTGCATTTTTTTTTCTTTTATAAACAGCTGGCATTTTTACTCCACCATTTTAGTTATGAAAACATTTGTTTCCCCCAATCTGATGATATCCTCTCCTCTACCCATATTCAACGAAAACTTTGAAGCCCCGCCTAACTCATTCACTACAAGCCAAGTAAAAAAAAATGGATCTTTGACGTCTTTAGCCGTCAATGGTAGTAAATGAGTTCATTCTGAATTTTTTTTTTTTTTTTTTTAACTCACAACTTAATTCTCATAAGATTACGATGATTTTTTTGGGGGAGCTTTTATAACAGCTAAACCAAACGTTTCAAATGTAAATTTCCACCTTTATATAGTGTAGAGAGTTGGGTTCAAAATGCATCTAAAATATTTCCTGTATGTAAATGAATACGCTGTATGTTGTTTTATCTGTATGATCATGTGAGGAAACTGCAGAGTAAGTGGAAGCAATAATAATGTGGAAGGCTCAAGACATTTTGCCTGGTGTTTTTTTTATTTTATTTTTTTTTATTTAAAATAGCTGAATTTGTCATTTATGCAAAAGAAATTATGGCTATTGTTAAAAAAAATATTTGACCAATTCTGAATCACAGCACAGCTTGAGAAGGTATTTCCCTCCATCCTTTTTTGATTTTACACATTTATCACACCACATTGTTTTAGATCATCAAGCTATTTTCAATTACTATCTCAATGACAAGTAAACAAAACATTTTTAGATGATTTTATTATTTTTTTTAAGGCAGAGGAGCCAAACCAAAAACCATCTACTACCATCCGGGACGGACTTCCCAGCTCTGCTAATTACAATTGGTCGTCCCACCCTTGAAT
Organism: Idiotropiscis lumnitzeri; assembly: GCF_059441095.1. NCBI lineage: Eukaryota > Metazoa > Chordata > Actinopteri > Syngnathiformes > Syngnathidae > Idiotropiscis > Idiotropiscis lumnitzeri. Next base: position 5,691,641 of record NC_142412.1, read on the forward strand.
AAATGAAATCATCTAGAAAACACATTTTATATTCACTTGATATTCAAAATCTCAAACATTTGTGAATTTTTATAACTCATTAAAGGGCAAATGTTTTTTTAAGGCACTTGTAAAGTGCTATTTCCATTTTTTGATAATATAACATTTTTTTAATTTAATGAAGTAAGTTGGCCCATCTGGAGGATACCATCAGGAAAATACTGATAGAGACGGGAGAAAATGACCTGGACACATTGGTGGAAAACTTCTTAGGAAGTAGGTCAAAATTCAACAGTGGTCAAGAAGTCACAGTGGTGATTTTCCTTAAAATTATTTTGTGTTTTTCTTTTTAATCAGTGGAGCAGGAGAACTATTCTTTACAGTGCTTTGTAAACTATCAGCACTGGCATGTGGAAGACATCAAACAGGAGATCGCTCAGGTTGGTGCCGCTTATATTCAACACATAAAAGCACCGTGTTACATAAAATTAAGCACCCATTGGTATATTGTTAAAAAAATGCATGAGCAGATTTCATTTAAAATTAAAGAAGATGATTCACGGTCTGACATTGACTGTACAGCTGCCCTTGAAATCTTTAAAAACGGTCGCGTGGATGTCGGCCACCAGTGTCCTCATACCCGTCCTGTACGGGAGAAACTCAAACTGGACTCTGATGCGGTTGTTGGGAAGCAAGTTGACAAGTCTGAGGAGAAATAAAGAACAAGAAAACAGTTCAGTTCTTATGATCGTGTTACCGATAAAATTCGGTGTTGACTGGTAAAACTGGGATCACGGGCTGCATTTTTTTAATGTTCTAAGGTGCATGAGAGGTTGAAAGGACTGCTTCAAATCAAAATGGCCGCCTTCCTGTTCAATTTCCAACGTAGGTCTTCGAGACTTTTCGTGCATTCTGTTATATGTCGACCCAGTTTTGTGTCCATCGGAAAAACGTGTCAGGGGCGGATTTGATTTCAATTTCAGACTCAGATCTTTGATATGAACCCTGTGGCCTTGGCAGAGGTCTTGCTCGAAGGAGTTTGTTACCCGTATTTCAATTCCTGCCGCAGGAGTCCACTTCCCGACAGGGTCAATGTCAACCCTGTCAGGGTTCGGGAGGAGAAACTTAAACGTCTCACTGCTGGAGCAGCAGCGGCTTCTAAGTCCCCTTTCCAGCGGGGAACTTTGAAACATTGTATCCGTCCGCCTTTGCCTCGAGAGGCATCGCAAAGGACCACAATGGATTTTCTATCATGGGGAAGGCCCGGGACACCCTCCGCGCCCCTCGGCCTAAGTTTTGGGAGCACTTTATTTTCTTGAGATATTCCACCTTCTAAAAAAAATACAAAAACTAAACAAATGTACTGTACAAATTTCTCAAGTAAACCATTGAGGAGGTCAAAAACTCCTCATGCCACATATTCCAACCAAACATGAGCAAGGCAAGGCAAAACCTCTACTTTGAGCCAAACCCAGGCTCTGCGGAGCGACCATCTGTTGCAGCCAGGTGGGTTCAAATGTAGAGTTCGGTTAGAGGGACTAAAGTAGCGATGTCAGAACAATCTGAAATGAAGGAAATACTGGACAATCAAATTAATGACTTTCCAGGCTTCAGGATGCCTTTCTACACTATATAAAGGTGGAAATTTAAATTTTTTATGTAATCAGCCATAAAACATATATTAAATATCATAAATTATTACAAATATATATATTCTCTCTCTCTGTATATATATCTATCTATCTATATATATATCTATATATATATCTATATATATATATATTTATTATATATATTGTATTTTTTTTTAAGCATTTTTGGGAGCCAGTGATCCATCTGAGGATCAGGGGTGTCCAGATTGAAATTGATGTTCATAAATACATTTTCACAAAAAAGGATATAAATAACTTTTTTTTTCTTCCACAGAATGTTTTTCCCATTCTCTGGCCGCGGCAGCGGGCCGCTTGGCACCTTTGGCGAGGAACAATTGGAGGGCAAGTCTGGTGCCAGCAGCCGCGGTAATTCCAGCTCCAATAGCGTATCTTAAAGTTGCTGCAGTTAAAAAGCTCGTAGTTGGACCTCGGGACGCGAGCTGACAGCATCAAATGGGCCGTCAATGCAATCAAATGATTTTTGTAACCATCAATAACGACAGTCACTGTAAAAAAAACAAAAAAACATGTATATGTATATATATATACATACATGAATGTCTAAATTTATGAACAGTGAACCACATGTAAATGAGGGATTTCAGAACTGATACGTACCTTCTGAAGGGTGGGCGTCCGTGCGTACATGTTTGGGCGACAGCATTAAGTTCCACTCTTTGCCGTGATCGTAGCAAATTGTCGCTGACTGATTATTTTCCATTGTTTTCAAGTACCAAGCAAGAACAATGGAAACACAGTCCTCCCACACATCAGTGACTTCAAAGTGTGCACATTAATAAGCGTACAGTGGCAATTTTTAGCTTTTTATGTATAAGTGTGTCTAAGGCGTTGCGTTCAGGTCGCAGTCTCCCCAGGAGGCGTGGGTTCCCAAATTCTGTCAAGATAATGCCCGCTGGAAAGGGGACTTAGAAGAAATGAGGCAAAAAGCCAAAAAAATGGCATGCATTGTAGTTTCGCCGAGCGGCACGATTAGACTGAAGCGTGTGTGCGTGTGCAATCTAATTTTCACGTACTGCACGGTGCCCTTTGCTTGTTGTCATAAAAAATGGATAGATATTGTTAAGAAGTGAAAATAATTGCTGGTCCGCACCAGTTCTAAGCCAGCTGCTAGGCGCCGGGCCCTCTGAGGGAAACCTATATATATATATATATATATATATATTTATATATTTATTATATATATTGTATATTTTTTTAAAGCATTTTTGAAGGTGGTGAAAATATATCCATTGCCAACCTCTAGATGTACCAAATTGGCCTCCCGCCAAATGCCTATATGATTTGATACTGAACATATTATCACTTTATATTATCACACTATCAATTTCTATTGTTCCCGCCAGCTCAACCCCAAACCTCACAATCACATCAATGTGTAGATTAACCTTATGACAACAGACCCAAAAAAGCTGCACAACTAACGTATAAAATATTGATAAATTTGCTCGCTGCAAAAAATGGCTTCGGGGTCCTGGATAGCTGCTCGCTGCGGCGGACATGGGGGGGACAAAAAATACAAATCAGCAATCCACCTCTTACAGAAATTAAATAACCAAAACTAATAATTTCCTAATTTTTTTTCATTGGCCAAATCTTTATTTTATTTTATTAAGACCCATTTTTTCAAACAGCAACATGTTTTTTTTGTACACGTTATTTCATTGAAAAAAATCTGTAAGTCAGCAAAATGTCATCAAATTACGAGAATTAAACAGAGGCGGCAGAATTACTTGCGATTCATCCTTTTTCGTGAAAAGTTGTGGGAGTAGCATGCTTGTACTGCAACTGGTGGATCCAGCTGCCACAGCACGGCTCACTCACTGGAGCCTTGATGCGTTCGCTTGAAGTGTTCACTCACTACAGCTTTTCTCCGTCATTTTTAATGTCCGCAATCCTCACAAAAAAACAAAAGTCTGCATGGGAAAATGCACGCATACCCTTTAATTTCTGATCAATTCTTTGGCCTACTAACTACTGTCCTGCAATTGACTGCCGACCAGCCTGAGGTGTACTACACCAAAGTATTTTTTGACATGATGCTTGAGGTCAAAGTTCCAAGAACCAATGGGCATTGTCTAATGCTGTAAATATTAATCTTATCATCGTGTTTTTAAATCAGGTTGGAAACCACTGGTCTCATAATCAGCATTTCAATTCATCAGGCATGGATTCTCCTTTGATTGCAGCCAGGGCATTGTCGACCATCTTCTGCACCATCCTCGATACCATGGCCGCCGATATGGCTGTATTTTTTTTTCCATTTGATGAATGTTTTGTTATTATTTTTTTTTTTGCATTTTTGATAATCAACCCCTGAATTCTGCTACCAGGATTAGTGCTTTTTTCTATTATTGAAAAAACAAAGCATTGATTCAACCGCCCCCAAAGAAAGCGGCGTGCCGAGTAAAACCGAGCCTAATCCTGACGAAGAAAAGAACCGCACTCAACATGGCTGCGCCCTTTTGATATAGATTGGCAAACAATGGCTTCTGCCAAGGTGCTAAATGACTTGCAGACGACTGTAGAAAGGTGGAAATTTACATTTGAAACGTTTGGTTTAGCTGTTATAAAAGTTTGTTTTTTTAGTGCTGTAAATGCAACGGGCGGTGCCAAGCGGCCCCTAAGTTTAACCGAATGGAAGCTCCGGGGGAGGAGGGCGGGCGTGTGTCACAGTTACGCACGGAGCTCCGGGTGAATTTTACAAATTTCTTCTAAGTCCCCTTTCCAGCGCCAACGCGACTGACAGACGTACAAACGCCCATCCCGAGTGAACGCGATACGGTCGGATACACCTGAAAGACGAGGACACAGAAGGCAGATGAACACCGCCTGACCAATCAGAACTTACCGTCCCTCCATCTTGACACTGCAGGGGAACTGGGGCGGTTCATCTGGGAAGAAGTGGGAGAAGTTCTGCTTATATTTATATATATATATATATATATATAACCTAATTAAATAAGTGAAATAATATGAGTTGAAAAGAGTTGAGACACTAGTTGGTCTTGACACACGGTTGATAAATTTTTAGGGGTAACATTTCAAGAAAGATTCTTCCAATGGAAAAAAAAGTTGCAGCACCGTAATAGCCACGCCTTTTGCCAAAACGTCACAAAATTCGGCAGAGAGTAAGATCATTGTCTAGAGTCTTTTGCATGTCCCCATGGCAGAGCGGTCTAAGGCGTTGCGTTCAGGTCACAGTCTCCCCAGGAGGCGTGGGTTCGAATCCCACCTCAGACAGAGCCCATTGAAAGTACCACTTCAGCCCTGAAGACATCTACCAACTTATTTTACATCGTAGTAGTAGCGCCACCAACTGGTAAAAGCTAATACAAGTTATTTTCTTGGATGTTTTTCTCCCTTTTAAAGCCGAGGACCCCAACCAGCGCCGCAAACACAGTCAAGAGAGCATTACCAGTTGCCGCCGAGTGAGTGTACACGCGTCGCTTATTCACTCCCGGCCACATTAATAGGGACAACTACACCTTCTAATGGGATTCAGTGCATTCAATTCGAGCATCTTCTGTGGACATTGATGTCTTTCGCCTTCTTCAGAGTGTCGCATGATGGTGTCTTTAGACCCGTCTTTATCAGCTGATGTTCCATGAGGGTGTGACTTACCTGTCAAAAAAATAGAATTCTTGCCAGCTGAGGTGTAGATGAAGAGCGAGCTAACGCCCAGGACACCCTGGAGTCCATAGCCGGCCCTCGGGCACGGAGCTCCGGGTGAATTTTACAAATTTCTCCCCAGGAGGCGTGGGTTCGGGTTGATTGATCAAAAGCTTGCATTGTTGAAAAAAATCAAGATATGCATGAGTGAATTAGCATTGGTGTCTGTGCAGATTTAGACTTTCACGAAACGCTCCCGGGAAAAAAGGTGGTGATACAAAGATATTTATTATAATCACAATATAGTCAGTGTAATCAGCGCGTCTCGCAGCAGCTGACGGTATGGCGCGAGACGATCGCTGGAGGAACGCCCACACAGCTGAAAAAACAAAAACACATGCCTCGTGCCCGGGCGGGAGGTCACGGCGCCGCCGCCATACTTTTATAACAGCTAAACCAAACGTTTCCAATGTAAATTTCCACATTTATAGATTGTAAAAAGGCATCCTGAAGGGCCATTTGTCAACGGATTCGTCCTCTAACTGCCGCACTCTGAGCAGTTGTAAGGCTGCAGGCCACTGTGGACTCGCTGGTGCTCGAAAATTTCTCGAGGGCCATGGCGAGCAGGATGCCTCAGTTCTGATTCACACCAATCTTCCCCCAGGGAAACACACCGAGGAAGACGAGCTGGAGGAGCAGTTCGTGAGGGGCTCTGGACCAGGGGGGCAGGCCACCAACAAGACCAGCAACTGCGTGGTGCTGAAACACAGCCCCTCTGGGATTGTAGTCAAGGTTAATTGTTGTTATTAAATCCATCATTAGTATATAAAGGTGGAAATATACATTGGAAACGTTTAGTTTAGCTGTTAATGAAGTTTCGTTTTTTTAGTGCTGAAAATTCATCTCAGCTAAGCAATCTTCGGGCCATGTGTAAAGCGGCCCGATGACCGAGGCCCGGGGCAACCCGCCGCGTTCAGGACCCAGTCTCATCTCAATGGGTCTCATCGCACATACTTCCTCTAAATTCCAAATTTGGGCAACTCCAACTCTGGGATTCGTCCAAATGAGCGGAAAGCAGACATTCCATTTCCGACATCGTATCCCGTGGGCGGCAATGGCAACTGGTAATGCTCTCTTGACTGTGTTTGCTTTGTTCTCAGTCGCACTTTTAAGTGCCATCATTTTGTCAAAACGTGTATATTTTTTGTTGTATTCTTTTTCTCACATTTTGAGCGCTATGTGAGGCATTATCTCATAAGGGAAATACTGGACAATCAAATTAATGACTTTGACAATCTGAGAATCAGCAGGCACGGCCGCGCCTGCCTCACATAGCAAATGTGTACAGTGCGAGCTGAAAATGCATTTTCAGCTGATGTTCCATGATCCTGACGAACGGAGTTGAGGATGGCCTGAACTCGCGGCACAGGACAAACGCGGTGCCCACCCCTGGTCACCTAAGATTGTCGATTTGTGATGAGATGAGCATTATACTGTTTCGAATTCTCTTAATTAGTTCTCAGGAAGTCTCATTTCCCTTCCAGTATATTTATTATATATATTGTATATTTTTTTTAAGCATTTTTAAAACGTTTTAGCCACAAGGTATGAAACTAGTGAAAAAAGATCTTTTATCCTTTTCAAATCTACAGGATGCCTTTCTACACTATATAAAGGTGGAAATTTACATTTGAAACGTTTTTTTGACCACATAATTCATGTCTTTCGTGCGTTATCTGCACAACCGCTACCTTTTTCCTAGATTTTGAACTATGCAGTTAATACAACGGTGCGGCTTTTCTGTGGATTTTTCTTTCACCGGTAGGGGCGCTCTATAGTCCAGAAAATAAGCGGAATAAATCTCGATTTTTATTTTTTCTTGGGTCTGTTCTGTTTTAATTTGCAAAGTTGTTACCGTGTTAAAAGGCACTGTTTTAAGAATTTGTTTATGTACCTCTATGTGCATTCACAGTACAAAATCGTTCTGTACATGCAGTAAACAACTCATGTTTTTCAACATTTCAACGGAGAAAAAGGCGTGGCTATTAAGGTGCTGAAAAGTCAAATAGTGTTGAATAATTGGAGTCCACATTTACTGGTTACTTTTTTTTCTTTATTATTTTTTTCTTCATACATTTTTTTTTAGATTGAGCTACGAGGCCGATACCGTGCGTGTGCGTGTGTGTGAGCCCTACGTTGCAGTTCGAGTGACATTGTGTGTCCTCTCATCCTTCCAGCTTGACACAGCACCCCCCTCCTCCGCTGCGGCTCATTGTGGTGCATTTGTGTTTGTTATCAGCTTAAAACACAGTTGTTGCCTCAGAGTTTTATCACGAAACCGCCACGAATTCAACTGCAACGTGAAACGTTTTCGCCGTAAGGGGACACCTCGTTTGCTCGTTTTATTTTGGCCAAGGAAGTTCTGCATAGAGGGTCAGATGCAAGGGTTAATGTTGCATGGGGTTTTGACAAGACACCTATTGATCAGGCCAAGAAGTGGTTTGACACCTCGGGGGAGTCTCTTATTTTTGGCGAGTCCTCGGCTGGGGGGGCGGGCGATATGCCCCCTTAAGGCTGGGCCCTGATGATGGATCAATGCCCCCGAATATTTTTTAGACCCGCGAAGCACTGAACCCGCGAAAGGTGAACCGCGAAGTAGCGAGGGTTCACTGTATGTATAAGACCAAGACCTACAAAAAAGTCTCTTGGAGCAATGAGCTAGGTTTTACAGGAAGTCGGCCATTTTGAATTTACTTAAAAGGGGGCGGGTCACCACAATGGACTTTGTGTAGAAATTATTATTGGGGCCCGAGCAGCGACCGATTGGATGGCTTAGTGAGGTCCTCGGATGGGCCCCGCCGGAGGCCGGCAGCGGTGCCGGCGGCTGCGTCGAGAAATGCAGGAGCACATACGCCTCTATGATTGATCACTCTGCTAATAATTTCCTGATTTTCATTCCTTTGAGGGACTTAACAGCGGAGAAGCCATTTTTCCTTGTCTCCTTTGAAACTGGCTAGTTACACTCAGATGAAGAGCTGTGTGTTAAAAATACCGTAGGCTTGATGAGAATATTTCCGCATGAGCGCGACACATACACAGACGTTCGAATGAACCATGTTTAATCGGAGGTTAGGAGGAGATAATAGAACGTACTTATCATTTTCACGGCTTCTGCTGCGTTTGGGTGTGTATATATATATATATATATATATATATATGCGTTTTGGTCAACGTGGGTACGAGCTGTCAAGCAGACAAAATAGGAAGTGCAAACGAAAAATTTACTGCGTTAAACATCACACAAACGGGATCACATTCGTCTCCGACGTCATGCCGAGACACGACAACGGAGCAAAGATCATCCCCTTCTTTCCACTAATCCTCCTGCTTTCTTGCACAACTCAATCAAGCTCCCAAGTGCAACGTACACGCTACTTTCTGGAAAGGAACCTAACCAGAGCGAAGAAACTCAAATTCTGAAAAATGTCAGAAGAATGTCTCGTTCTCGTCTCTTTAGTCGCTATTGAGACTGACATGTCCGCACGACACATTGACTTGGATACTAATATCAGTCTTTTTATGGAGAGGCTGATGAAATTTGCATTTAGATTGAAATGACTTGGGCACGGCCAGGACACCACCGAGGGCCGCAGAAACGAAAGAGCGAGGCGAGCTTTCAGGGGACGGCGAGTCGAAAGCTTTGTTGGCTCATCCAACTGCAAAAAAAGACAACAAACGACAGGCCGGTGCATGCTCGCACACGCTCGCAGTATCATGCAAACTATTTTCCCAATTATTCTCCGCAGGTTTGCAAGGGTCGGGCTTCGGGAAAAAAAAGGTTCACCATCTCAGGGGGTCAAAGACATACTGCATATGCGTAAATGAATTATGTCGGACAAAACAGAAGTGGTGGTCAAGATGCTTCATTTGTATCATTTCAAAGACATTCTTAATTTGCATAAATTGACAAGAGTCAACGTGCACACAATCAAGAAGATTACATGCATGTTTACTAATTTTGAATAAGTAATGCTATTATTATAATGTTAGGATGAGATTTTTTTTTTTTTTTTTTTTTTTTTACAAAGACTGAGTAATTTCTCCTCAAGATGTGAATAAGGAACTTTTCAAGCCCGATGACGACTGACTTTTGTATCGAGCCGATTTCAAATGCGGTTAGGCCACCCAGATATCCATTAAGTGGACGATCGAGTTGAGCCATAGACAGTCCCTCAGCCAAAATGTGCTTATTCTAGCTATACTCTTGTAACATTCCAACGGTGCGACCAGTTCAGGGCGGGCCCCTCGTTTCGCCCAAAGACAGTTGGGATAATCTCCAACACTTTTGATACTATAGACTGTACAGGGAAGGAATGGTTGGAAGAATCTTAAGCAACACCCCTTAAGAAAAACAGTGCCATCTGCAGAAGTCAAAAAATACAACTGTGTCCCTACTAGTCTCAACTTGGTATTCTGCAGCTTAGCCCTATATTCTTGTACTGTTATTTTTATTACCCGCGTGCGTCGCCTTCCTTGCGTCTCGTTAACCTCACTGTTTTTCTGAAAACATAAAAACAATAACACTAGAAATACAGACTATTGAATGTTTTTATGTATTCAGATTGGATAAGATGTTCGGCCAGCAGTTTATTGTATATAAGCCTCGATTACCTCCGATTAGCGCCATGCCAGGTGGGGGGTAGGCCCCCCCATTCACCCGGATATCCGTCCATCCATTCCATTATCTGGTACGCTTCTCCTCACGAGGGTCACGGTGGTGCTGGACTCTATCCCAGCTGACATCGGGCATTAGGCAGTGTACACCCTGAACTGGTTGCCAGCCAATTGCAGGGCACACATAGACGAACAATCATTCACCGTCCCAATCACACCTAGGGCTAATTTTGAGTGTTCCAGTAACCTACCGTGCATGTTTTTGGAATGAGGGAGGAAATCAGAGTACCCGGAGAAAACCCACGCGTACACTGGGAGAACATGCAAACTTCACGCAAGAAGGCCAGAGTCCGGATTCGAACCCTCGACCTCTCCACTGTGAGGTGGATGGGCTAAACAGTCATTCACCATGCCGCTTTGAATTCATTTGTCAGATAATAATATAAATATGAATGATCAGGCTTACACTTTTTTTTTTCTTTTTTGTTTGCTTCCGACCACTTCGCTTGTCAGTTGGTGCTGAACTATTGTTTGTTCTGTGATTGTAACTTGGTATCAGCAGAACCAGTAATTGTACACATTTCATTTTTTACACCATCTGGAAAGAAACTGAGGAGGGTGGACATTTTTTTTTCCTAACAAATGATCACTGGAAGTACGACTTAAATACGACGTCGGCGAGGGTTACTGATAGACGATAGCATGTTTCCAGTTGACAAACATCACTTTAGTTTGACAATATTATTACATTATAAAACAAAATAAGTTTCTCATTAAATTAAGATTTGTTTTTAATGATAATTTTCCCAACAACGTTAGCATCCATTTCATGAAATGAGGCTTTATCATTTTGAGAACGACTATTGTGAGGATCTCGAAACTCAGTACTGTTGTGCAAATATTGATGAGATGATAAATATTTTGTGGTGATGACATTGAGTGTGCTAGCGCATGGACCTTAAGTTACATTTGATAATTTCTACAAAAACAATAGGGACTTCGTATCGGAATTTGAACATGTCTTACTGGCTAAATGAATGAGGGAAAGATGATTACGCTGCGGATTATATTGTCTGGCTTCATATCTTTAAAAGTGGTCTTCTCAAATCTGTTACTAATGGCCTCTAAATCAGTTGTGGTAGAGAAGGGGCGGGGCATCAAAGGATGGCAGGCGTGCTGGAGAATATCCCAGCCGTGTCCATTGTAAAGTAAGTCTAAAAAATGAGAGCCAGACATTTACCCAAGATTAATTAGTGTAAATTTCCACCTTTATATAGTGTAAAAAGACATCCTGAAGCCTGGGCAGTCATTAATTTGATTGTCCAATATTTCCCTTATGAGATAATGCCTCTCAAAGTGTGAATTAAGCGAAACAGACGCATGCATGTATACTAACGAGGATGCCTGTGTCCGACGTCGGCCGTTGAGGCCAACTGTCGCGTCAGCCTAGAAGTCAGCGCGTCGGATGGGAAAATGACAGAAGAACACATCGCGAAAGCCGACGGAGAATGGCTCTACAGCAGGGGAGTTATTAAGCATTCATTTATTTGTATTAGGTTCATTTTGTCTTAATTATATGAATCTAGCGTTGATACCAATGGGCTCTGTCTGAGGTGGGATTCGAACCCACGCCTCTATCATTTCGTCAATGGCTCCACTGACGTCTTTTTCTCATGTTTCCATCCATTTACATAGATACACTAAATCTGAAGCCACACATTTGCAACCCATTCAGTCTATGATTGGAGGTGATTTAACGTTAGTTTCATGCAGCAGCTCTAAAGAGGTGTCTCTACTTTAATGCTATTAGATTTCATGAGTTTTTACCGTTAGTTTATTTGTTTCTATTTTTCTAAAATGTCTCTGCTTTCTTGTTTTGGCAAGTTGTTGTTTTGCAGAACGTCTGGCTTTCCTTCTCCTAATTATTCTGTATGACAACTAGTGGAAAGGTTATATGTGCAAATATGGTCGCTTTGTGGGAAGTAAAAAAAAGGGGACTTAGAAGAAATGAGGAAAATTCCCCCGGAGATTGCTCTGATCTGATTAGTACACTGATCTGACCCTCTAGTCCTCCTTTTTAATAAAATGTATTTTGGGGGGTGGTGTATATAGGAGGGTAACAAATTACAATGAAAAACATGTATCTCTGTTTTTTTAATGTATTTTTTTGTTACCACCCCTAAGTTTGCCCTAATGGAAGCTCCGGAGGAGGAGTGCATGCTGTGTGACAGTGAAGCCGAATAGGAAAAACACAAAGAGATCTCCAGAAATCAAAGAATATTTACTGATGAGAGGCTGACATTCCGAGGACTCATTGTAAACAAGGTCTCCAAAAGTATTCAGTAATCGGGCTGCATTGGCCTCCGGCTTTTTCCGTCCTTCTTTTCTAAATAAATTTGATATTTTGTAATTCAGATGTCTTATTCGCTCAAGTCAAAAGCTCCGTTAGAACATAAGACCTCTTATTTGATAGCAGCTTCGCAATTCTTGCATCCATTGAACTTGTGATTTTTTTGGGGACCCAGCGAAGGTAATTACAGTGTTATAAGAGCTTTACAGGCGTTCTGACGCCTATGTAGTCTTACGGGAGTTATTTTCTCATCATTAGATAATGCCAGTTCAAGCATGGAAATGGATGGGAACTCTGACCACGTGTCTGAAGGCAAAACTTGATCATGTCGGAAATACATGCAGACTGCAAGAGAACAGGTAAATGAAAAAAAATGAATGAAGCTTCTCCACACCTGCTAATTGCCACATTAACTATACTTCCCTTTATTGCATTCAGTAAACACCATTTTTTAAAATTTACAACACAATACGTCGCTGTTCAGCAAGGTAAGGGTGGTCGTGATTGGCTTGGCGTTAATGTCCCTTTGTGCTTCGATAAATGTTTTATATCAGTGTGGGGGTGAAACGTTGGTCTCTGCGGAGCTGTCTGAATATTGGAGAAGTGAGAAGACAAAGTAAAACAGAACAATTAAAATCACTCTTCAAATACATATTGTTTGGTAAGCAAATCAGACACGAAGTTGAAGAAGCGAAAAAAAATAGTCCCCTTTCCAGCGGGGAACTTTGAAACATTGTATCCGACCGTGGAAGGCTGTTGGCGGGCACGGCGCGGCTCATAGCCGGCCCTCAGGCACGGAGCTCCGGGGGAATTTTCCCCTCATTTCTGGGCCCACTTAAAAAATGAAAAACACAAACCCTCTTGGCATTTGGAGCCCGTCCAGCTGGAAGGACAGATGCACTTGGCCAGGAAAAGGAATCGGATATCTGCGCGCGGGGATTTCATGTTAGAAAAATGTTTAAAAAAGAAAATAAAGCATCTTGAGGATCTTAACCCGGGCTAATGAAGTCATTTTTTGCAGTCACCGATGCAACGGTGTGGCTTTTCTGTGGATTTCTTTCACCAGTAGGGGGCGCTCTCGTCTTAACAAGTGTTGATTCGTTCCAAACACTGTCATTACGTGTTATTTCCAAGCCCATTTCTGATATAATATTTGATTATCTTTACCTGAAAGCCATTGTGGAAGTTTCTTTAAGTACAGGTTATTCGTCAGGGCGCCGCAATTGTCAGCCACGCGCGACGAAGCGCAGACACAATGCGGAATCAGACGTTCTATTTCACACTTCAGACAAGTTAATGAAATAGGAGCTGTCAGGGTGGCAAATAAAGCCTCACACCTGCAGGGCCACCGGCTGTGAAATTTGGATTGGTGTACAAATTGCTGCAAATTGCTAGTTGTGATGTTTTGAGGTGCATCGTTGCCTCTGGTTGCCGCACTTAGCGGGTCAATTTGATATATGGAATGTCTGTTGTAGGTTGTCTGGTAGAGAAAAAAAAAAAAAATCATAATAACGTGCGTCTGTCCAGCTCAGCGAAGCTTTGTGGTACTGTCTCGGTGGTTGATTCTAGTGATGGGAAAATGAAGCTTCAAATTTGCTTCATGAACCAGTTGTTGTATTTTGGAGTCCTCTAGGTGGCACTGTTGATTTAAAAAAAATGGCAAGTTCAGTGTGCTTTCAGCCCAATGTTGAACAGAGAGTGCCCTCTACTGGAGTGCAAAAATACTACAACTGGTTCGTGAAGCAGATTTGAAGCTTCGTTTGTAATGTGATACAAAAAAAGCTTCTTTCGACTTTTGTTGATTTGCTTTCAGGACCATAAAAATAGGGATAGAGTAAGATCAATGTCTTGAGTCTTTTCTAGCCAATTTTCAATCGGATTCGTTAAAAGGGCACCGTGCAGTACGTCAAAATGTAAAAATTTATATTGATTGGCGCAAGGTGTATAACTGAATATAAACATATACGCGTGCAGACCAACGACAACCACACGTCAGGTGCGGAATGCAAAGGTTCAGCTTTAATTTTGCGCCATTAACCGCTTGGCCGGGCGGGCGGGGCGGGGATGTGAGCTGCACGGCGGCGGTGAAATTGGGCGGTGGGATGAACTGGACAGAAACGTTATAGCAAACGAACCCTAACCCTAACAAGCTCGATGGGGTTGAAGTCTGGAGATTCTTTTTCTTTTTTTTGTTTGTTTTGTTATTCATTGAACTTGAAATGCTTGACCTTCGCTTAAAAAAAAAAACAAAAAAATAAAAATACGTGTTCTCTAACTTTTGACCGACACTATTGGAAAAATCAACTTTTTAGTGCCATAAAAATACAACTTCATCATATGCACATGAAAATATTTTTTTTCAAGAAAAAAAAAAAAAAGAAACACTCGGCTCAAGAATGATTGAGTTGTGCAAGCTGTCCCCGTTCCAAAGCAATCAGTTGAATCCAGTACAACTCTTGGGGCCCTCGAGGACCGGAGTTTGACACCTGTGTTTTCAAATCAATTGAACAGGAGTTTCCGCAATCTACCGGCGATGCTTGGTGGCGGCAAAGAAGAGGAAGGTGACGAGCGACGCCCCCTCGATACCAACAGAGCAATCGAAGTATTTCTGGAACTCACTCTGCGATTGGCTGGCAACCAGTTCCGCCTCCCAATTTAAATGCTTCCCTCGTTATATTGTCAGATTTTTATATTTTAAAAGAAGCCTTGTTTCAGATCGCTGTAATCTGACTCACAAAAAAAAAAAAAAATTGCTGCTATTCACTCCATCAGCTCCCTGCCTTCACAGATCACAATGTCATCTGCAAACATTACGGCCACTCCGATGTTCGGCATGAATGCTGGAAACGGCGAGTAGTCGAGGGGACGCATGCTCCCATCTGGGTTCTCTCTCTTTGACTTCTGAATTTGATTAAAAAAAAAATAATAATCGGACAAATTAAATTCTTTGAGACACTATTATTATGCAAGTTCCATTTGGACCAAATTTATATTAAAATAAAAAAAAAAAGTGCAAGTGTAGAAATATTGGACAATCAAATTAATGACTGCCCAGGCTTCAGGATGCCTATTTATGTTTTTGAGGCTTGGGCTTCCCGTGTCCTACGCTGAAGTGCACACGCTCACCGATTCGAGTGTCAGAGGTCTTTGCTTAGGGCCAAACGCACGTGTGGAGCATACAAAAAGGAAGTTTGACAATTCACTTAAAAAAATAATGAAAATGTAGACACTTTTCTTCATAATTGTGCTAGTTTCGAGGCTGCACTCAATGCCTGCCCCCTAAAAATAAAATTAAAAAAAACTCCCGACCTGAAGACATCGTAATGTTATTATTTTGTTATACACACAGTGCCGCCAAGTGGAATCAAAAATTACATTGGAAACGTTTGGTTTAGCTGTTATAATGGATGAATGTTTTTATGGCAGGCCTACTGACGGGCTTTGACACTTTGGTTTTTTTGAACTTGCCTGAATAATTACTTTGATAGACTGACATTTTTGAGAAATCATATCTCATTGCTGAGTCTGATTGGAACGGCGCCGAAATGGTGGTGAATATTAAAAAGAAAAAAAACACCTTCCCCGGACACAGACGGTGCCAAGCGGCCCTATTTTTGATTTTAACTCATTCACTGCCTTTGACACGTATAATGGTCAAAAACTCTGCAGTCTTGTCCAGACCCTTGACTGCATGTTCAATAGTATCCTGCTTTGGGCGCGCCGGGGTGTTCGGGTGGACGGTTCCTTCGGCCATGTTGTAAATGTACCCGAAGAGAAGACTGATTTTATTCTCCCGCTCTTTTCCGCTTTGTTTTGCCTCCAGGAGAGCTGCCAGCGGCTGCTAACTGCTCGAGTGAGTGTTGAAGTTATCATAAATTCATGGCACATTTTATCTAGAGTCAACTATTTGCAAGGTGGAGGGAAACAATGGGAAAACTTTTTAAGAGCTGTCTCCAGGCTGCTTTGGATGCCAAGTGGGCAACATTTGACACATACAATGATGCTATACAATGTTAGATGAGATAATGTGAGAAGAATGCCACCTTTCATTTCACAGGGCACACCGGACGGCGTACCAGCAGGTAAAAGTCGGAGTAATTAAATAAATACAAAAAGAATGGCTGGGGAATAAAAAAATAATACGTTTTAATAATAATTTGGTTTTTTTGTTATAACATGAATTTCACTCTCTCTCTCCCCGTATATAGCATTATGCCTCACGAATGAAACGTTGTCGCTATTGGAGTTAAACATTGGTGTGTTGCGTGTGGGCGAAGAGGAGAGTGGACGAAGAAGAGCACGTTCCCCCGGACACGATCGTCTTTGATCATGTGACTGAGCTGGGTTGTAAATTTATATTCAGACAACTTAAGGTTCGTTGTACTATTACGCCGTTTGTCCTTATTTTTAAAACAACTTTACAAGAAAAAGGGCATATATATATATATAATATATATTATTATATCAAGAAAGTATTTTATATATATATATATAAAATATATATATATATATATATATTTGTCGGCATTTGAGGAATGGATGGACGCGGCCCGCCAACACGTGGTCAACTGTGAAGAGAACCATGACTTGATAAAAAATAGCGGAGTGTGTGCTTGTCCATATTTGCTAACTGTCTAACATTGATAATTTGACATGTTGTCAAAATAAATATAAATGAAGCAGTGGCATCTGTCTTTCTGTATAAGTGACTGGATAACTTGCTGAAAAATTGCGCTCTGCGAGAGGTCAGGACCAATTGTCAGAGTGAGCTGAAATGACCCAGACGCACTGAAATGCAGAGTTGAAAGGAGTTTTGTCCTAAGTGATATCGCATGAAACCTCAGGACTTTTCTAAAAGAAAAAAAAAATTGCGAAAAATCTTACAATATTCTCAAGATTGATTCCCCCAATAAACATTATTCTTACAAGATTACAATTTTTCTTCCCCCCAATAAAATCCCAATTCTGCTTATAAGACTGACCTTTAAAGTTTGTTCTTGAAGTTAAATCAGATTCTTGTACTACTTTTTCTTAGAAAAAAAAAACTATTCTGAAAAATATTGAATTCTTGAAAAATATGACAAAAATCTCAAGATAGACTTTTATGAAAATATTCACGGAACTTTTGAGGCATTTTTATTCTAGGGTGACTTTTTAAATGGGATTTTCTTTTCTTTTTTTTTTTTTTAGATTTTAATGATTTTTTTGGTCAAAATTGATCAGTGATTGTACTTTTTTTTTTTTTTTTTTAAGTCCACCTCCATCCTGCTCTGCAACCTTTCCTTGCCTGTGTATGTTGGTATTCAGGCCCTGAAGACGGCTGCCAACTTATTTTTGATCGCAGTGGTAGCGCCACCAACTGGTTAAAACAAATACAAATTATTTTCGATATTAGTAATCCCCAATCGCACACACACACACACCCACGCACACACACACGCTGAAAGTGACCAAGTGCAGTAAAGATCGGAGCGGGCAGACCGCCACCAAGTTTGAAACGTCAAATGAAAAGCACAACAAGTCTCAACAGCTTCTATATATATATACGGGGAGAGAGAGAGTGAAATTCATGTTATAACAAAAAAACCAAATTATTATTAAAACGAAAAGTGAGTTATGAATTTTTGAAAGTCCGACTTTTGCCCTTTTTTGCATGTTTACAGGGGTCATTCTTTTGCACCCTGATCCTAAAGGCTTCAATCTTGTGCGTAAATGTATGTTGAAATATAATATAAATTTAATATAATAATATCCGAGCCCCATGGCCGCATATTTTCCCCCACTTGATCACATTTTTACTCCAACATGCATCAATTATATGTACCAACATTGTTCAATTTTCTTCTGACAAACCACATAGAACTCCTTCCCCTGTCTTCTCTCTAAACTTGATTTAGCCTGACGACAAGCTGCTGGGCCCAAATCCACAACAAGCCTCTTCATTATTGTCTCTAATTCCATCCATTTTCTATACCGCTTATCAGTGGCGGGCCAGAAAATTGAGCTTTTGTTAGGTTTGATCCTTTATTGCTGATTTTTACACAAGCCTTAACCAGGCCCTAATAATAATAATAATAATAATAATAAAAGTAATAATATTTTCTACAAAAACAATTGGGACCTCGCCGCGGTCGCTGCTCCTTGAACTACGTATACACTATCGCTGAGACCAAAGCACATTTATGATTGTATTATGATTTAACTTTCGCTGAAGTTAGCGGGTTAGTTTTTGTTGTTTTTTTGTCGGTGGTTTAACACATCTGATATTTTTTCCTGGCAGCGAAAGGAAAATTCCCCCGGAGCTCCGTGCCCGAGGGCCGGCTATGAGAGATTCCGGTTTCTCAAGGTAACTCAGTCACATAATTAAAAATACATTTAAAAGCATTTACAAGTAAAGTAATTTTAGACATTTAAAAGCAAAGTAAATTTATAAAATATGTCTTACTAAAATTATTAGAAGAACACATCTCAAGGAAAATATTTCGGGGAAAAAATGAAAAACGACACATTACGTCAGATTATTACAAACGTTTGCAGGCCAATATATGAAAGCAGTCAATAGGATTTCAATAGCAGATTTGTTGGGATAGGAAACACCAGCTGGTAGTAGTGTGTAGTACACCTCAGACACCACATCATATCAGTAAATTCGCACTTTAAAGAACACAAGGTCGAACCTAGCCTTTGTTCACGTTCTGCTCCTTGTTCATGTTCATGCTCTGGTTCCCCTCTTCGTTCCCGTCTTTCAGTATCAGGTCACCAAACCGGATCCCCTCATCGCCTCGACTGCGCCTAGAAATTCTGTCCATAAAAGTTATGAACAGAATCTGTGACAAAGGTTTTTTTTTTTCAAAAACTGCTTGTATAACAAACTAAAAAAAAATACATATGAAACATGTTACAAAACAACACGATGAAAATGAACCTCAGTCTGGATTTTACCTATGGCTCAATCTTTTAGCTGAAGTGGGTAAAAAAAAAAAAAAAAGTGGACACCGGTGATGTTGTTCACAAGGCTGCATGTTGAGCGAGAAACGCTCGGATTCTCTGCAGGAGCTCCTTCTTCACACTGTCGGGAACCAGCGCTAAGGAAGGGAGGGAGAAAGGTATCTCATAAGTCCAACAGGAAGTCAGATGTACAATTGTGAATGTATTATGGCAAGTAAGATGTCAAAACATTCCCCGGTTCCCCCCAAGGATGCCGGGCCGTAGTTTGCGTCCCAGGGTGCTTATTAGGCATGGACTAGGGAACAATATAATAAGATAATAAACAAAGATTTTTTTTTTTAATTCTTCAATCTAAAACCGAGGGACGATTTATTTAAAAAAAAAATAAAAAATGTTTGGAAAATTCCCTCCGAGATTTCTTGTCTATTACATCCACAACAGTCAAAAAATAATTAAATAAAAATTCTCCGTATTATCTCGCGTTTAATTGAAATTTCTACTCGAAAGTTACGCCATTTTTATTCATTTATTACCTGCCCGGAGAAAAACATCAACGAAAATAATTTGTATTTGTTTTAACCAGTTGGTGGCTCTGTCTGAGGTGGGATTAAACCAATTTTTTTGACAGGTAAGTCACACCCTCATGGAACATCAGCTGATAAGAGATTAGACGGCCGGCGTGCGCCAAAGAAGAGCGTGGGCGAAGAGGAGAGTGGACGAAGAAGAGCACTATCGTTTGCTTAATTCAGTCATTTTTGACTTGCTGTTGCATAACTGTATTAACTCATAGCCAGACACAAGCATTAACACTTATATAGCTGAGATTCGAACCCCAAATGCCAAAAACCGTGTGGCAGTCATAGCCTTTGCTTCACATGTTTTGATTTTATTCATTTATTATTATTTTTAAGCATCGCTATATTAACGGGGATCAATCAGCCCCAAAATGTATGTGGAAATAACAATTTAGGCTTACTTCAACCTCTGAAAGTATCAAGACGCTGCCGCCCCCCCTCTGCATCGAAGGCGTGTGTGTGGAGAGGGTCCACCCTATGTAGTGATGCTAATTGTCTCGGTCGCCGCGGGGCTCAACTATATTTTGAACTTTGGTGATGCATTTTATTCGGGTTGAAATGACCCTCGGGCACGGAGCTCCGGGATTTGGTCCAACTCATTCCCTGAGGCAGAGGTTTGTGCCTCTTCTTTTAATCTGTTAGTTATTATATAACAATATGACGTAAAAAAAAAATGAATTCACGCAGGATTATTATTTTTTTTTCCATAAAAATTTGAGGGGAAAAAAGTCATTCTCTGAAGAAAAAATAATTAACTCTCCTCAGCTTGTCACACACGTCGTTACAAACGAGGCACCTTAAAATGTTTCCACTTAAAGCCGTACTGTAAGAAAATACTGTTCTTTTTTTTAATTGTTTAATATATTTATATAATCTAATTTTTCTTCTGTCATTTTTGTACATCTTCATTCCAAGAAGGTCTCCCCGTAAAACGCGGTCGGAAAAACACAGTGCTAAAGATGATATGCGCAAAGTGTCTGCATTTGCACCCCACTTAGGGGTGCGCGACTTCACTGGTGCCGGCGCGCCGAGCCGCTATTTAGACCAGTTTCACTATTACGTGCTAGTTGCTGGTACTTTCAATGGGCTCTGTCTGAGGCGGGATTCGAACCCACGCCGCCTCTGACAGAGCCCAAAACGCTCTTTATCCCTTGGTGCATCTAGTGAACCGAAGAAAAAGCATCCTGAAGCCCGGGCAGCCATTAATTTGATTGTCCAATATTTCCCTATGAGTCGGCCTCCGTGCCGCCAACTAGTTGAACAAGTTCAGTCAAAATTTCTCACTCCCAGGTGATCCTGCAAAAGGACCTGGAGATCCAGGCCCTTCACGCGCGAGTCTCATTATATTTTTGTGGAACCAAATGTCCCTTGAGAAGCATTCTGTTAGGTCTCTACTCGGCCTAGTCAGGACCTTTCTGGATGGATGGGAGGTGGAACGTCCGGTTCTCACCTCCTTGGCATCATCAGGCTCTCCGTGGTTGAGTGCTGAGTAGAGGATCAGGAAGGGCAGGGAAGCGTCGCAAATATGATGCTCACGCAGGGCTGCAAAACGGAGCATTTCTGGCTCAAATGATGCATTGTTTTGTTCTGTCGCTTTTTGAGCGGTTTAAAACATAGCTTTGTTAGCCAGCATCAGGAAATGGAGAATATTGTTTGCCTGTTTGTGACGTTTTGGCAAAAGGCGATCCGCGATCCTGAAGTTTTTCACTGTCATCCAGGCGCCCACTTGCAATGCGTTCGCTCGGCCGCTCATAACATGGGCTATTCAGCTCTTTATTACAGCAAGTTGTGGAAAAAAAACATTGAAACATTCAACAGTTGCACATGCAAAAGGGAGCTCGTTAGCACTTCAGAGGCTATTCAAGAGCTAAATCAAAGCCCTCTCAGTGCCGCTTGTTCAAATATTTGAGACAATTTATTGAACGTTGTTAATAAAATGCTCGTCGCCGTGGTGCCTACGTCACTATTGGTGCGTCCTAGCCTGTCTGGTTAATTCATCGCACTTTATCACATGTCCACTGCTTTACAAGCTTTTTTTTTTTTTTTTTTTAAACACAATCATCTGTCTCACCGCGTTAAGATGAGATTCAGCATAATCAAAATGTGAAATTTGGTATTAAGTTTTTAGCATCTGAAGACCTGGGACAAACACTGGGGCTGAAGTATCCTCAAATGTGTACAACTTCACGCCTCCTGGGGTTACTGCGACCTGAACGCAACGCCTTAGACCGCTCTGCCATCCTGGCAACTGGTACCTCTCTCTTGACAGGCGCCACAGTCTTCCCTGATTTTGGGGCTGGAGTTGTTGCAAACTCGGATTTAATTTGGGGGTTGATTGTTTAGGAGGCACATCGAGTGATTTCAGGAGAGGTGGCGCAGCTTGTTTCTCCAATTTTTCGTGGTTTAGAGTGAAAGTGTTGAACATTTTTGGCTTCCGCAGCGTGATCTGACTTAAAGACTGAAGGAGCAACACAACGACAACAACATAACGTTCACTCCCCTGCTGCCTTCATAGCCTCCACAGAAAAGAGGAAAACACAGAACCCTTGAACCATTTACAAAGTCGCTACACTATCTTTGTATCACCACCTTTTTTCCCGTGTCTGTGTTTGGAGAGTCCTGTTCAATCCTCCAGCAGGTAAAAGTCGAAGTAATTAAATAAATACAAAAAGAAGTAATTGAATAAATACAAAAATAATGGCTGGGGAATAAAAACACAAGTTTTGCCTCCCAATATATTAAAATAATTAATAAATTAATATTCTTTCCCTTCCAAAATTTTACACCTACAAAATTTGCTAAGGGACAACCATTTTATTGACATATCTGAAATTTCCAAAGTGGCGATAACGCAGCTGTTGTCATTAGCAGCTGTGTGTTTCAACACTACACAGGAATTTTCAGCACTAAAAAAACGAAACTTCATTAACAGCTAAACCAAACGTTTCCAATGTAAATTTCCATAAGTTGCCAGCCGTCGTGCTCATTTGAACATTGATTGATCACATTTCATTTGTCATTCTTTTGTAGTATCTTTTAAATTTTTTCTTTTTCCTTTTTTTATCTTCAATTTTTTAATTAAATTAAAATGTTCTTTTTATCTATTGTATTTTTTCTTCTTTTTCCTCTTTTTTCTTTTCCTTTATTTTTTTCTCTTTTTTCTTTTTTTTATAGGGGCATGAACTCATTTTGTTTGTGTCAGGTCTCCAATGTAACAGCCTCCACAAAATCAAAAATACTGTGCCGATCACTTCTCCACTTACACATGCTGAAGCGGACAAGAGCAAGACTGGTAGTACAGTACATTTCCCTAATTTTATTCATATGATTTCAGTCCCGTCGATAATAAAATATAACATATAAAAAATATAATGTAAAAAAAATATCTAAATATATAAAGTATAAAAAATTGGATTGGTGCCCAGGTAAAATGAAATATGTTTACAAGTACTTCTTTTAGAAATTATAGGTAGTTTCATAGTATTAGTGAAACTCAGCATAGTTTTTGGTTCCATTTATAATACACTAAACATTTACACGCTTGCACCAAACAGGTATGGTGAGACTAATGACTAATATAATGTGTATCATTACTTGAAAATTCTTTCCAAAGCCACTTCAGCAAGCGGCGTTGCGCTTTGATTCGTGGTTTTCCTCGAAGTTCCAAACTTCTTTTCTTTTCTTAGAGTCCCAGACTCTGTTTGAAGGTGATCAATATCATGATTGTGTGTGCGCAGGACTGCTGATGGCCGTGGTGGCAAAGTGAAATTGATAACACCTGTCAGAAGCTTATTCACTGCCATAGATGTGAGGATTATGTTGATGTATTGTTAGGAATTGTTTCTATGTAGATCAAACTGACTTGACTTTAAATCAGAACATTTGGAGCTATTTTCACCACTTTACATTGGCTACATTTGCCTAAAAATTACAAAGTGGAGACGTACCATAATACAATGCAAGCGCACATGATTTAGGGTGATCGCAGTGCCTCCATTCAACTTGTGTATTTTGTAGTTGACTTCCGTTATAAGCTTAGAGCATACACAGGAAACTTTCCTTGGGACTGCCCATGGTAGAACAAAGTCTATGACATCAGCGCCCTTACTTACTTTCACATTACACCATACATGTGCCTGTATGCATCTGAACAGTTCCTTCTCTCCCCCTGATCGGTGAACTGTGTAGAGAAAAAAGATGTGCAGACGTCAATGGACTCAAGGATGATTGTTTAATCAATTGCAACTTGATAGTGGAGCAAACGTACGCGGTGAATCGGATCACAAAGGCACACTAATCCACATTCCGGGGCCACCAATAATAACACAATACCTTTTTCCTTGACACTGTAGCTGTCTTGACACTTTCAATTAAAACATTTTCATACACTGGAGCGGCGGCTGGTCGTCGAGCCCCGCCGAGGAAACAAAAACAGGAAGTAGCTAACAAAATAAAAAAAATGATTGACAACCGTGTCTTATTCTAGTTTCAATGGGCACTGTCTGAGGTGGGATTCGAACCCACGCCTCCTGGGGAGACTGCGACCTGAACGCAACGCCTTAGACCGCTCCGGGGAAAACCCCAAAGTACAGGCGCCAAGCAGGGGCGCAATAAGTATGGCGCAGAAAATATTCGGGGGCATTGGTCACAGGGCAGACATAGACACAGTCACCGTTGTGATGGAAAATAGTATGAAATTGGAGAAATTCTCAAGAAAACTATGTTATGATTGTCTTTGTCGTTGTTATATGATCACTCTGCTACTGGTTGCCCCCAAAAAATAAATGAAATATCATTGTTATTATTGGAGTTGTCATAGCGCGGTTGTAACTCACGTCGTGCATTTTGCCTCAATTGCTTCAAGACGCGGCTGGTCTGTTGCAGTTTGAAGTCAACAGGTGCTCGTAAACAAAAACTGTACGTATGGATATATTTTACCAAACCTTTTCTCCGATCGTCTCGCGCCATGCGGTCGGCTGGTGGGCCACTGGACTTTGTTTATATAAAAAAAAAAAAAAAAAAATATTGTTTGGTTATAATTAATGTGTTTTCAAAATGGATGTGTAAATTAATCAGTAACCCTTTTTTTTTCTGCAAAAAATCAACATGGGCCTATTTATAAAGATCAATATGGGAGAAAAGACTTCAAATTTATTAATGCTAAAGTTTGAACGATAGCGGAGTATTTGGCGCAAATGGCTGCTTCAATCCAAAATGGCCAACTTGCTATTCAATTTGAAGCTTGCTTAGCTGCCACTTTTTTGTGCGTTTCTCTTCCAAAAGTTCCAGCAAGAGAGACTCCAGGGAGGCTCAAAGTGGAGAAGCACGTCTGTCTGACGCTATCGAAAACCCGGAACATCAAACATTCACAACTGCAACTCTTTTCTGTGATGATTGTTGTTATATTTAAAAATTTTATTTAAAAAATGCGTGCGCTGTCTTCAAACAATAAAAGTCTTGCTTGATGCAAGATATTTATAAACTTGCTGATACTTACCTCTAACTTTGTTTCTTTCTTTATGAATCTCTGCCTCTATTTGCAGTGCTGCAGCTCTAAAAGGGCTGTGGGTTTGGCTCCTGCGCGCCTGCGATGCTTGTGAGAAAAAGCAGCTTAGATAATGGAAGGATGGATGCTCTCTAAACTAAAAAAAAACAAAAATCGAATACACACAGCGCCGCCAAGTGGAATCAAAAATTTGTTTTTATTTTAATTTTCACGTACTGCACGGTGCCCTTTTGACGAATCCGACTGAAAATTAGTCAGAAAAGACTCAAGACAATGATCTTACTCTCTGCCGAATTTTGTGAAGTTTTGGCAAAAGGCGTGGCTATTACGGTGCTGAAAAGTCCGATTGTACTCTGTGGCAACAAAAGCTCCGGCAACATGACTCAGAAATTGGATAAATAAAAACACATTATGTTGCTGTTCTGCAAGGTAAGGGTAGGTGTGTGTGAGGGTTCAGCATGGAGATGGCTCTCGGGAAGAAACTGTTTTTCAGTCCGTTAGTCTTTGTTTTGATGCACCTGTAGCGCCTGGCAGAGGGAAACAGGTCGAACAGGTGTGAGCTCGGGTGAGTATTGTCTTGGGCCAAAATCGGGATTGCTCAAAGAAACATATACTGCCCCCTCAAAAAAAAAAATGAACTGCACACGGTTGTATCATTTCACACTTTTATAACAGCTAAACCAAACGTTTCCAATGTAAATTTCCCGCACGCACGCACCACTGTTCGGCAATAAAACAAAGCTGATTATGAGGTTCTAAATATGAACGACAACTCGTAAAACTTTACACACACATCAGGCCGAGCAAATTTATCAATATTTTATACGTTAGTTGTGCAGCTTTTTTGAAATGGCTCGCCATGGCCCTCGAGAAATGTTAAAAAAAAGCAGCTCTGGTTGAGTGTTTCACCTCGCTTTTTGTAAATTTTATGGAGTACAGTGAACCCTCGGTTATCGCGGTTAATGGGGACCGAGACCATCCGCGAAAACTGAAAATCCGCGAAGTAGCGGCGCACCTTCAAAAATGCTTAAAAAAAATATACAATATATATAATAAATATATAAATATATATATATGAGAGAGAGAGTGAAATTCATGTTATAACAAAAAAACCAAATTATTATTAAAACTTATTATTTTTTTATTCCCCAGCCATTCTTTTTGTATTTATTTAATTACTCCGACTTTTACCTGCTGGTACGCCGTAACAACCTATCATGACTCACCTGTTACTAAACGTTTCCAATGTAAATTTCCACCTTTATATAGTGTAAAAAGACATCCTGAAGCCTGGGCAGTCATTAATTTGATTGTCCAATATTTCCCTTATGAGATAATGCCTCTCATAGCAAATGTGTACAGTGCGAGCTGAAAATGCATTTACAGCACTAAAAAACCAAACTTTTATAACAGCTAAACCAAACGTTTCCAATGTAAATTTCCACCTTTATATAGTGTAGAAAGGCATCCTGAAGCCTGGAAAGTCATTAATTTGATTGTCCAGTATTTCCTTCATGAGATATTGCAACACTTAAAAAAAGTGTACAGCGCCAGCAGACAATGAATTTTCAGCACTAAAAAAACGAAACTTCATTAACAGCTAAACCAAACGTTTTCAATGTAAATGTCCACATTTATATAGTGTAAAAAGGCATCCTGAAGCCTGGGTAGTCATTAATTTGATTGTCCAGTATTTCCCTTATGAGATAATGCCTCACATAGCAAATGTGTACAGCGCGAGCTGAAAATGCATTTACAGCACTAAAAAACCAAACTCATATAACAGCTAAACCAAACGTTTCACATTCTCATGCTAAATCGCCGGCAGGCCGAGCAGCAGAAAAACACGCGTGTGTTTAAGTCCTCCAAAATAAATGTTTATATACGTAAGAATACTGTCTATGGTAATTATTATTGTTGTTAGTATTTATCCCCATAATTATAATGCTGGTTTTAAAATTAAAATGTATTGTATGTTTACGTCAAAATGTGCGCTGAATTAACCCCCTCAACCAAATCAATCAAAGGCAGTCAACTAACAGGTTTCAAAACAACAAATTGTAAAAAATTAACCTAAAACATGAGAGAGAGAGAGAGAGATGATATCAATAAAAAATAAATTAAATGGAGTTGGCAGGTTTGTATTTTGGGGGAAAAATGCTTAATTTGACTTATTTTCTAGTAATAAAATAAATGACACAGATAAAGACAAAAAGAAAAATCTTGAAAAAAAACATAACATTTTTATTTCATTAACAATTTTCAATTATTTCGTTAGTTTTTGTGACTTCCGTCTGCTCCCCGGAGGAGGAGGGCATGCTCGCGTCACAGTAAGCCGAAGAGGAGCACCTTCCCCGGGCACGGGCGGTGCCAAGCGGCCCCTAAGTGGGAACCAAACTGAATTAATTGATGAAATGTCAAGAATGACAAACATCATTCTATTTTTTTTCCTCTTGAAATGGCTCGCCATGGCCCTCGAGAAATGTTGATCTGTTGCGAAGCATTAACGTTCTTTTACTGCTCTGATTTTTCATGCGCCACGCCGGGGCACCCCCGCCGCGCTTGGAACCAGAACCGAGAGCCCCCCGCGCGGGGCCCCACACCTTCCAGGCCTGCCAATCAAACCCAAACCTCCGCACGCCATTATATGCCGCAGCTTCTCATTTGTTTGTCTTCTTTTATTAAACCGTGCTCTAGAAATAGCGAGCTAGCTCGCGCATGCTAGCTCGCGCATGCTAGCTCGCGCATGCTAGCTCGCGCATGCTAGCCCGCGCATGCTGTAAAGGACAAGAGGAGGAAATGTGCGTGCGGGGGCATTGTAGTTTCGCCGAGCGGCACGACGTCATGCATTGGATGCACCAACATCTAATGAACTATGTTAAGCTCAAACTCTTATATTCCTTTAATATGGGTTTTTATCATGAGTATTCAAGCAAAGTGAAAAAGTTGATTTAAAAAAATTTTTTTTGTTATAACATGAATTTCATTCTCTCTCTCTCTCTACCCGTAGGTGTGTGTGTGTGTTACATTGGAAACGTTTGGTTTAGCTGTTATATCAAAAAATATTTTATTTATTTTTTTTTTTTAAAAGGTTCAAGTGCCCAGCTGTGTCACATCTTACTAAAATGTGTCACTCTGTGTTTAATTAGAACAGTGCTTGCCCGAGGTTTTGAAGTTGCAGTTACAAGATGATTTCTTTTAAATATAGAAAGCGTAGCAGATTGTGTGCGCGTGTGTATGTGCCAGATGACCCCGAACAATGATGTTTGCATATGTTCCTTCATCATTTAAATATTTTAAATCCCCCTTCCAGGCTGGCACGGAGCCATACACATCGCCAATGGTGTTTTTCTTAAAAGCTTGAAATTCACAAACGAGCAGATTCAAATCTTTCCCTGCTGCAACACACCTGAACGATCGTTATCTAACTTTTATAGACCTTGCCCCCGGAGCTTCCATTCGGTTAAACTTAGGGGCCGCTTGGCGGTGCACAGGAATCTTCCTGAAAATTCTATCAAATAATTGCGTCGTCGGATAAATTATAAATTTTTGCTTGCTGAAAGAGCAACTAAGAATACAAAGTAAATAAAAAAAATGAGAGTCAGAGGGTGTGCGGGATTGAACTGGCAAGACGGCTGTTTCGCCTCCTGGCTCCCTCTCCCATTCTGAATGGCACAAAACGAAAACTTTAGTAAGTTATTTCAGTCTAAAAAAGGCGTCAGGGCATTTTTAAACCGGACAGTAAGTCGCCACTGTCTTGGTTCCTTTTTGTGCCTTGACCCATACCGGAATTATTGAAAGGATGCAGTCCTATTTACAGGCCCCAGTGACACCCCAGGTTTCTGTTGTTTGTACGAGGGCGCTTAATAGGTACTGCTATCCGCCAGCGCTTTGTGTTTTTCTCCTAATTTATCGACGGATGTAATATTAAGATAGTTAGACTTAAAATCCAATTTGTCCATAAAATATAATGGAAAGTATACGTTTACAACAACCGGGCCATCTTGCAACGTTTACTTGAAAACAAGTTGTGCGTCAATTGCTTGGTACTTTCAATGGGCTCTGTCTGAGGTGGGATTCGAACCCACGCCTCCTGGGGAGACTGCAATTTGAACGCAACGCCTTAGACCGCTCCGCCATCCTGGCACCTGGTAATGCTCTCTTGAATGTGTTTGCTTTGTTCTTGCTTGTCACGTGTCCTGTGATTGGCTGGACAAAAAAGCTGTAAATTTTCAGTCAGATTGCCTGGCAGGTTTACAGTTTAACGACATTCACCAAAGGGTCAGAGGTCAACCAGTGGGTGAATCAATAATTTTTTTACCAGAGTGGCAAATGGCCAAAGTTTTACAAGAGTTAGCAAGCGAGGGGGCCAAAAGTGATTAAAACCAAATAAAGTCCCCAGAAGATCATCTGTAGTCAGGTGAAGGACCCTGTGTCCTACTCAAAGCTTAACAAAAATAACCGAAGAATGACAATTTCGAATTATTTGAAACCCTTGGCCGACCTTTGGCATCGAGGTTTTCTAAATTTTAGTTGGAGCAGATGGTGCTTTGGCTCAGTGCTTCGCGGGTATAAAAAATATTCGGGGGCATTGTAGTTTCGCCGAGCGGCACGACGGGGCGCTGGATTAAAACCAAAATCATTGGTGGAAGCAACGTTGCCCTAGCAGTTTGTGACAAGCCTGAAAATATGTCCCACCTAAGGGGAGTCACTGTCCGAGGTTGACAGGTATAAAAACAGCGCGTCCAACTTCGTTCTGGAGCACACTCCGCTGAGCCCTCTATTTTATTAGGGAAGTCCCTAACAATACATGGCAGAGCTGTCTAAGGCGTTCAAAGCTGACTATGCAGTGAGAATGTCAGAGATGTTTTGAGCTTGCCCCTTGTTTCTTTCTATACTGTAAAAATAGAAGACCCCAGGCTTTCCTGCGCGCAGACATCTTAATGTTATTATTTCCTTAGACCGCTCTGCCATCCTGGCTCGGCCGAATTGGGCTTGCGGGACCGGTTTGCCCGCGGGAAACGGGCAGGCCAGTGACAAAGTCCAGTGATGACCTCGTGCCAGTGGTTTTGCAGTATAGTGGAAGCGCAATTTAATCTATGAATAGTTACGAGTTTCATGTGGTGTTGCAACGTGACGCAAGCAATCAGATGAGCTCTCAATGAAGTACAGTAAATGAACACTTCTCTCGATACGGAATGTCGTCAATCATTATACGTTCGACTTGCATTTCACAACAGCTCCAGGTGTAACAAAGCGCTAAATGTGAATAAAGTTTAATTGTATTGTATTGTAATGTATTTCACATTGTTTACCGCTTGTCATCAATTCATAATTCATAGCAAATATTTTATGTTCAGTACTTCAGTGAGGCCCAATATAATGTTAAAGTTTTGGTCATTATGTTCAGCCAAGTATTTTTGAATGTGGTCACCAGCCATTACAGAAAGGCCACTCGCTGAAAACGTATTCATCTGACTGATGCGTGACCTATAGAGTCCACTACAGTATATAAAAATTCCGACATAGTGAATAGGGAGTAGGAAACGAGTCAGCCGCAACGTGACATTTTAATACAATCCTCGAAGCAGCCGATGATAAAGGATGAAGCGTGAGTCATAGCGTTTCTTAAAGTCTTCAATATTAACGAGGGAGTTTCCAGCCAACAACTCTTGCTGACAGACAGAATTTGCGAGTGTCAGTATTCAGCAACACAGTGTCAACACATTGTGTCACTGTGTCGAAACAATACAGGATGCCTCATCTACCCATCACTACGGTGCACCTTATGTTGAGCCGCGGACGGACGATTCTCTTTTAGTAACAAACATATATACATATATGTGTATATATATATATATATATATATACATATATATATATATATATATATATATATATATATATATACTGCATATTAAACTCATTTGCCCACTGAAGCCCCCCGAGTGAGAGAGAGAACAAACGGAGCATAGTAGAGGCTTCCCCCGTGATATTTTGTGGTTCACTTCATTACAAAAACATTGCCCCCAGACAGTGTCAAATATGCGCACACATTGGCAGGCTGCTGCGTTCTGCTAATCCACAGCTCCAGAGAACCAGAAGGCGGGACGGTTGTAGAAGCATGGTTGACAAATTTTCAGGATGCAGGTTTTCAGCTGAGGGCTTCTTGGGATATTGCGCCGTGTCCAGCTTTGTTATCGCTTTTCCATGTTGACCATTTGACCAAAAGTGTGGAGTCAAATAACGTAGTTTAAAAACTCAAAGTTAATCAGCTTAGCAGGGGAACTCCGAAGGGAATTGAGCGGCCGGACATGATATCAATTACCTGGCCATTTTTAATCACACGGTCAACAATGGCGAGCCACAATTTCTGCATTGCTTTTGCTGATGAACATGACGTTTTTGTCACCGCATTGTAAAAGAAAATTGAAGGTTTGGATCTGGCACACACGCAAACCCACGTTTCTTTAGGCGTGGTCCGTTGAGGTGAGCGATGATATTGGACTCCCTGTGTCTGCAACCATGTTCCAATTGCTCTCAACCATGATGATCCTCACCCTTTGACTCGACCTTGACCTCTGGTGGAGATGGGAGTGGTTATCCCTCGATTGGCAACAAATCCGTTATACATTGTAATAATGATGGTGGCTGTATCATCATTTTTTTTAAAACCGACCGGTTTCTTGCAGAAAATAATGACCTGAGGTACAAGTCGGTGAGCACCGGTTCGCAGTAGGCGGGCAATATTTCCCTTATGAGATAATGCCTCTCATAGCAAATGTGTACAGCGCGAGCATATATATATATATATATATATATTTATATATATATATATATATATATATATATATATATACGGGGAGAGAGAGAGTGAAATTCATTTTATAACTGGATTTAGACTGTTTCTTTTTAGGGTGGGAGGCCGTGTTAGTGCAATGGAAAATAATACTGAATATATATATGTATATATATATATATATATATATATATATATATATATATATATATATATATATATATATATATATAAAATCTTATTTGCAAAAAATCTACATAATAATGATAAATACTGGATGATTTTAAAAACAAAATTTAATAAAAAGAAATACTAAATCAAAGACTTGAGTCACAACACATCTCCCGCTGATTTGGAGTTTGAAGTGCACCTCATATATATATATATATGTGTGTGTGCATATATATATATATATAAAAAAAAATTTATACATGCCCCCTGGCCAGTGCTCCTCCTGACTACTATGTACCTCTGCCATTGGTGTTGAGTGGTTCAATTTTTACAATATTTAGTAAATGGCTTTATGGACTGCTCTCACTGATATGCGGGCTGAACTCTTGGGGTAAAACTTGAAAATTTACTAGACAGGACTCTCTCCTTCAAACAACACCTAGAGAAACTTAGTGCATTAATGTCACATTGGCGCGTCACACCGGTGCCCCTGTTCTCATTCGAATTAAACGACTGTCCATAAATTCAAACTAAAAAACTTTCTCTGAACTGTCTCCAGCTTTTGCAGACTTCCCCAATCTCATGCAGCTAGACTAACCTGCAGCTAATTACATAATTATAAAATTAACACTTTAACCTGGCTTCCCCATCACAGATGTAAAAATATTCGGGGGCATTGTAGGGGCGCTGGAGCGGTTAGACGGCCGGCGTGAAGCTCCAGCTGTTGTGATTTAAACACTCCCACTGGCTGATCTAAGGCTTGGCGTACAATAATTCTTTCAGACAGAGCTCATTGAAAGTACCAAGCAAGAAGAAAGCAAACACAGTCAAGAGAGCATTACCAGATGCCAGCATAGATCTCCCCTTTCCTTCGCCGCAATGGACAAAATGCATCAGCAATGTATGCTTTTGGATTCGGTCCTTCAAAAAGTTTCTGCCGCACCTGGTAATGCTTTCTTGAATGTGTTTGATTTGTTCTTGCTTGGTACTTTCAATGGGCTCTGTCTGAGGCGGGATGACACTAAAACGTAAAAACACATGGACCAGCCAATAATCCTTCTGTGAATAAACAAATATACTGCTGTAAAATAAAAGCCTGTGATTTTTTGTTTGTTTTGCCTTTCCATGCTCGATACGATCCATATAATTCTGCATTAAATAAATAGAAATCATGTACAAAGAGACAGATTCAAAGGTGGCACCAGCTAAAAAAGCGTTTGGCATCACTGAATGCCAAGGGGGCGGGGCAGGGTGGGGGTGGTTGTACATGAGCGGTAATATGACACCTGTCCTGATGATATCATCATTTTCATCATGTGCTGCAAAGTAGAAAATACACGGCTTCCTGTCCAGGTTCAGAAAATTCCCCCGGAGCTCCGTGCCCGAGGGCCGGCTACAACTTTGGCTTAGGGTCCCTCGGCTGAAGTCCAGCGAGGTTTGGCTCTTGGCTGGTCAATTCCAAACAAACCTGAAACTCTGGAGGATTCCCCATTCACCACACTGGTCATACATGACAGTAATGTTATTATTTTGTTATACACACAGTGCCGCCAAGTGGAATAAAAAAAGAGCCCATTGAAAGTACCAAGCAAGAACAAAGGAAACACAGTCAAGAGGCCGTCTAACCGCTCCAGCGCCCCGTCGTGCCGCTCGGCGTCCTTTTTTTTTTTACGTGAGTGCATGCGAAGGCGTACAAAGGCGAGGCCATTGAGATCTGCAAGCGAGGCATAAAAACCATGAACAGAGACAAGGGAGCCTGAGAAACGGCTACCACATCCAAGGAAGGCAGCAGGCGCGCAAATTACCCACTCCCGACACGGGGAGGTAGTGACTATATAAAGGTGGAAATTTACATTTGAAACGTTTGGTTTAGCTGTTATGTATATATATATTCACACACACACGTTTTTTTTTTTTTTGAAGGTGCGACGATGCGGGTGGACTGGTCGCCAGTCAATCGCAGGGTACGTAGAGACAAAACAACTATTAATAATCACATTCATTGTGGATTTTTTTTTTTTGATAGTAAGTATGTTTTACATGTCTCGCTGTACGAGCCGTACATCTGGAAATTGCATCTTCACAAATACGTCAGCAGGCTCTCGATGGACGAGTGGTAGAAGGCCAGCAGCAGCTTCCTGTCCAGGTTGAATTTCCTGAGGACTCTCAGGAAGTGCAGACGTTGGCGGACCTTCTTTACCACTGCTGTGGTGTTGTGACTCCAAGAAAGGTCATCGGAGATCTGTACTCCCAGGAACTTGAACGTGTGGACCCTCTCCACACACACGCCTTCGATGCAGAGGGGGGGCGGCAGCGTCTTGTTCCTCCTGAAGTCGACGACAATCTCCTTTGTTTTAGCAGAGTTAAGGTGCAGTCTGTTGTCCTTGCACCAAGTTGTCAGTCTCTTTACCTCCTCTCTGTAGGCTGTCTCGTAACCTTCCGAGATCAGACCGACCACTGTCGTGTCGTCAGCAAACTTGACGATGGTGTTGTTGCCGTGGGCCGGGCTGCATTTTGAACTAACTTTTAATACTAGACATGGGGAGTCGGTGGCACAAGCACATGGCTGCTTTGACAGATGGACTTTGCCAATGCATTCTTGATGCTATTTCAGGCATCCTGGATGTCGGGCGTCTCTGCAGCAGCATATTATCTTAAACCTTTTTTTTTTCTTATGTTTTCGGGGGCTTTTTACAACAATTCCTCTGGCTTTTTTGAATTGTGATGATGGGCCGTATCAACACACCGCCTTTGGGGGTATTTCAGAGTCCATGTTAGCACATTGATTGTAGTGCAGCGGGAAAAAAAAGAATATTTCCCAGGTTCACCCGAGCCCCCCTCAGCATCGCCCCCCCCCCCCCCCCCCCCCCGTCCAAGGGGGGACCAACCCACTATTTGAGAAGCACTGCCGAAGACAGCTGGGATCGGCTCCAACACCCCCCGCGACCCTAGTGAGGAGAAGCGGTACAGATAACGGATGGATGGATGGATGGGTTTAAGTCCATTTGAGTTAAAACAAGGCATCAGGACGTCACTTTCGGCGCGACATCTTTTCCTCCGCTTTTATCCACCGGGCGAGTAAACGCAACTATGGTTTCGTGCACCACCACATGCAACACTTGCACCTTTCTCATGGAAAGACTCTCCCTGCTAGAGGGACGTGTCCGCCAGCTAGAGCAGAGTAATGTGGTAAGCGTAAACGTGGCGGACACGACTGTTAGCACGGGTTGTAGCCAACCTGCTAGTCTGTTTAGCATTGGCCGTAAACGGCTTGCTAATCGCGGTGAGCCTGTTAAGACACATAGCAGTTCCATTCCACCTCGGTCTCATGGCTCCCGCACCTTAGTGATAGGTGACTCCATTACCCGCAACATTAAGCTTGAAAATCCAGCCACAGTAATGTGTATTCCTGGGGCCAGAGCACCCGACATAGAAGCTAATCTTATGGAGCTAGCGCGCAAGACACCTATACACCAGCGCTGTGCAAACAACGCTAGCTATTCAGATATAGTGATACACGTTGGCTCCAATGACACTAGGATGAAGCAATCAGAGATCACAAAGAAAAACATAGCAAGGACTTGTGATCTCGCCAGAAAGATGAGTCGGCATCGAGTAATTGTCTCTGGCCCCTTGCCTGCGAGAGGCAATGATGAGAGGTTTAGTAGATTATTCTCGCTAAATAAGTGGCTGGCTAGTTTTTGTAGTGAGCACGGACTGCAGTTTATAGATAACTGGCCTTCTTTCTGGGGCCGACCCGACCTGCTGAGGATGGACGGCCTTCACCCTAACTGGGAAGGCGCCATCACTCTTTCTAGAAACATAGATTATTGTTTGAGCCTTCCATGACTATTCATATTAGAGCAGGTCGGGCTGCAGGCGAATAGTGAGCCTGTAAGGAAGGGTATGGAGTCTGTAAGGCTAGAGCTAACTAGCGCTATGCTAGACTTAGACAACACACATAGCTTTTCTTCTAGATTTGAGCGCTACACACCATACGCTGGTAGATCTCATACTGATATAATTTCTACTGAGGTGGCAATACATGATGGGTTTAAGCATTCCTCCTCGGTCGGTTTTATTGACGACGAGCCGTTCTCTCAAAATAATAGCACTCGAAAGCTGGTAAATAACTATCGGATTCCGACCGTCAGAATTTCTCGCCGCGTTTATAGTCGCTCGAGGTACAATCCGGGACCTAGGCAAGGCAATCTCCTTAATATTATGACCAGGAGTCCTGTTGCGCGGAATAACTTAGATAGACCTATTTTACTGAAACTCGGTTTTTTAAATATTAGATCGCTTTCATCG
Source organism: Idiotropiscis lumnitzeri (assembly GCF_059441095.1). Lineage (NCBI taxonomy): Eukaryota > Metazoa > Chordata > Actinopteri > Syngnathiformes > Syngnathidae > Idiotropiscis > Idiotropiscis lumnitzeri. The sequence continues at coordinate 5,728,236 of NC_142412.1, forward strand.
AAAGCCTTGTTAGTTAATGACCTTATTAGAGACCATAATCTTAACATGATTGGTCTTTGCGAGACCTGGTTAAAACCAAATCAGTTTTTACCGCTAAATGAGGCTTCGCCTCCAAACTTCGTGAGCTCGCATGTTGCGCGCCCTCAAAAGAAAGGCGGGGGTGTAGCCCTCATTTCCGAATCTAACCTAAAACTTAGTCCTCGTTTTAGCAATTCCTTTAAAACATTTGAAGTTCTCATTATGCGATCCTCAGCCGAGCTGCCGTTTTATCTTGCCGTTCTTTATCGTCCACCTGGCTCTTACTCCGGCTTTTTAGATGAATTTTCTGAATTCGTAGCTGATTTAGTAACTCATGCGGATAATATACTTATCATGGGCGACTTCAACATTCATATGAATCTCCCGTCGGAACCACTTACGGTAGCGTTTCGGACAATCATTGATATGTTTGGTTTCACGCAAATAATAAATGAAGCAACGCATATAAATGGCAATACGCTAGATTTGGTATTAACCCGAGGCTTAGCATCTTCAAAAATAATTGTATTACCATATACCAGTGCTATATCTGACCATTACTTTATCAAATTTGAAGTCTTGGCTCACTGTCATCGTTCTGACCATAATCAAAATTATAGCAGCCGTAACATTAGCTCCTCAACCATCGTTGCGCTCTCTGAGCTACTCCCTTTAGCAACTGCTTCGTTTCCTAATTATATTGGTACGATTGATGATCTCACAAACAACTTTAATGTCGCTTTGTTAAATGCGCTTGACTCCGTCGCGCCTTTAAAAACTAAAACTCGTCCAAAGAGGCTTACTCCGTGGTTTACAGAGGAAACGCGCGTACTGAAACGATCTTGTAGGAAGCTTGAGCGCAAATGGCGTGCGACCAAACTTGAGGTCTTCCGTCAGGCATGGTGCGATAGTTTACTAATATACAAAGAAGCGCTTAATTTAGCCAAAACTAATTATTATTCTAGATTAATTGTCTTACATAAAAACAATCCTAAATATTTATTTGATACCGTAGCAATGCTAACGCAACAGCGACCAACCTCGGATAGCTCTTCCTATTCAGCTCACGATTTTATGCAATTTTTTACTCAGAAGATAGAATGTATTCGTGATGAGATTAAAGACACTGTTCTTAAAATTCCGTCGAATTCCGCGATAAATTGTGTTAATAGGGACATTAGGGCTGATAACTGTCCGATAACCTTATGTCAATTTAAAAAAATATCTCTTGAGAGCCTAACAAAATTGGTTAGTGCGGCAAAACCGACAACTTGTGTGCTCGATCCGCTTCCTGGCAAACTAATTAAAGAACTGTTTACGACCCTAGGACCGTCTGTTTTAAATATAATTAATCTATCACTTACCACGGGTGTAGTACCAGCAGCTTTTAGGACCGCCGTTATCCGACCGTTACTTAAGCAACCAAACCTTGACCCAGAGAGTCTCATCAACTATAGGCCGGTTTCAAATCTTCCGTTTATTGCAAAAATTCTTGAAAAAGTCGTAGCGCAACAACTTAATGAATATATGACTGTTAATAATCAATTTGAACCTTTCCAATCGGGTTTTAGAGCCGACCACTCTACTGAGACGGCCCTTGCTAAAGTTACTAATGATCTTCTCATAGCTATGGACGCCGACACCTCATCAATATTACTCTTACTCGATCTTAGTGCCGCTTTTGATACCGTTGATCATAACATATTATTAAAACGCCTTGAAACGTGTGTTGGCATTTCAGGTTCAGCGCTTTCTTGGTTTAATTCGTATCTGTCGGAGAGGACGCACCGTGTAATTCATGGCAATACGACTTCGGATCTTTGTAAGATCATATGTGGAGTTCCGCAGGGATCGGTACTTGGACCTCTATTGTTTAGCATCTATATGCTACCGCTTGGTGATATTATACGGAAATATAACATTAGTTTTCACTGTTACGCTGATGATACGCAATTATACATGCCGTTGGATATAACGAATCCCCGCGACTGCTATAAATTAGAGGCGTGCCTTGCCGAAATTAAACAATGGATGTCTTTCAATTTTTTGCGTCTTAACTCAGATAAAACCGAGATGCTCATCATTGGACCAGCGCGTCATCGGTACCTTTTCAAAGACACCACTCTGAATATCGATAAATGTAATATTATCCAAAAGGATTCAACAAAAAATCTCGGTGTTATATTTGACGCAACTATGTCTTTTCAAATGCACATTAAAAATATTACTCGAACTGCGTTTTTTCATCTGCGTAACATTGCTAAAATTCGCCCAATTCTATCAACGTGTGACGCGGAAATCTTAATCCATGCGTTTGTTACATCTCGCCTCGACTATTGTAACGCTTTGCTCTCGGGTCTCCCCATGTCGAGTATTAAAAGTCTGCAGTTAGTTCAAAATGCAGCAGCTAGACTCTTAACTAAGACGAGAAAGTTTGATCATATTACCCCGATATTAGCCAATTTGCATTGGCTTCCGGTCCACTTGAGATGTGATTTTAAAGTTCTGCTACTTACTTTTAAAATATTGCACGGCTTAGCACCTTCTTATCTCGTTGACCTCGTGGTACCATATGTTCCGTCCCGAAACCTTCGCTCACAAAATGCTGGTCTTTTAGTGATCCCGCGAGCCAAAAAGAAGTCCGCAGGTTCTAGAGCGTTCTCTATTCGGGCACCAATGCTTTGGAATGCACTTCCCTCAGATATTAGAGGCGCCACCTCAGTAGAAATGTTCAAAACACTATTAAAGACGCATTTATACTCTTGTGCATTTAGCTGAAATATTTGTTGGCCTGTTTACTGCCGCTTTTTTTTCTTTTGTTTTCTTTTCTGCCCCCTTTTCCCCCGGCTGGGGGATTAGGTGACGGTGACCCACTAGGAAGTTTAAGGCATTGACCAACTGGGCATGCACCTGTTCCAGTGATGTCGTCTTCCTGCAGCGCGACATTTGATCAATTTATTTATATACTTTAGCATCTAATTTAATTATTTGTTGGCCTGTTTACTGCCGCTTCTTCTCTTTTCTGCCCCCTCCTTCCCCTGCTTGGGAATTAGGTGATGGGGACATGCTTTGAAGATTACGGCACTGACGAACCGGGAAGGGACCTGCTCTGCCGAAGTCGTCTTCATGCAGCGCCTTTTCTGATTTCCTTATATTTCAGCACTTCATTGAACTACTTGTTGGCCTGTTTGCTATTTCTGTTCTTTCTTTTCTGTTCCCAATTCCCCGAATTAGGTGATGGCGATTCACTTGGAAGTGGCTGTACTGAATTTACACCAACTGACCGGTACAAGATCGAAGGCTCATCTTCGGATATGCTGCCATGGATATTACGGCCCTGGATGAGGACCCACTCCACTGAAGTCATCTTCCTGCAGCACTTCATTCAATTGACTCTTATATTATCTCATCTATTATTGCATAGCATCATTGTATGTGCCAAATGTTGCCCAGTTGGCATCCATTGCAGCCTGGTCATCCTGGAAGGGGGATTCCCCCATCTGTGGTCCCTTCTCAAGGTTTCTCACTTTTCCCCTAATGAGGTTTTGTGAGTTTTTCCTTGCCCTCCTGGGGGTTAAGATCGGGGATGTCGATTGTGGCTATGTAAAGCCCTTTGAGACTGTCTGTGATTAAGGGCTATACAAATAAAATTGACTTGACTTGACTTGACAATCAGTGTGGGGGTATTAAATTCGGGTTTTAAGGCATGGTTAGACCAACCATTGCCTTAGCTTTGCATAATATGTGGAAAAACCATGATAATCCTCAACAAAATTTACGTGAACATGTGTAGCCATGTTCTAATCATAGTCTGAATATATTAGAATAAAACTCGCAATTTATATTTTTCCTATTTACATCGTAAAGTTGCCTATCTGAGTCGCCTCATAGAGAAAAAATATTATCACACAAAGAGCTCAAGTCAGGGATTTCAAAGATTTGAAATTAAGGGCTTCAAACGACTATTAGGTTTTGAAGTTTGTGTTTGTTCCAGGCAATATTACGTTTTCAAACAGCGACTTTAAACAAGGGTTAGGGATTTTAATGAGGCTTTTGAGCCTGGTTTAGGATTCTAATTAGGATTTTTAGCCAGGGTGACTGTTTCAAGGAAGGTTTGGGGTTTTTAATTTGGGTTTCATGACAATGAAACTTCCAACTCTATTGAACCTGTCTAGCATTCTCAAAAGAAAGATCTGAGATTGGGAAAGGAAAAGGAAAAATATCTCCAAGCAGTACCTCGCCGCGGTCGCTGCTCGGGCCCCAATAATAATTTCTACACAAAGTCCATTGTGGTGACCCGCCCTCATGGAACATCAGCTGATAAAGACGGGTCACAAGACACCATCATGTGACACTCTGAAGAAGGCGAAAGACTTTCGTATTGTGGCATCCTCAAGGCCTAAACACTCATCCGAGCAAATATAAGGTAGATTTTGTGAACCTGCCCGGAGAAAAACATCAACGAAAATAATTTGTATTTCTTTTAACCAGTTGGTGGCGCTACCACTGCGATCAAAAATAAGTTGGCAGCCGTCTTCAGGGCCTGAATATCCTCAAATGTGAAAAATTTCGAGAAGATGGATCATCTGAATCATTTTGCAGGAACTTTTGTTGCCACGGAGAATAATCAGACTCTGCGGCATCGCAATAGCCACGCCCTTCGAAGGAAAGTCACAAAAATAGGGATAGAGTAAGATCAATGTCTTGAGTCTTTTCTAGCCAATTTTCAATCGGATTCGTTAAAAGGGCACCGTGCAGTACCCTTGAAAGATGAGCTACTCAGAAATTGAGTCTGATTGCTGCCAAATTTGAACCACAGACAGACACGCGGATGAGTGTTCAATCGGCCTGCCATGCATGTTTTTGGAATGTGGGAGGAAACCGGAGTACCCGGAGGAAACCCACGCAGGCATGGGGACGCTTGCTTGCAGAACATCATACACAAATAAAATGAAAATATATTATGATGGTTGTTTTGTTAGCCTGTCTATGGCATTTTGAATTGAGCTTTAGCTTTAAACTAAAAGGCTTTTTTGTAAGGCAAAGAAGGCTACCTGGTATGTCTAAGACAAGATAAGACAACCTTTATTAGTCGATACGCAGTGTGTAATTGTCTGAGTATATGAAACCACAGAAATCAAGTGAGATATGACTTTAACCCATGCGTGACCATGAACGTAAGTCAAAGCACTCGCATCTCAAATCATGGGCGCCATCTAATGATGAAGACGCGAATGCACAACTCGTCCTCTCCAGCTGGTGGGCAAAGGTAAGCTTGGATGCAAAGGAAACATTTTCTTTGTTGTTTTTTGTTTTTGGTGTGGGCCCGAGGGGCCTCTGAATGTTTCGGTGAGCGCATCTTGTATTTACTGTTAATATTTCCCTTTTTAAATTTCCACCTTTATATAGTGTAAAAAGACATCGGCAGGATTGTGGGATGCGGGGGTGTGCGCGCATACACGCACACTATTGAGCCTTCGCGTGCATCCTGAAGCCTGGGCAGTCTAACACTGCTAACACAATTCCTTATTTCATTTCCTCAATGCGCGTGCATTGTTTACGTACAGGTACTATCGCAGAGTCCATGTGATTAGCAATAAATGTCACACGATAAGTTATTTCCTCTCATTTTCACAGTACAGCATTTGCACGGTACCACAACTATACCAAGGCAAAAACTTAAAACAGGCGGGCGTGTGTCACAGTTAAGCCGAATTGGAGCACCTCTTCCGCCCGGGCACGAAAATGCGATCGAACAATCGGAAAAATAATAATAATAATAATTTCTACAAAAACAATAGGGACTTCGCAGCGGTCGCTGCTCAGGCCTGAATGTGTTTGCTTTGTTCTTGCTTGGTACTTTCAATGGGCTCTGTCTGAGGTGGGATTCGAACCCACGCCTCCTGGGGTGACTGCGACCTGAACGTTGCGCAACGCCTTCGACCGCTCTGCCATCCTGGCATCTGGTAAAACGTTTTTTCCCCATTAAAATCATGACAGCACAAGATTAGAGTAAAAAAGAAATCAGAAGCAAAAATGTTGACTTCCAGCTCCTGGCACATTCCAGAAAGTGGCTCGGCATGGACAGCTCATCACCCAGTGACCCGCTCAAAATACCAGTCAGTATTAGCACAAACACTTCAGGGTTGTGCCAGAACGCTGTGAAGCCTGGGCAGTCATTAATTTGATTGTCCAATATTTCCCTTATGAGATAATGCCTCTCATAGCAAATGAATACAAAAGAAGAGCAGCCCAACTGAAACTAATTGTATTCTAATTACAAATTCATTTGCAAGTGAAATGTTGTAGGTGAATGTCAAACAAATGTCCAAGGAGCGAGCAACTGTTTGATTATTCAGCTACACCATCCCGGCGCTTAAATCGGGACTTAGACAGAAAATGAAAATCCATGCTTTACTGGTAATTCAAAGTGATGTCTGCTGAAAGTACTGCACTAATTCCCCCATGACGCTGACAAAAAGCCTTGCTCCGTCTCGGGTACTTGTCTAAACATCGTAATAAACATTTGAAATGCCCCCGCCCCCTCTCAGGCTTATTACATCTTGAGTCGAGCCCCCTACGAGATACGAGGCAGCGTGAAGAAATTCGGCATCCGGAATCGAACCCTGATTCCCGATCTCTGAGCCCTTCAGGGTTTACATTCAATCAGCATTTATTTAATGCAGTCTTGACCCAAACAAACCCGGGATCAGTAGCCATGTCCCGGTTATCTGCAACATTGCCCATCAGTCAGCTCATGGCTGCCTCTTATTAACTTTTATAACAGCTAAACCAAACGTTTCCATCGGTTACAAAATTGGGCAATTTTATTTTGACACTGATGTTTTCTTATTTCCATCTTGAATTATGCTTTGACGCCTAAAAACAAATCTGCAAAAAATTGCTGAACAGTGCAATGCCACTCCCACAACTTTTCACGAAAAATCACGAATTTCGTATTGTGACATCCTCATGGCCGAAACAGTCATCCGAGCATATATGAGGGCGACCTTGTTGAGTTGCACGGAGAAAAACATCCAAATCAAAAATTCATAACTCACTTCCTGTTCATAGCTAGATGCTAAGCTAACTAGCTCCGTACAATGTTTGTGGCCCCCGGGCCGTAGTCTGCCGAAAACAGACGATGCGGGCGTAGCAGGCGATTCGGCGGTTGGAGAGTCGCGAGTTTCGGGCATCGGGCACATGAGCGGATGCGGCCGCTGCAAACTGGTGCTTGTGAAATTTACATTGGAAACGTTTGGTTTAGCTGTTATATAAGTTTGTTTTTTTTAGTGCTGAGGGCCGATGTCCTGCCTGTTTTCCAACTCTCCCTGGGCTTATTGTTTGTATTTCTTATTATTATTGCTGACAAAATCAACGATGTCCCAGAATCACTTGTCTTTATGAATCAAATAAAAGATGCATTAGTTCGTTCATTAGCTGAACTACTTATGAGGAAGAAAAGATGGCGGACTGTATCCCGGGCTCACCGGTAAAACACAAGTAAAAAGGTTGGGTGCGCACTAGATCGCCCACCATTATTTTTAAAGTCGAAACCTGTAAAAATAATCATGAAGTCATGAAAACAGCAATCGGAACCTGCCAGCTACTCGACACAGTAGTTCCAAAATAGAATTCGTAGTAGCCCCCGTGCGCGGTGAGGAAGTCGGCTGGGCCTCGGTATGTGCTCGGTCCGTAGAGGCCGCGTTACCGCGTGGCGGTCAGTCGCGGGAGGGAGCCGGAGAATTGTGTAGATCGTGCTGTGTTCGCTCAGCTGGGCTTTCATAGAGATCAATAAGGCTGTGTGATGTAGACACATGTCCAGCGAGTTTTCCGCCGAGGCGGGCCGAGTGGCCCCTAAGTTCAACCGCGTGGAGGCTCCGGAGGAGACAGGCCGGCATCCGTGAAAGTCAGGCCGAAGAGGACGGCCTTCCCCCGGACGCGAGGTGGGCCGAGTGGCCCCTAAGTTCAACCGCGTGGAGGCTCCGGAGGAGACAGGCCGGCATCCGTGAAAGTCAGGCCGAAGAGGACGGCCTTCCCCCGGACGCGAGGTGGGCCGAGTGGCCCCTAAGTTCAACCGCGTGGAGGCTCCGGAGGAGACAGGCCGGCATCCGTGAAAGTCAGGCCGAAGAGGACGGCCTTCCCCCGGACGCGAGGTGGGCCGAGTGGCCCCTAAGTTCAACCGCGTGGAGGCTCCGGAGGAGACAGGCCGGCATCCGTGAAAGTCAGGCCGAAGAGGACGGCCTTCCCCCGGACGCGAGGTGGGCCGAGTGGCCCCTAAGTTCAACCGCGTGGAGGCTCCGGAGGAGACAGGCCGGCATCCGTGAAAGTCAGGCCGAAGAGGACGGCCTTCCCCCGGACGTCCACCCGAATGGTCACGGCTGGACTTGCAGTTTTGGCCACCCGGACGGCCGCCTGAATGGCCACAGTTGGACTCTCTGGTTTGGCCTCCCGGACGTCCACCCGAATGGTCACGACTGGACTTGCAGTTTTGGCCACCCGGACGTCCGCCTGAATTTCCACAGTTGGACTCTCTGGTTTGGCCTCCCGGACGTCCACCCGAATGGTCACTAACATTAAGATGTCTTCAGGTCGGGACGTTTTATTTACAGGTGAAGGTTTGGATTTTTAGGAGCATGTGGTCATTAATTTGATTGTCCAGTATTTCCCTTGCATGTTTCGGGGGTCAAAAATGCGATCGAACAATCGGAAAAACTGTCACTTATTTTTTTTTTTTTATATGATTTTTATTCCTCCTTGCTAGCACATAATTAAGTGTCCAGCATTAGGAAAAGCTGGCTGAGCCCTTTGGTCAAAACACAACGTTTCCAATGAAAGATTTATTAACCACGTCACAATCGGAACAAAGTGACGTACTGCACGGTGCCCTTTTAACGAATCCGATTGGTTCTTCGAATCTTGGCCATCGTAAATCGGCGACTGCGACCTGAACGCAACGCAATTTTTCCAAAAACCGGTGAAGAACCAGACAAAGCATGGCTCAGAAACAGGTTGGACTTCTAAATTTGCTATTACCTCACAGGCTTTGGAGCGACTCTTTTGGTTGGAAACAATCTTCATTGTGACTATTCCATTGGTTTCTTTCTGTAGAAAGAAGATGGCAACCCACGCCGCCTCCACGTCAGCTGATGTTCATTTGAGGTCCTAACTCTGTAACGTCCTCACCGGATGACAATACGCGTCGGTTTAGTTCTTTAAATGATGAACCACAGTTTACCCTCCCCACCTTAACTGTGTGTGTGCTATTTATAATTTGACAACATTGCTTCCCAAAACAATTACGGTGGGCGCTCGCTCCCTGCCTGTGCCCGGGGAAGGTGCTCATCTCCGGGCTAAGTAAGCCGATCGTCCAAATTGTTTCATGAAGGAAATACTGGACAATCAAATTATTGTTTATACAAATATAACGATTAAAAAGTAAAGATGTGCGGATGTGTCTGATCCAAGGTATCAAAATTGACGGTAAACGAACATGCAAAGTTAAGTCCCAGGTCTTAAGATGCTACAGACAGAATTTTAAGGCAATCAGATGAAGCCTTTAGGACCAGGGTGCAAAAGAATGACCCCTGCAGTCTCCCCCACGAAGGCACTCTTGCAGAAAACGTGTGAAATATTTCTTATAACGAGAAAATAATTTCTCAGAAAAGGCAACTAATATAAAAACTTCATGGAGACTCCTCAAGATGATGTCACATCACGGAGACATCTACTAAAGATTATACATTGACATCTAACAATTTTGTTCTGCTTCTGTTAAAAATGACTCCCACAACCGTACTGCTCCCAATTTGAAGGTTGGCTAAAAAAATAAATATGCTTTGTTTTTTCCCCCGTCCCTATCACGAGCGGGGGCCCGCCACTGTCACATAGCTGTGCACTACGATTATTTACACCAGTTCTGCCCGATTGGTACTTTCAATGGGCTCTGTCCCTTCTGTGCTGGCATCAGCGTGTCAGGCATATTACTAGAACTGCATTACCGAAGAGCTCGCCGTTCGCCGGCTACAAGGAAAAGGAAGGAGAATCGTTTGACGATTACAGGGCAAGATTAACTGCGTGTCGGAAGCTGCGCGCTTGCTTATGACGTCATGCTTTAAGCGCGTATTGGCAGGGAGGAGTGGCCAGTAAACTGGAGCCTTTGCCAAAATGAAGCCAAACACAAAAATGACAACAAAAGTGTTTTGATAATCTTTTGCCGTCAACCGTCACCGCTAATCGCAAGTGCCGTTTAACCTCGGCCCGTTTTTGACTAACTACGACAATAACCACGACGCACTTTGCTCAAACCACTTAACCGTGATGTCTTCAGATCAGCAGAGAGACAGGCAATGAACGCCATGTTGCTTTTGAAGCTCGACTTTTTTACCTTTTGAAAGATTCGTTGGGAAATCGGTAGTTTACACTAGTGATGATGCTCTCTTGACTGTGTTTGCTTTGTTCTTGCTTGGTACTTTCAAAGTCTCCTGGCCTGTCGCACGGAAAATGCGAGACGCTCCACAGGAGGAAGGGCGTGGCTATTGCGGTGCCGCAGAGTCTGATTATTCTCCGTGGCAACAAAAGTTCCTGCAAAATGATTCAGATGATCCATCTTCTCGAAATTTTTCACATTTGAGGATATTCAGGCCCATTGACAGTGAATGTCAAAATAGGTTAGCCACTTTCACGTACTGCACGGTGCCCTTTTGACGAATCCGACTGAAAATGAGTCAGTGATCGCCTTAAAATTAGGCTTTATTTTAATAAATAGCCTTTAATTAAATGCATACGCTGGTTCTATTCTGTGCCTCAAAACCGAGCTGTTTCCTGCCTTTAGATAGATATGCCATCTGTGTCCCTCGTAACGAAGGTCAGGTCAGGTGTTATTCACGGACACATGCACTGACGTAACGTGCCGTAGCATAGATGCTAATTTCCGTTAGCTCATGTTATTATTTTGTTATACACACAGCGCCGCCAAGTGGACCTCCGTTCGCTCCCAAGTATACTGTCTGAGGAAAAAGAAAAGCATTTTCAGCTCGCGCTGTACACATTTGCTATGAGAGGCTAAGTCCCCTTTCCAGCGGGGAACTTTGAAACATTGTATCCGACCGTGGAAGGCTGTTGGCGGGCACGGCGCGGCTCATAGCCGGCCCTCGAAGCGCAAAACCTCTGATTAATATTCATGCCCAACGCAGGCTTTGTCAGTGTCAATGCTACTCATAAAAATGATGAACAAAACGTTTGGTTTAGCTGTTATAAAAGTTTGTTTTTTTAGTGCTGAAAATGCATTTTCAGCTCGCACTGTACACATTTGCTATGTGAGGCACAGGTCAGGGAAGGCGTGATATGTTCTATAATTAGTATATAACCCACATATTTTTAGGTCATGATCATGATTCATGGAGAATAGAAATAAAATATTTGCTATAATAATATCTGTTAAGAAACTTTTCCATTGTGATAACCTTAAAGAACATTGAGAGTGTGTGCAACATCCATTGCAAAAGTATTTTATTTAATTGACAGGAAATGGCCTTAAGAAATTCAATACCACTGATGACTGCATTGGTCATATAAACTTAGAGTTTGTTTTGATTCACATTTATGATCTATTTATCTATTGATCTATTCATATTGGATCTTCTTTGATTGGACCTAATGTACAGAATATGGTGATTGTAGATGTTTGTTGATGCTCAGTATCATTTTAATAGGCAGATTGTGGGTCACTCTGACAAAACAGCTTCACATTTGAAACACGATTGCAGCGGAGGGGGAGGCGGCTGCGCCCGGTCCGCCGCCACTCCAAGTTCCTGTAGCCTGGGCAGTCATTAATTTGATTGTCCAATATTTCCCGATAGTGCCAGTGGGTAAGGGAGTTGAGAGATGGCAGTTGGAGTAGGCGAGAAGAGAAAACAAAAGAAGGAAAGGACAGTCTGCTACTGATATTTGCAGACAAAGGTTAGTGACGTTGGTGAATAAATATTTCATCTTGAATTACATGTTCCATTTGACCCCTAATAATAATAATAATAATAATAATAAAAGTAATAATGTTTTCTACAAAAACACACGTGCGCACACAGACTCATCTCCGTGCACTCAAATTCACACTCCTGTCCACGACACGCTGATGTTTGGCCTGTCGTCTATGAATTTTTCCCGGTCAAAACTACCGGTCGGATACAATGTTTGAAAGGTCCCCGCTGGAAAGGGGACTTAGAAGAAATGAGGCATTAATATGCACAGTCTATTCGGGGGCATTGTAGTTTCGCTGGCAATAAATTAAAAAGGAAATATGCTGAGTTGCAAAATTCATTTACACAAGACATTTCTTTTCTCAGATTTCTGTTTCTGAAATCAAGACGTGACAAGTGACAAACGTTCAAGTAACAGACTTAATTGAAACAAAACTCACAGTGAGTTCTGCTGACCGGTTTTATATTTCTTCTGTGCAAAATAAAAAAATAGATTGAACCACAAAAATCTCGACTCAATTGCGTCACCGATTACATTTTGTCTAAAAACAGAATTTTGATAGCACCAGTTAGTTTATTATTATTTTTTTTTTAAACACATTATCTCATAAGGGAAATACTGGACAATCAAATTAATGACTTCCCAGGCTTCAGGATGCCTTTTTACACTCTATAAATGTGGAAATTTACATTGGAAACGTTTGGTTTAGCTGTTAATGAAGTTTCGTAAAGTTGAACAACTGAACAATCAATTTCTATTGTAAAGTACACAATCAATATAGAAGAATAAAACTGGCAATGCCAACCAAGTGCCACTGAAGCAACCTGAGGCACATGCCACAGCTCACATCAAGCTTCCTGCTCCAGCACAACAGCGTGAGTAACAGTAGCCTGACACAACTGTTAATAGAATTGTCATTCTTGGGAAACAATTTTTAATCATTCTTTGATTTAATAGTGCTGTATAGCGTGAGACTTTTTTCCATAAATTGTCAAAATAGGTCCGAGAAAATCTATGACCTCGACGGCCGCGTGCGCGTCCTCGCCGCTCAGGTCCCTGTTGTTTTTGTAGAAAATATTATTACTTTTATTATTATTATTATTATTATTATTAGGGCCTGAGCAGCGACCGCTGCGAAGTCCCTATTGTTGCAGTGGAGTGCTGTTGCCCGGAAATATGAAAGGGGAAAATATATAGGCAAAAAAAAAAAACCTTGCCCAGCAATGTTTGTTTTGTGAATGGCAGTCGGGTCATTCTTTTATGTACTTTGAATGACATTTTCATCTGCCTGTTGTGATTTTGGAATCTGCTGTGACGGCTTGGCCACATTAGTCTGTATAATATCTTTAACCTATGCTGATGCTGCCCCCCGCCGCCAAGCCGACCGCCGCGACCTTCCCGCCGCACGGCGAACCCCCCCTATAGATTTTAACCACTTTTGTCCTCTCCGATACGCACACTCTCAAACCCCCTTTCTTCGTTCAAAGGAGAATGTCAATAAAAAGGCCCATCGCTCCTCTTGACCCTTGACCTCTGTACTCGGACAAAACACGTAGGTGACTTTAAAAGAGTGACCGAAATTGCACACATGCAACTGTTTATCATAATGTCATAATTTGTTCCCGGGTCGTCGATTTTGTGGACCACGGAGCGGCCGGGCGCGGCGGGGCGTTGGCCTCGGCCGCGTCCATTTTGAATTTACTTAAAAGGGGGCGGGTCACCACAATGGCGAAAGACTCGCCGAAACATGTCAGGTAAAAAATTATCCTAAAACATAATTGTCTGCTTTTAATGAATCAGTCAAATATCAATAATAAGAAGACAAAATGAACTCACGGCTCCCTTAGAGATGAAAGGTTTTGGGTTCGAATCTCTGCTCAGGCCTTCCTATATGAGGCATTTGTATGTTCATCTTGTGCTCACGTAAGTTTTCTAAAGTCTTCATGAAACATTTATGATTTCATTATGATGATCTGTCTTAAAGCCGTAAGGACATGATTTTTAAATCCACAACAGGGGGGAAATGTAAGATGGGCTGAGGATAGGTAATCAGTTTGTGTGTTTCCAATGTAAATTTCCACCTTTATATAGTGTAAAAAGACATCCTGAAGCCTGGGCAGTCATTAATTTGATTGTCCAATATTTCCCTTATGAGATAATGCCTCTCATAGCAAATGTGTACAGCGCGAGCTCCTGCTTGAAGATACATAGCTCTAATAGTGTCGAACAAGAGATCGATTAATACGATTTATTTACAACTTGTCGCTGTAAGTCGCGTCATCAGCGCTCTAAAAACTTAGCAAAGGTATTAATTAAACTTCCCAAACATGAAATTTAAACCCACGTCTGGAGGGAAGTTGCCGCTTTGTTGCGGCACTCATTTGCACCGAATTCTAATGGACTCGCCAAAATAGATTGCCATGGCCTTTCTCAGCGCTCTACAAACACCTGCCCCTGAACAACAAGCTGTGTTTCAAGCTCAGGCTCCGACGCAGCTCTCTCCCATCCGGCAAGGCGCTCCGATCATGCGACACTCTGAAGAAGGCGAAAGACTCGCCGAAACTATATGTTTGAGCTTAATTGACCACTTCACCACAAATCCCTTGTCCATAGGCTGTGAACTGTGACACACGCCCGCCCTCCTCCCCCCTCAACTGATGTCTGACATGTTTCGGCGAGAGACTATATTAACTTCTGCATGGAGAACACCATTCGTCTCGAGTGCTTCAGTGTCATCCCTGGACCTGGTAACCACCCTCTCACTTCGATAAGGCAAGATGTCCAACTGCCATAAACGTTCGAGTCAACATGTTAGGACTCCGAGAAGGGCCGCGCCCCGGCGCCCCGGGGGCCACTACCGGCCTCACACCGTCCACGGGCAGAGCCTCCATCAGAAGGACTCGGGCCCCGAGGGGGAGTGTTTTTTTTTTTGTGTGTGTGCCTTGAGCATTCATGGGATCCCAATGAGATGATTCACCGTGTGCAAGTTGCAACCCTCTGCTTCTTCTGCATGAGCCCACCGCATCTTCTTCGCACACCACCACCTCCTCCTCTGTTTAGATTGTGTTAAACTTTTGCCTTTTCCTAAATATTTCCGTGGTGACTAACTGAATGAGAATTTGCGCAGTTTTTGTTTGTTCTGCTAACTCCATGGCCCTCGAGAAATGTTAAAAAAAGCAGCCCATATATATATATATATATATATATATATATATATATTATATATATATATATATATAAAGTCCGACAGTCAGATTTTTTTGCATCCTGAAGCCTGGGAAGTCATTAATTTGATTGTCCAGTATCTCACTATTTTTAGAACAGGTCCATTCAGGCGGGGAAACAACTTTGTGCTTTTAATATCTGTGCGAGCAGATCTGAATTGGTGCCTCAAGACAATTCTGTGCCATTCAAAGTGGCAGTACGTGAAAATTAACAAATTATTTTCGATTTGCAATTACATTCAAAGACAGGAGAGGGCTCAGCGTGCTTGAGGCAAGTGTTGTTCAACAGTTGTCGTTCACAAAAAAATTGTATTCAAGGTTCAACAAAGCAATTAGACAGTCTTTGAATCGGGCCTGCCATGGAGATTCGAACCCAGGCCTCCATTCCCACGCCACCTGATTGGCGCTCAGGGGCAGCGTGTGGAAGATACTGTAGGCGTGAAGTCGGGGAGATCAATTTATTTCTTAATTTTTTTGCTTATAACTTTGTTCTCACAGAATTCACATTTTATCTGGCAGAGCGGTCTAAGGCGTTGCGTTCTGGTCGCAGAGTCGTGTTTCTTCGAGATCCTCTTGAATACTTTCCACATGTTGAAGCTCCGTTAGAGGAGACGGTGGATGACAACAGACTTAGTGTGCCCCAGCGCTCATCTGGTTGGCCAGCGCCTCATTTGCTATGTGAGGCATTATCTCCCCCAGGAGGCGTGGGTTCGAATCCCCGTCCGTTCAGATCACAGCATGCAACATATGTTGATAAAGAACTGAAAGATGGTCTCCACTCATGTGCTAATTTTGGAATCCTTTTTCTCCCCGGCTTCATAAGCACAAAGTTGTGCGTTGTAAAGGGGTGAGCGATCCGTGTACTCGCGTCGCCAAAGTGTGCTCCATCCCAAAGTCTGTCCCGGACGCCCAAAATAAACAACACGGACATGGATGCCGTCATGTGCCGCGAGGGAGTAGTATAATAAGGTTAAGGATGCCATGACATCTTTGCCCCACAATTAATTAGACCATCAACAACATTGGCATCATGAGACATTTTATTTACAGGTGAAGGTTGGCGCGCCCTTTGAAGTGCTAACAATTTTTCAATTTATTTTAAAAAAGGATTGGTAACAAATAGCAGCGCAGTTAACACTTATCTCCCTGTCTCGCATTCATTGCATCTCTCTCTCCGGTCAAACACGTTTGTAATAGCCACGCCCTTCGAAGGAAAGTCACAAAAATAGGGATAGAGTAAGATCAATGTCTTGAGTCTTTTCTAGTTTTGTTTGCCAATGTAACAACTCCAGCTGTTGAGAAATGCGCTATATAACTAAAGTTGTATTGTATTGTATAAAGGTACACTGAATTCCGTGTCTCATCATGGAAGGACATTAGTGATCTAATGGCTCCAACGATACACAACTACTTACTTACCCTCTCATAGCAGACCACTTCCGTAAATAATGCAGGTAGCCGGGCATTTTTCCTCTGTGCACATAAAGCTGAATAGACGACGAATTTATAGTATTGTCGCGGGCAAACTACGGCCCGGGGGCCACATGCATTTTGCAAATCTAGTGCTCGAGACGGCACATTTTCCCCGATAATACCCACTTGTTTATTTGGCGGCGGAGCGGTCTAAGGCGTTGCGTTCAGGTCACAGTCTACAATTAAATTGAGTCGATCGACAACGTTGGGGTACTGGCACGTTGGAAATGTGAAATATTTCCGATCTGATTGCCTTAAAATTCTGTCTGTAGCATCTTAAGACCCTGAACATTCTGTTCTAGTAGTGGGTGGAGTCCCTGGGCTGTATCACGTACATGCTGCCAGGATGGCCGAGTGGTCTAAGGCGCCGCGTTCAGGACCCAGTCTCCCCAGGACAATGTTGTTGTGTTGTGTTGAATTTGAAATGATAGATACTACTACTTTCCTATACATACAGTATATCGCTAATGAAACGTTCCGTTGAAATAAGTAAACAAATAGTGACTTCAATTCGGTCCCAGCCTACATTTCGTGAAAACACGTGCAAATTGAACGTCACCTTTGGGCACAGCTCTGAGGGGGCGGCGCGATGCCGAATGAACACACCCGGCGCACCTTCAAAAATGCTTAAAAAAAAAATACAATATATATATATATATACGCCGCCGCCCCCTCACTCCGAGTCCGGGGCGCTCGCCCGGGTGTCCTGGCAGCCCACTGAAAGTGGACGGCCTTGAAAATTCTCTGATTTGTGTAGTGACCTTAAAGGGAAATTAGCTCATTGGGCAGCAAAACGCAATATTTCGCATTGTGCTTTATCAGAACATTTGCAGAGATAGAAATGTTAATCTTCCTTGCCACCCCCCCTCTAGCAGTAGTGGAGAGAAATGCAAGGCGATGAAATGTGTGCATCATTTTAGCTGCCATGCAGCAGCAAATTTAGTAAAAACTCCAAAGTCACATGATTAACGTGCATGTGAACATATATTAATAGGCATATATCATGCAAAATCAACTTTATTTAACTTTTAATCATGTTAGTGTCACTCTTATTACTTTTCCATCAATGAATTAGGCAGCCAGGATTTGCCATCTGCCAATTTGCTGATCCTGTCCTCAGCAATGTTTGCTCTCCAGCACACCCTCCAAAGACTCCAAAAAGGGTGGGTACTCTGAACTGCTGTTTGGTGCATAACACGGCGTCGGAGCGGCAAGACAGAACGCTCGCTTGTTCAACAGCTGGGAAACAAACGTGCAATCATGTTGATGTCTCAAGCATGAAAGAGTACGCTCCTTTAAATTGTGGATGAAGTGTATCAGTTTGCAGTTGATGTTAAACATTTCCTGTCAAAAATAGCAGTGTCAAATTTCCAGCCAATAGCCGAGATAGGCTCCGCCTCTTCGCGGCCTTAATTTTAACAAAGAATTTCTCGCCAGCAATCTGAGCACAGCTGGTAAATGTAAACGTCATTCCACCACAACGAGTTGATTTTTAAATAATACGTTTTTTTTTAAGTTTATTTGTCATAAGACTAACGCGAACAGCTTGTCTTGACACTTTGACAGCCTTGAGGAACGAACTCTTGTCAAGTGAGCGACTACCAGCCCCCCTCCCCGTCAATCCGCTAGCAGCCTAGCCGCCTTTGAGAACGCCTACCTCGGCTGAGATGCCATGGCGTGCGCCGCTCTCATTCGCTTGTCAAACAACCGAAGTTGGCCGTCGTGTGCTCCTGACTTTCGCCGCCGAGCTCGTCTTCTCGGCCCTGAAGACATCTACCAACTTATTTTTCATCGTAGTAGTAGCGCCACCAACTGGTAAAAGCTAATACAAGTTATTTTCTTGGATGTTTTTCTCCGTGCAACTCAACAAGGTCGCCTAAATGAGGGCATTATTTTGCGAACGATATTGGAGTCTATGAAATCAGCCAGTTAATAACACGACATATGTGGCAAAAAAAAAAACTTCCCGTGAGGAAGTCGGCTGGGCCTCGGTATGTGCTCGGTCCGTAGAGGCCGCGTTACCGCGAACATAACCCGTCCACCTTCCAATGGTTCCGCATACAAGTCCTCACGGACCTTCTGATCTTTCTGTACTTTCAGAGCGCACTCATGCAATGTATAACACTGACTTACAAAGATTTTATTTTTACAAATTACAAAACAATACACATTTATGTTTTGGTATTAGAAAAACTACAAACTTTTATCGAAAAATACAAACAAAACCTTTTTAGCAATTTATTAATTTTTTTGCATGTTTTAGGATCATAGTTAGGGTTTAAACTAAATCTAGGCAATTTCATTGGTTGGTTGGATGTGTGCTGGCTATCGGTAAATCTATTAACGGCTTCCGCGCGAAATGAGAAAGTCGTTCAATTTTGACTTGAAAATCGTGTGTTTAAACAGTTGGAAAAAGTGTTGTGTAATCGAATTATCCTGACATTTGGAATTTCAAGAGTGATTGATCTCCAGAAATATAGAATGAGATTGAGTCTTTTCTGACTAATTTTCAGTCGGATTCGTCAAAAGGGCACCGTGCAGTACGTGAAAATTAAAATAAAAACAAAAGAACGTCAGCTACAAGCCCAGCTGCAGACAATTACGATGGAATGTTGGTTAAAAACTGTTAAAGTTGTCATTTTTATCTTTTTTACTTGAATTGACTCCCCCTTTCAAATATGTGCCTTGCGTCAACAATTTTTTTCAGAGACAGAAAATTGCTTTAGCATTGATGCTACTCATTGAGTATCCGTGAAAAAGTGATAAACATTGGTGGAGAATTACCTGCGCTATAATAATAATGCCTTAATTAGTCCCACAGCCACCTTTCATTTCACAGGGCACACCGGACGGCGTACCAGCAGGTAAAAGTCGGAGTAATTAAATAAATACTAAAAGAATGGCTGGGGAATAAAAAAATAATACGTTTTAATAATAATTTGGTTTTTTTGTTATAACATGAATTTCACTCTCTCTCTCCCCGTATATGTTTCCGGCCGCCCAACCCGAACCCATCCGACTACGACCTCAGATCAGACGAGACGACCCGCTGAATTTAAGCATATATATATATATATATATATATACGGGGTCATTCTTTTGCACCCTAAACTTTGACAGGACCTCCCCCTGAGCTTCTTATCACTGAATTCAATGTGTAGCACATTGTGACGCATGGTTAACAATTTTTTACGTATTTATCCGTCAATGGTATTGAATCGCGCTGTACACATTTGCTATGAGAGGCATTATCTCATAAGGGAAATATTGGACAATCAAATTAGAATTGCTTTTTAGTTATGTATTCAGGACCAATGTTTGAAAACTGCCAATGCAAAGTCGGCGTCTGGGGACTGAGATGGCCATGAGAGGAGCTTGATTCAATTTCCGGTATGAGAGTATGCTTTTGCAATAAAAATGGTTTGTAATACAATCATGGATGGGTTCCATTGAACAGCAAATAAAACCTTTCCAGCGGGGACCTTTGGCTGCGACGGCATTTCCAACATATGAACTCAACGTACTCATTGCTGAAAAGACAACCAGACTTTCAATCTTGAGGAACAGAGTGTTTGTTTCAAAACCTATGAATCAATTTCAGGCCGATCTATGCGACATGCAGGCTCTGGCGGAGTACAATGACGGTTTTAAATATTTACTCACGGTCATCATCCTGAAGCCTGGGAAGTCATTAATTTGATTGTCCAGTATTTCCCTTATGAGATAATGCCTCACATAGCAAATGTGTACAGTGCGAGCTGAAAATGCATTTACAGCACTAAAAAACCAAACTTTTATAACAGCTAAACCAAACGTTTCCAATGTAAATTTCCACCTTTATATAGTGTAGAAAGGCATCCTGAAGCCTGGAAAGTCATTGATTTGATTGTCCAGTATTTCCTTCATGAGGGCCCCCCCTCCCTGCGCTACTCCCCCTCCCTCAGCCCCCTGATTCACATTTTTTTAATGCAAACATTTTTCTCAAACGTTTTTAGTATTCAGTTCCTTCTGAGAAAAATGTTACTTTTATTGTAAAAATATTGCGGATTGTTTTCTTAATCAAATTGTTAGGTTTCGGCAGTTTTTTTACAAGCCGTACCACTCGCTGTGCAGTTGATATTAAAAAAAAAAAGAATCATGAGACATTTATAGAGTGTAAAAAGGCATCCTGAAGCCTGGGAAGTCATTAATTTGATTGATAGCTAGATTTGGTCAAAATGGGCACGGGCGGTGCCAAGCGGCGCACGACGGGGCGCTGGAGCGGTTAGACGCATCTAAGGCCGTTTTTTTTTTTTTGTTTTGGTGCCACCGCGAGTCTTGGATGGTAAAAACAACCCAGCAAATTTTAAACTCACGTGTGTAATGTGAAGTTGGTCGCAGTCTCCCCAGGAGGCGTGGGTTCGAATCCCGCCTCAGACAGAGCCCACTGCTGTATCAGGATTTCCGAACCACCATCGTCCAGGGCTGAAACCAGACCCTGCCACAACCAGGCCGATAACCCCAAAGTTCGAGTGACGGGATAAATGAGCAATCGGGGCAAACGCGTATAGAGGGTGTGGCGGGAGCAATGCACCGACGCCAAGCAGTCGATAAAAATTGACATTATATTTTGTAGTTTTCCCAATTATCGTCAACTCCAAACCTTTTAAATCATGCCAGGATGCCTTGCTTTCTCCACCATTTTAGTGGGTTTTAAAGAGGCAGCAATGCGACAGTCAAGTAGGGATAAGAAGGATTTCAAAAAAAAGACTAGAAGAGTCCTACAACGGTACACTCGAAATTTACATTGGAAACGTTTGGTTTGGAGAATATCACCACTTCGAAGTTCGAACTGCTGTTGAAACGGAGAGGTAAGGTGCGCTCGTGTGGGGCTCTGTCTGGGGTGGGATTCGACAAATCCAAACTACAGAAACGTACGAGGCCGATGCACTTAACCACGGCGCTACCCCTGAGCGTTGCGGACGACCTGCTCGATGTCCCAGGTGGCCGCTCCCAGTAGGCAGGCCGAGGGAAGAATGGGCTCCGGAGCGTCAGGGCTGGCGGGGGGCCGAAACCCTTACCTAGGTCCAATTCTACCTCCTCAATGTCATCTGGGTTGCCAGACCTGGAGCGGATTGCTTTGACCTTGGCTGCCGAAGAGACCGAGTATACCCGCCTGTGCCAAGCGGCCCCTAAGTTTAACCGAATGGAAGCTCCTGATTTGCTGCGTGTGTGTGTGTGTGTGTGCATTACCCCTCGCTTTGTGTGACTCCCCTAGTGCTTGCTCTCTCTTGGTTCTACGCAGTGCAAAAAAGCACATACCCCGGGGATTTCTTTATTTTATGGACTTCAATGTGTTCTTATTTTCAGGGTGCTTGTAGTTGACTGGGACATACATCACGGTCAAGGCGTGCAGTATGCATTTGAGGATGATCCAAGGTGTGTACATGTACAGAATTTATTTTCTGTTTTCTAATAATTTCCAATGGCTTTCCTTCACACACATGTGTGTGTATATATATATATATATATATATATATATACACACATGTGTGTGTATATATATATATATATATATATATACACACACATGTGTGTATATATATATATATATATATATATATATATATATACACACATGTGTGTGTGTGTATATATATATATATATATATATATATATATACACACATGTGTGTATATATATATATATATATATATATACACACACACACATGTGTGTATATATATATATATATATATATATATATATATATACACACACACACATGTGTGTATATATACATATATATATATATATATATATATATATATATATATATATATCGGCAGAGAGTAAGATCATTGTCTTGAGTCTTTTCTACACGGCTTCCAGGAGACCCAGATGGAACCGCTAACAACTCCGCCCGCACACTACTGCCAAGCAGCAATCCCAGCAAGCGCACTCCTAAAAAAACGAAACTTCATTAACAGCTAAACCAAACGTTTCCAATGTAAATTTCCACATTTAGAAATTATTATTGGGGCCCGAGCAGCGACCGCGGTAGTAGTGAGACCTAATGTTTTCAAAAACACAATTTCAGGCAGCAGAGAACGGGGGGGGTTCGCCGTGCGGCGGGATGGTCGTGGCGGTCGGCTTGGCGGCGGGTGTCCTCCGCCCGGGCCCCCCCGGCGGTTCGCCTCGGCCGGCGCCACTTGGAGGAATAACAACTGTGACCCATTTTTTACATAATTTTTGGAGCCTCGCACTTTTAAAACTTAATACTAATACACCATTATCTTTAACAATAGAAAAGATGGATGGATAGTTGATCTATTTTTTTATAGTGTCACACGATAAATTCAGTGATTAAAAAGTGCACGTCCTTTTTCGTGTAAAGTTGTGGGAGTGGCATTGCACTGTTCGGCAATAGTACTATTTACGCCTCCAGCTGTTCAATACGACCTTATCCATCACATGCACTCATGCGCTCCCTGTTCGACAGCAATACACCCACAAAAAAAAAATAATCAATTGACTTGAGAACCGTATATAGTTTGGTTAAACTACAGTTGGCAAAGTTGCATGGTGAGGCAAAACAAGAAAAGGTGAAACAAAAACAGATGTATCAAACTCCAGTGGGGGCTGAACGGCGCCAAGGTCAAGGGTTCCGTGGTAGATACAGAGGGCGTGGTCGTTTTTTTCTTCGCTTGTGTGGACTGTCCCTGTTACACTTATATTGAAAAAGGAAAGGCTTGAGAAAAACTGTTACCTTCTAACATGCGAACATGTTAAATGTCTCACGATTCTAGCAAAAAGCCCAAAAATAACCACTTGATACAACAAATGTAGTCTTACTACAATCATTTTTCAACGTCAACAATGCATCCAGCCAGAGCTAATTATTCTCGCCATGCCAACAGCATTCACTGGCATCGCAATGCTCTTAAATGGTTAAATAGTCCGACGTGCGAATTTCAAGAATCTAATAAAACGTATTGCGGATCGTAAGAGAAGGAAAAAGTTCCTCTTGAGTCAAGCATTCATTTTGTGTGCGCAGCATCCCCGGCTCGGCCGTGTGCGCCTCCAACTACTTTTGAACCCAAACTATTTCAAATTATGTAATTTATTGTCACCTTTTCCCTTTTTCTATTTAATATGAATCTTTTTTTTTTCCCTTGGCTTAGTGAGGTCCTCGGATGGGCCCCAGTAGTAGTAGCGCAAACCTTCACCTGTAAATAAAACGTCCTGATGGTGTCTTGAGACCCGTCTTTATCAGCTGATATATATATATATGTATATATATATATAACATGCTGCTAAAAATCCAAAACTTCACATGTACATAAAAAGTCTGTACCTGAAGACATCTATACCTTTTCATTTTTTTTTTCAATCTTTTCAGTGCATCTTGCGTTAGAATAAAATGAAGGGAAACAACGATCGGCCTCATCTAGCTCCATCTGTGGGATGTAAGGTGAAGATTCCCTCCATGAAGGTCTGATATCACGATAGCTCTAATCAGCGTTGTTTTATTGCCGAACCGTGAAGTCGTCTCGGAGGAAGTCTCACATCTGTTTTGGACCTGTTGTCGTGGAAACCAGAGAGTAAGATCATTAAAGCTAGCAAAAAAAATTCGAACCCAGGCCTGCTTCATTGGATTTCAGGCCTAACGGTCATTTCTTGCGAACAAATGAAAGACGAAGTCAGAAAGGTCCGAAACATGTCAGGTAAAAAATTAACCTAAAACATAATTGTGTGTTTATGTGATATTTATGTGATGGGGCTTATCTCATTTGGCACCCTGTGGGCACTCCTCCTGTTTTCCTTTCTTACCTCCTTTGGATCTCCTCGTCGGCCAATCAGCCCCTTGAAATTCCTTGTACACAAAAAATTAAACGACTAGCATCTGAGCGGTCTTCACAGGTGGAGACACAAGATTCTCCTGCAAAAGTATAAAAAAGAGCATCTCAAAACAGTCAAGAGAGCATTACCAGTAGCCAGGATGGCGGAGCGGTCTAAGTAGTTGCGTTCAGGTCGCAGTCTCCCCAGCAGGCGTGTAAACTGAAATCAAATTTTTGCAACCTGCTGCCAAGCGCGGTCTTTCCTTTCAAAGTGCACCCCTGTCAATAAATACTCCGTTATTTTTTTCAAAAATGGAGACGCACTAACAACCCGTTAATGAAGTGCCGCCTCCGCAAGTAAAACCACAAGCTGCACAACTAACGTATCAGAAAATAATGCACAATTGTGTTATCTGTGTTTTAGATGTGATTTTAAGAGTCGGGCCTCCTCCGGAGCTCTCGTACGGTCCGAACCGCGCAACACCTCTGCCGCCTGGGCCGCATAATGGCCGCGGACATGGAAGAAGAAAACAAACTCAAAACAGGAATGGCAAACACGACAGTGCAGTACTCCGTATTTGTGACTGTAGCCATAAATGCCACACGATGGTGGCAAAGCACTGTGTTTCCATTAGACAAGGCCACCGTCATTTTTGCTTGGTGCGCATCGTACATCATGCCGACTACAGTAATATATTCACTTGTGCCAAAATAGAGTACGGGGAAAAAAACTCAATATAAGCAATTGCAAGTCCCTTGGGATGGGTAAATTATTCACTGTAATCATGCTGGTGAAAATAGGAGGTGAGGTAATGACAGTTATATATATATATATATATATATATATATATATATATCCATTCGGTTAAACTTAGGGGCCGCATCAACGTTGTAGCCGCCATGCATCTTTCACTTAACTCTTTCGCTGCCATTGACGGATATACATACGTATAAGCCAAAAAGTACATTCATTTTACGTGGGCTGGTTAAGGTCTCTTTATACTCCCGTGTCAGCACAGTCGACACCTGACACATTGCAATATGTGACCGACGCGTTGTGCTCCGCAGGTCATGCTAACATTAGCATTTAGCACAAAAGGACTCCGCCAAGATGCTGCTCCAGGTGGTAGAGAGGATGAAGGCTCCCTTGTCTCTGTTCATGGTTTTTATGCCTCGCTTGCAGATCTCAATTGCTTCTCCTCCTCCCCCGGAGCTTCCATTCGGTTAAACTTAGGGGCCGCTTGCGACCTGAACGCAACGCCTTAGACCGCTCTGCCATCCTGGCAGGGGGCATCCGGGGCTCAGCCCAGGGGGAGAGGTAAATAGATTGTTTTCAACCGTTGAGTTTTAGTCGTTGTATAAACCCGGTGCCTCAGAAGGGCTCTCAACATCGTCAAAGACAATACCCACCTCATTCAGAGGGGCTCGTGTCTGAAGTGTGATCTTTATATAGTGTAAAAAGGCATCCTGAAGCCTTTGTTCTGCGCTTCCTGTCGCCTTTGCTTTGCAGCCGGTCAGTTAGCAATTGCAAATCTCCAGACACGGCTATCAAACCTTTAACAGTTGGAGCAATTTGCGAGCCGGATCCCAGTGATGCTCACGCCTCCTGGGGTGACTGCGACGTGATGAAGCTCCTCAACTGTCTTCAACGTAGTTCCTCGGCACCAAGAATCAAAATTCGGCAGAGAGTAAGATCATTGTCTGCAAAAGGTCAAAACATTTAGTTGCTTATTTTCAATCTTCTCGGTCTTGGAGCTGTCTATGTCTTGTAGAGCACCTTTTCTAATGTTATTATTTTGTTATACACACAGTGCCGCCAAGTGGAATCAAAAATTTCCTGTAAATAAAACGTCCCGACCTGAAGACATCTTAATGTTATTATTTTGTTATTCGTGGGACTGTGTAGGATAGGCAACAGGCAGGGCAGTTGAAGTGTGGAATGTAACCTGGCGGGTCAGAATGCTTAATAACTCCCCTGCACATGCTCCAAAAAATCCAAAACTTCTTATTAAAGTTACTGTGCATTTATTAAACACTGTGAAATCTCATAAATCAGCTGTGTCAAACCTGAGGCCCGGGGGCCGGATTTGGCCCACCACTTAAATTCTTGAGGCTTACTAAAGCAAATCATGTGCATCCTATTCATGTTTCTTGCTAAAATCTTCATCCAAATTACAAATTGTACACACCTTTGCGCAAGTATTTTTCTCCCACCAAACTCATTTTCAACAAAAATGGGAAAATAGTTAAGGAGCTGTTTTCCTTGCCTTTTTTAAAAACTAGATTTGTATTTATTTAATTACTCAGACTTTAACCTGATGGTACGCCGTCCGGTGTGCCCTGTGAAAAAAAGAATGGCTGGGGAATAAAAAAATAATACCAAACCTGTGGAGAGAGCTGGAGGAGTAGCAATTGCCAGTAAATTTCCTGGTGGGCGCCAGGATCAACGCCTGGGTCTCCCTCACCTGCATGCACCCGTCACCCCCAATAAAAATAAAAATCAGGCATCAAGACACCACTTTTGTCCAAATGAAAGTCAGGCCTCATGCAGCCCGTTAAACGTTTTAATCCAAACGTTTCCAATGTAAATTTCCACCTTTATATAGTGTAAAAAGACATCCTGATGCCTGGGCAGTCATTAATTTGAGGGGACCAAGTCATTTTGAATCTACTTTGTGCAAATGATAGAATACTTTTACGGAAGTAAATAGTGGTACTGTATGTGTCAGTTCTGACAGTCCCGATATGTTTGATTAGGCCTCTTTGGCACGCATAATTAAATAGGTGATTTCAGCTAGGCCGTAATCGCAAATATCACCTTTCTACTTCCTGTGACCTTGGGTGTGGAGTTACATATTGTACAGTTATAGCAGATTGTCGAAATGACACGCCCTCATGGAACATCAGCTGATAAAGACCGGTCACAAGACACAGTAACTGTCACGCAAACAAATCTCCCTTGATTGCTCCGGTTAGAATTTTTAATTTATTTTTAACCACAGCTATAATATACTAAAAACGTGGTAAACCATTTTTATGATTCTTTTCGAACCCTCAGGTCTGTTTTTTTCGTCCCGTTACTTTGTGGTATTTAGAGTGTTCAATCGGCCTGTTTTTCCCCAAACGAGAGGAGGAAGTTACTATTAAAAAAAAAAAAAAAAGAAAAACGACGCCATCTTTATCATGTCACGGTGGTGGTGGAAAGAGCAGCACTAGCAATAACGGCTGACACCCTGAAAATGATCCTGCCACTGCTCCAGCATCAGACCCTTATGTACACTATGACGTAAAAAAGACAGGAAACGTACTTATATATATATATATATATATATATATATATCGTTTATCGGACGTTTTGCTGCAGCTGTGCCTGCGTATAAACACAACGGGCAGTCATTAATTTGATTGTCCAGTATTTCCCTTATGAGATAATGCCTCACATAGCAAATGTGTACAGCGCGATATGCAGTCAAGTGATCAAAATTTTTAACTAAAATATTGCATGATTAATCGTGATAATCACATTTTTCAACTATTCTTAGTGAAGCTTCTAACAGATATTTACTTAAATCATATCTTGGAATAAATATAAATGCAAAATCACCAAATATTGCGTGTATTTTATTTTAAAGACTGTTCTAATAGCTTTCTTTGATTATTGAATATGATCTAAACTGAGACCTTTTAACTGGCGTTTTTCTTAAAAACATTTTAAAAAACTGCCCTTTTGTTCTGAGATGTTCAGGTAATATGATACAGTATTTGCAAAATATGCTTATTATTTTTGGAACGCACTGTGCAGAACTTATTGGGTCCACTGGCACATGCTGGAGATTGTTGCCGGCGCCGTCCTGTAATAACAAAATTAGAATGATTTTAGGAAATTATTTGCAAAACCAAAACATTGTGGTACGATAATAATGCATATAATTATTCTACGCAGCTATATTTAACAAAAACACTTAATTGACCGTAACAAAAAGCTCCCGGGAGGAAAACTACATTAAATGTTTTTTTAATAAAAAAATGTTTTAATAATTTTTTTTTTTTGTTATAACATGAATTTCACCCTCTCTCTCTCTACCCGCTCGGGCCCCAATAATAATTTCTACACAAAGTCCATTGTGGTGACCCGCCCCCTTTTAAGTAAATTCAAAATGGCATTCCCATTTAATGACTGTATCCGATTTTTTTTCTTTACCATTTCCATGATTGTCAGGAATCCGAGGCACAAATTTTCAGCAGACTTAACCGAACACTTCCCCTTTCCAGCGGGGAACTTTCAAACATTGTATCCGACCACTGAAGGCTGTTGGCGGGCGCGGCGCGGCTCAGTCCAGCGGAAGAGACCATAATCTCCTGTTCGACATACGATCAGTCGATAGTTCATTAGTTATTTTGCGCCAAGACATACGAGTTTACTGCAAATCATCTTGTGTTGGTTGGAGAGCCAATTCCGGAACAAGCTTTTTGCTGGAGCATCATTAAAACGACAGACTGTCCAGAGTCACAGTGTAAAAAGGCATCCTGAAGCCTGGAAAGTCATTAATTTGATTGTCCAGTATTTCCTTCATGAGATAATGCCTCACATAGCAAATGTGTACAGTGCGGTGCAGTTCCGTTTTGGCAGCCCTTCATGAGGGTCATCAAGGACTGACAAGATGTAAGGGCTTTGTTCTTGCTTGGTACTTTCAATGGGCACTGTCTGAGGTGGGATTCGAACCCACGCCTCCTGGGGAGACTGCGACCTGAACGCAACGCCTTAGACCGCGCCTGCACGGTGCCCTTTTGACGAATCCGTGCGCTCGGCGAAAAAAATTGCTTGGTACTTTCAATGGGCACTGTCTGAGGCGGGATTCGAACCCACGCCTCCTGGGGAGACTGCGACCTGAACGCAACGCCTTAGACCGCTCTGCCATCCTGGCAATCGCACCGCCACAGCAACACTTTGTGATGAAAGACTTTTTTGCGTACATGTTCACACATCTGGTTGAGTGATTTGTTGCTCAAGTACTGCCGATGGTATGCATAACATCCTCCAGATCTTGAGGTTTGAATGATTGATCGACTTTATTTGTGATAGCCTATGAAGCATACATGCATCATCAAATTTTCAAGAAGTTTGATATTCAAAATCATATGTTCACACTCTATGTATGTGATGTAAATAAAATCCTAGATGATGGCACAGCAGGAGCAGCCTCAAACAATGGCACCCCTAGTGGTGACTCACGCACGCACGTATACACACCAAGGATGAATCTTTTTTTTTACGAGTCCACTTAATAATCAATTTTCCTCCAAGTGGCCCCTGATCTAAAATGAGTTTATTTGGTAATTACAATCCTTTGTCTGATTTGGGACCTCGCCGCGGTCGCTGCTCGGGCCCCAATAATAATTTCTACACAAAGTCCATTGTGGTGACCCGCCCCCTTTTAAGTAAATTCAAAATGGCCGACTTCCTGTAAAACCTAGCTCATTGCTCCAAGAGACTTTTTTGTAGATGTGGGGAATCAAATTCCAGATAGCGCTTCACATAATCTTCTTATATTTTTTGCGCTACCACTGCGATCAAAAATAAGTTGGCAGCCGTCCATTTTTTACCTGACATGTTTCGGCGAGTCTTTCGCCTTTAATTGAAGGGAAAAGCGTTCTTGAGACTTTTTCGTGAATCTTATGAGCCACATCACAGACAGAGCCACCGGACCGTATATATATATATATATATATATATATATATATATATATATATATATATATATATACATATATATACATATATATTGTTGGTCGTCCGCCAAACTGTTCACAAAATAAAAACTTCTCAGACTTCCTTAATGCCAACCAAGGACTCCCCACTCCAGTCCAGATGTTGGTGGACACTGGAGCAACACAGTGTTTTCTTTTTTTCTGGAGTTCGGCGTGTATGCGCCCCTTTTCAGTCAAAATGCGGCCTAAATATGTGACTTCCTTTTTTAACAGGAAACAACCTGTGACTCAGCAGGAGTTCAAAACAGACTGACGGGAAATCCGTGAAGCAAAATATGTGAGCGTGCTGATGGGACGGTTTTTTTCTTGTTTTTTTTTTTTTAAATGAGGTCCAAGTTCATTTTGGAGTGTTCACGTAGACGAAAAGTACGCTGACTTGAAGTGAAGTGTGTGGGCTCCGTTTCTAACCCAATCAAATCTGATGTGACATTTCAAAATAAAAGGAGGAGCTTAGCATCCTTGAAGAACATTTTGGCGATATTCTTGGAGAATACGATCCGAATTAACACTGACGCCATAGAGTCTTTGGATTATCTCAGTAGCTCGGGACGGTGATGACTTAAATCTGTGTGTCAAATGTGCCTTTTTGTTTCAATCATTCCGCCAATCAGCAGCACGGACGAGCGTACCGTGACACGTGCGTCCGTCGCCGGCGAAGCCCGAGGCGCATCGGCACGGAAGCCCGATGGTAGGCCCTGTAGCTACCATGATGGCAGTTACGCAAACGAATTGGCTGTAAACGCTTTTTGTTTATTTAACACAAGTCAAGAAACGGAATATGACCGTAATTAGATTCACTCATTTCAGAATCATTTTATAAGATTCTTCATCTCCACATTTGCTATGAGAGGCATTATCTCATAAGGGAAATATTGGACAATAAAATTAATGACTGCCCAGGCTTCAGGATGTCTTTTTACACTATATAAAGGTGCAAAAAAATGGGTGGATTTTACATTTGAACTCTTATTCCGCAAACACAATATGAAGAATGACTAGAATGTTGTGTTTGGAGTAGTGAAAGCAACTATTTTATTGCAAATAATTCTTTGGGCTTGACTTCCCCTTTAATAACATTTTACTTGAACAAATTATACTGACAAAGTATATTTGGGGGAAAAAAATAATATTTTACATTTAACTTTTTAAATTCAAATATGTTTGTTTCTTTACTAAAATTAGGGGTCATTTTTAATGAATTGAAGGTTTGGTAAAACTTGATTTTACATCGGAAAAGAAATCTGTTAAATTCACATCAATTATTAAATGTATTTAATAATAAAATTATTAATTTTACCATAAATGTAATTTGGGATTTTTTAAAATATATTCTATGTTAATGGATTATAATCCAAAAATGATAAATAATCCAGTTTAAAAATTATAATGACCACTTAAGATTTCTTCATTTTGTAATGATTATTATGAGATGTTGAGTATATAATTTGAGGGGACAAATAATTTTAAAATAATTAATAATTTATCATAATTAAATAATACAATTTTTCCAAGCGCCTGGGCGTCAACGGCACATGCGCGGAAAAAGATAATTGTATGAACAAAGATATGTCAACTGTTGATGCCAGTGCGACTCCCAGAAAATGGTAGTTGGCGTCTCTGCCTTTTTCACAACCTTTGATTGTGATTATCAGACAAGAAGGTTCATCATTCAAATTCTGAGCAATGGCGAAACGAGCGGAAGTTGTCCTTGTATCATCATCAGAGACAGACTTACGAGGTGACAATACTGACTGCAGGAAGTCGGTGACGTGGAACATTTGTGTGTCTATCTCTGAGTGTCTACAACTCTTGTCTTCAACATGAACAATTAAAATGAGAACTATGCATTCATTTATTTGTATTAGGATGCCTTTCTACACTATATAAAGGTGGAAATGTACATTGGAAACGTTTGGTTTAGCTGTTATAAAAGTTTGGTTCTCATTATATGTGTGAAATGTTGTATTTGGCATTATTTTATGCATCTAGGCAGAGCGGTCTAAGGCGTTGCGTTCGAATAGGAGCACGAGAGAATTATCAGTTGCCAAGATGGCAGAGCGGTCTAAGGCGTTGCGTTCAGGTCGCAGTCTGACCTCTTGGTTTTGCCTCAAAATAATTGTCTGCAAAGCAGTCTGTGCCATCCGCATCATTCCCCTGAAATGCCATTTGAGACTTTAAAAGCGGGGGAATCGGAAGGCGAGGATGATGCTCGCAGCTCGCAGCGCACACGTTAAAGTCGGATAGTCTCTTGGAGCAATGAGCGAATCCCACCTCAGACAGAAACTTGTCCAACCAGCACAGGTCAATGTTTAAATAGTGCAGTAATCAATGACTTGTCGAGTGACGGTTTCCCAGGATAGTTTTCCATTTCAGAGTTAAATTACTGAATTTCCACATATCTAAAGTGGTAAACTTCTACTGATGGGATTGGAAGTGATTTCACCTCGCTTTTTGTAAATTTTATGGAGTACAGTGAACCCTCGGTTATCGCGGTTACAGAAACACAATTCAGCTGTTGACATAACTGCTCAACTAGGTGGTGGTAATCTGACATTTATTTTAGCGTTTTTTTTTTTTTGGGGGGGGGGGGGCGGGGGGGACATGGACTTGGGGCAGACGCGGAACCAGGTTTTATAATGCAGAGGGTCGCCTTTAAACGTAGGAATGGAAAGTTCGGGAAGTAGCGATGCTTTTTGACTCTGTAAATCTTATTTTAGCGAGACACTGAGAACACAAACGTGCACAATTATACATAAAAAGAACTCTAAAATATTTTTAGTTTGTCTGAAATTCAGTGACCGCTGCGAGGTGGAATAATGGCAAAACATTTCTGCCTGGAACTGGCTTTTATAAAGGGGCTTTTGTCTATCCCGAGCTTCCATTACAATACCCTCATTCCCAAGAATGACATGCCTACCAATACAGTTTCACATACTTTTCACTGAACTTGTGTCATTGTTAAATGAACTTCATTTTAGATATAATAATTGTCTCTCCACTTGTATACTTTGCATATTATTCACTCTCTCTCTCTCTCTCTCTCCCCGTATATATATATATAAATATAAATATTTATATATTTATTATATATATTGTATATTTTTTTTAAGCATTTTTGAAGGTGCGCCGCTACTTCGCGGATTTTCAGTTTTCGCGGGTGGTCTCGGTCCCCATTAACCGCGATAACCGAGGGTTCACTGTACTCCATAAAATTTACAAAAAGCGAGGTGACTGCACATTAGAAATGCATAAACTCAATATTCATGTCTAAAATGTTTATCTGTAAATTATTCATTCACCATGTTTGCTAATAAATGTTTAAAAAGATTTGAGCTGAACTGGAGACGCTATACGATGACTAAAAAAGGCTTTTCGTTCTACTCTATTTAAAGAACCTGAAAGCTGATACCAACAGTGTGTGTGTGTGTGTGTGCGTGCGTGTGTGTGTGAGACGACGTCCAGCTTTTTTCGTTTCCTTGAGTTTGACTTGTTTCCTCATTATTTGTCTCATATGAATCTGGGAATGTGTCCATATCATTGGTGCTCATCGCAGCGCCTTCAAGATGACTTCACGACAACATACAGAGAACAATATTGTCTTCATCAACATCTCCACAACGTCTCTTTAATGAAATTCTGTCTGTAGCATCTGAAAACCTGGCACAAACACTGGGGCTAAAATTTTTTGTTTCCGAAATACTATATGACGGGGGCGGGGCATCAAAGTTTTCACTTAAGATTTCCTTCGCCGCAATGGACAATGCTAGGATTAGACACTGACAATCCCCAAAAAATAAACAGTTCATCCTTTCTAAAAGCAAGAAACAAAAACATTTAATCCAAAAAGAAAACGTTTTTTTGAAAAAGTTTGTAAAACAGTGATTTAGTTACATAAATAAATGAATCAGTGTATTAAACATCACTTTCATGACTGCCCAGGCTTCAGGATGTCTTTTTACACTATATAAAGATGGAAATTTACATTGGAAACGTTTGGTTTAGCTGTTATAAAAGTTTGGTTTTTTAGTGCTGAAAATGCATTTTCAGCTCGCACTGTACACATTTGCTATGTGAGGCATTATCTCATAAGGGAACTACTGGACAATCAAATTAATGACTTCCCGGTTGATGAGGCCAGAAACCCTCTGCACCCAACTTAAATAAAAACCATTAAATTGTTATCAGATATGTCTGGACGTGAACGCAACGCCTTAGACCGCTCTGCCATCCTGGCAACTGGTAATGCTCTCTTGACTGTGTTTGCTTTGCCAGAGACAATAAAATATTGGACCTCTTCTATGCCAACACCAAGGAGGGGTCAAACATCTTTCGACTCCATCTTTCGCAGGCCAGTTTTGTAAAAAAAAAAACACAACAACACAGGCCCAATTAAATAAAACACTGACTGATGCCTCTAGGCGCACGCGTGTACAAAAGCGGCATGTGTACATTTACCGTACGCGTACGTTCAAGATATGGCCTCAAGACATTGATCCGGAATGATCCAGACGGCGGAGCAGTACGAGTTTGTCCCAGCATGAGGGTGGAGGACGTGTAGGGGCCGACCAACACAGTACGCCAAATAATGAGCAGCTGAGATGACAACAAGTTTACCAAGCAAGCAGGATGGCGACATGGCCTTCAAACACATGGATTGAATGAGTTTTAAGCATACTAGCACTGTTTAATTCTAATTCAGAACTAGAAGCGGCTAGCATGACAGGCATTTTAGATTTTGTCCAAGTCATTTGGACAAAGTGCTGATTTGTTTACATCACATTTAGTCATCCCAATTCGTTATAGTTTTAGTCCAGTTTTAGTCAACGAAAACTAAAAAAAGGGTTTTAATGTGGGCTACGCATACAAAGCATCTCGTTGAGGGGAATGGTTATTTAGATTAAAAGAAACATCTGTTGTTGTCGTTGTGACAAAGAATAATGTACTTAAACTCATTCAATCCATAAAACATACATATACGCTTTAAAAAACGTAGTCCCTGCCTCCCAAAGACGTGAGTATGCAGCGAAGTTGCGTTGGCGCCAAAATATTTAACAAGTTCTACGTTTGCCAATCTAAACGCCTCATGAAAGTAGTTGACAAGAGGTACGAAAATATGTGTCCGTCTGTGCCCGGGGAAGGTGCTCCTATTCGGCTTCACATCTCATAAGGGAAATACTGGACAATCGACGCCTACGGCCGCCGGAGTCGAACGGATGATATTAAGCGGAGCGCGAGGCTG
Organism: Idiotropiscis lumnitzeri; assembly: GCF_059441095.1. NCBI lineage: Eukaryota > Metazoa > Chordata > Actinopteri > Syngnathiformes > Syngnathidae > Idiotropiscis > Idiotropiscis lumnitzeri. The sequence goes on from NC_142412.1 coordinate 5,763,759, forward strand.
TCAGTTATGAATGAATAAATGAATAAATAAATAAAGAATGCCACCTTTCTGCCTTTATCTTTTATATATGGAAAAATAATAATAATAATAATTTCTACAAAAACAATAGGGACTTCGCACGGCACTGTGACAGTAGGGATGGAGCCACTTCTAGGGAAGTCAGTGAACGTGCTACAGCCCCAGCTGTCACCGGTGATGTTGGATTTCTCACCACAATGGACTTTGTGTCGAAATTATTATTGGGGCCGCTTGGCACCGCCCGTGCCCGGGGAAGGTGCTCGGACGAATTTCGTATTGTGACATCCTCATGGCCGAAACAGTAATCCGAGCATATATGAGGGCGACCTTGTTGTATTGATGTTTTGGGGCTGGCGTTCATATTTCATTATTAGCACAGCAAGGGCCACAAATTGCGAGCGTCGGCGTGGACAGCGTCGAGTGACGCCGACGTGCAGGTGTCGGAGTGGCATGAAAATTCATTGTCTGCTGGCGCTGTACACTTTTTCTGATTTTACAGACTTTATTGGTAGGTAAGGGCCCGCCCTGCGCATCCGTCGATTTTCCAATCCACTTGGAGCATCACGAGCGCAAGCTCAAAGCAAAGTTGCAACAAAGCATCTCCACTCCGATGTCGTATGAAAGCGCTTGAGATTTCAAAGTCAAGGTTGCGGCAAGTACCTTTGACCGGATGTATCCCACTTTAATATAGTCATCCCTGGGAAAAGCAGTGCTTTGCCCATATAAGGTCGTCTGCGCCGCTTGTCAAGATCAGGACACTACGAAAGGGCAACGCGTGCACACTCAACGTTTCCAATGTAAATTTCCATTTTCAATGGCTGCTGTCAAATGTGACACAAAAATATCAGTTAAAATAGATGCATCAAATCAAGGACCAATAGACTGAGGCGGCACTGTGTGTATAACAAAATAATAGACGTCATGGTGCATTTAATTGCATTTGTTATAATAATAATTAGACAGTTGAGCTTTGCGCTAATCCCAAAATCTGCTCATTATGATGTACAATGCATTACATGATTACTATTTAGACAATGAAAAAACTCCAGTTTATCAATGTGGAGGTTACAAATGGTCGGCCATTTTGAATTTACTTAAAAGGGGGCGGGTCACCACAATGGACTTTGTGTAGAAATTATTATTGGGGCCCGAGCCGCGACCGCGGCGAGGTCCCTATTGTTTTTGTAGAAATTATTATTATTATTATTTTTCCGATTGTTCGATCGCATTTTTGACCCCCGAAACATGCACAAAAACTCACCAAACTTGGCAGTCTCATCGGGCATGGCGAAAAATTTGATATTTTAACGTCTAATATGAACATCATTTGTACATACTCCTCTATGGAGTTTGCATGTTCTCCCCGACGCTAGCATCCAGCTGGCCGGGCGCTCGCTACATCGCGAATCACATTCTACTCTTCCCTTCCAAAAACAGGTGCCGGCGAATGTTCTTCTGGTCAAACGGACTAGTAAACGAAAACATCTGAAAATCAAATTGCTACGGCCGAACAGTGCAGTGTGCGTTAGGAAAATGTTTTGTCACAAAAATAGGGATAGAGTAAGATCAATGTCTTGAGTCTTTTCTAGCCAATTTTCAATCGGATTCGTTAAAAGGGCACCGCCGCCAGCCAGCGCGGTACCTCAGCAGGGCCAGTCCGGTCCAGAGAGAACGGAGAGAGTTGTCCGATTACCGCTGCAGGCGCTTACTAGTAGTGTGTGTCGCTGAGGAAGTGGAGGAGGAGGAGGAAAAAAAAGAGAGAGAGAGAGACAGAGAGAGGGGGGGGTGGACTGGGAAGGGAGGGAGAGGTTGTGGCAAAAAAAAAAAAGCAGGAAAGTTGCTCTAACAGGAAGACTTTGGTAAAAAAAAACCCTCTCAATGTCAGTTTTTAACAAACTCTTTCAGCTGCGCACCACCCCACCCCAAATGCCTGTAAAGTTTACTCTGTTTAGATCATATTGAAGGATAAAAGAAAGCTATTATCAGATCACGAGTTGATGACTGTAATTCATGAGGAAAATTGAGCCGTGGAAAACACCTTTCAAGTGTTTTATGATTTTTTTATGCAGCCTAAATGACATATTGTGCTTACACGACGCTCAAACACCGGTGGGTTGTCATTTATGTCCAGTACAGTGATTGTAACATTGACCAGTGAAGAGAGGGGCACAGGTGAACCCTGATCTGATGCGCGCACCTTTATCTGATAAAATGGCTGAATCTCTCTGTCGAGGATGCGTTCCAGTGATGTGTCCCGTCTTTCTCACTGCAGTCATGAGGTCTGTTCTGTTTTAATTAGTAAAGTTGTTGCCGTGTTAAAAGGCACTGTTTTAACAATATGTTTATGTACCTTTATGTGCATTCACAGTGCAAAACTGGCACAGCATCTTGATTCCCCGATTTAAAAAACATGCACGATAGGTAACCTTAGGTATGATTTGTCTGTTTGGGTGAAAGATATTTGCTGATGATGGGCAGCAGGTGCACAGGGCACACCGGACGGCGTACCAATCATTTAGATTTGATATTGCTTTCAGGCCTCATCATTAGTCAGTTATGCTTCAATTTGGGTAGGAAGGAGTTATATACATTCAGACTACCGAGGCAAAAGTGGAAGACAAGACACCTAGGACCAGCACAGACTTGCCCGGACGGGGGAGCTTGAGTCACATATTGTTGCAGGTAATTACATATGTCTTATCTTCAAACTTCTTTCAAGCATCCAGTCTCCTGGCTCCACTAGTTACAAAATGACTTCCATATAAAGTGACAACTGAAAGATTTTGAATGTTTTTAGTCAACTAAGCATGGTTCACTTTTTTAAAATTCACCAATTTCTGACACATTTTTGTGCTCTTTCTGTCACATCCTAAATTGGACACATAGCCAATAGGAGAATAGTAGGATATCTTTGCTTTTTTTTATTCCACTTGGCGGCGCTGTGTGTATAACAAAATAATAACATTAAGATGTCCTGCCTGCTAAGCTCCGGAGGAGGAGTGCATGCTGTGTGACAGTGAAGCCGAATAGGAGCACCTTCCCCGGGCACAGACTGTGCCAAGCGGCCCTGGCAAAGAGCTCAAATCGGCGCCTTTGCCTACATAAGAGTTAAGTCTCCCTCTGGGGCCTTCTCAGATGCCACAAAGGGCTTAAATGAGAGATGGAGGAGGAGAAGCTGGAGGAGAATGAGGATGGACGTGCGGGTGACGCTGGGGAGATCCTGACTCAGCAACAGCTTACCTGACGGATGAGTTGAAGCACCTGTGGCGTTTTACTGCTCTGATTTTTTCATTTTTTTGACAGGTAAGTCACACCCTCATGGAACATCAGCTCAAGACACCATCATGCGACACTCTGAAGAAGGCGAAAGACAGATAAAAAGGTCATGCAGTGACAATGTAGATCTCAACGTTTGTGCCACAAACTGAGAAGAAACTTAAACTCGAGTAGCTTATTACTCAACAATGACAGCAATATTTTAAAGAAACTTATTACTCTGACATGCAAATAACAATAATATGTAATAAATTTAGGAAGTAACTTGCCCGGTCGGAAGAAACGGACAGAGACATAAAAGAGGCTTGAATGGTGATTCAAGAGGAAAAAGTATGCTTGATTGAGTAATTGAAACGGTTGTTTGTTTCTTTCAGCGTCAGTGGTCGAGTGAAAGGCAGAGGGAGATTGAGACTCAGAAGCAGCAGTTGGAAACAGTCATCCGAGCATATATGAGGGCGACCTTGTTGAGTTGCACGGAGAAAAACATCCAAGAAAATAACTTGTATTAGCTTTTACCAGTTGGTGGCGCTCTTTTGTGTTTTGTGCTATTTGCTTTTGAAAGAGAAACACAAACTATATTCAGATGTCCCTTTATTCGATCATAAATTAATTAATTAATTATAATTAAAATAAAAAAACCTTTGGAAGACGCACATTTTTGTTTTTATGGCTAAAGTTAGCTGTTTATGCTTTTTATCAGGTGCGTTTCTTATTAATACCCGCAGGTCTCCACAATATTTCTACAAAAACAATAGGGACTTCGCAGCGGTCGCTGCTCAGGCCCTAATAATAATAATAATAATAATAATAAAAGTAACACTCGGCCCAACTTGTATCCGGGAGAAGGCCGTCCTCTTCGGCCTGACTTTCACGAACGCCGGCATCATGTTGGGCAAGCTCAGGAACGTGCTGATTGCAGAAAGCCCCTGTGAGTGGGTGAAGCAAACAAAGGGATAAGGGTCGGAAGGCATGCAAACGTTGACGTATTCCTCGCGTATATATCTACATACCTTCATCATTTTTGCTGTTGTGTGTCAATTTATTTTCCACGGACGCCAAATTAATGACTTTCCAGGCTCATTAATTTGATTGTCCAATATATCTAGATTAAATTCTGTGTTGGACGGCCCGGCGTTCGTGAAAGTCAGGCCGAAGAGGACGGCCTTCTCCCGGACACAAGTTGGGCCGAGTGGCCCTCAAGTTCATGCGTAAGATATATTGAAAGTATTTATTTTTATTTTATTATTTTTTTTTTTTGTAGAGATGGTTCAAAAAGTTCACGGGCGGTTCCAAGCGGCCCCTTAGACCACTCTGCCATCCTTGCATTTTTGGATGAGGACAACTTCAGCACGTTGTTAAAGCTAAAATCAATCTGTCAATCCTGTCCGTATTAATTAATAAAGTATTTTGTGCGAGCTCGGCGACATTGCCCTTCGGTAGCCGCGTCTGTGTCAGGGCAGGGCTTTTTAGCCGTAGCGCTGCCCTCTCCAATGTTGGAGAAGGCCCTAGAAAAGGTGTGGCCAAACACGCTCGCATGATGGTGTCTTGAGACCCGTCTTTATCAGCTGATGTTCCATGAGGGTGTGACTTACCTGTCAAAAAAATGAAAAATCAGAGCAGTAAAAGAACAACACTGACAGGCCGACATCTCCCAGTCTTTTAAACCAAAACGACCGTCCGATAAATTTTTCATCCTCGCTCATCAGTGACGGACGGTCCCTCCCGAAAATTCCGCCTCAGCAGAACCGGCCCCCTCACTCAAAAGAAGAACTGCAGACAGATTAAAGTCGATTCCAGGGCTCTCATTGTTCTGTAAAAGTAAACCTAATTTCAATTCATGCAACCAACTTTGCCATCATGTCATATACTGCTTTTCAATCAAGATATGTTTTGCGTAGTTTTCATGTGAAGCCACAATTTCAGCGTAAGGTTATGTTTTTCAGTGATGAGTGTCAGCATTTTTTTTTTTTACTTTCGTCTAACGATAAGGGACACAAATTAAACGTTGTGGAAATCATCTGATTAAAATGTCCGCACTCCTTATCAACCTTTCGCACTTTGTTTTCTTTCTACTTTCCACTTAAAGTGTTTGTGTGTGCGTGTGTGAGGCAGATCTTCAGGGGGATACAAGTCACTGAGGTGCAAGGAAGAGCATGAGATTATTCAATGACACGCGCATTCTCTCTCTCTCTCTCTCCCCCCGTATATATATATATATATATATATATATATATATATATATATATATTTATTATATATATTGTATTTTCTTTTAAGCATTTTTGAAGGTGCGTGTGCGTGTGTGTGTGTGCGTACGTGTCGGTATGGAGAGAAAAGCCGCGGCGAGCGAAGAGGGAAGAGCCCAGCGCCGAATCAAACTGCAGTACAATCGTATTACAACTTTTTGCTCGCTGCCTTGCAATCTTTTATTTATTTGCGTTTATTTCCAGTGAGCTAGTACAACCTCTCTGTGGATGTTCTGAACTCCTGTTTGCACTGCATTGACCGCTGGTGTCCAATTCAGGAAAAAGTTGTCAGTGTCGATCAATCGCTTACCAGCATTGTAATTACCTCCTGTAGGGCAATCTTCAAAATAAAAAAAGAGTTGCTGTGGCTTATATGCGGGTGCTCCAAACAAATCATGTGAGTTACTCGCTGTGATAAACCCGACATGCCAAGAGTCAAAATAACAACTTTAATAAATTTCAGAATCTGTACTTTTTTGGGGGTTTTGTTTTTCATTTATGTATGTGCCAGAGGGCTAGTGCTGGTTTTGGTCGGGCCACCCCCCCCAAAAAAAGGATTAATGTAAATATAACATTTCTGCTATTACACACAAGACCAAGCCAATTTAAATATTAAAATAACCTAAAAAAATAGAGACCACCCGCGAAAACTGAAAATCCGCGAAGTAGCGGCGCACCTTCAAAAATGCTTAAAAAATATATACAATATATATAATAAATATATAAATATTTATATATATATATATATATATATATATATATACGGGGAGAGAGAGAGTGAAATTCATGTTATAACAAAAAAACCAAATTATTATTAAAACGTATTATTTTTTTATATGTGTGTATGTATGTATATAAACAATCAGCACGAGGATGTCAACCATTGTCTTTTGACTAGAGTTTCATTTTTCTATCTTTTATCAATGAGTCTCTTAACTGCTCAAAATTGCAGGTGCTTGCCAAAACTCTCAATTCTGTAATGTACTTGTCCACATTTTCTAGGAAAAAAAACACACAAAACTGGAGAACAATATGGTCTCTGTTTTACCTCCTTGTGTAAATCATTTAATTCTGTCTGTAGCATCTTAAGACCTGGGACAAACACTGGGGCGGCGCACCTTCAAAAATGCTTAAAAGAAAATACAATATATATATAATAAATATATATATATATTAGCACATACCGGAACAAAAGAACAATTTTGTTATTCTTAACAAAATCAAATTCCAAATTTTTGGTCCAGCACCAAGTTGCTCTCTCCCAATGCTCAAGCTTTTTGTGCAGTCATTAATTTGATTGTCCAGTATTTCCCTTATGAGATAATGCCTCACATAGCAAATGTGTACAGTGCGAGCTGAAAATGCATTTTCAGCACTAAAAAAACCAAACTTTTATAACAGCTAAACCAAACGTTTCCAATGTAAATTTTTGTTTTGTAATTTTTTTTTTTTTTAGACAGAATTTTACACCTTGAAACTCCTGAAACGAAAGCGTCAGGGCTGATTCCCTCTTCTAAAAGGAGAGGAGGAGAAGGAAATGGGGTTCAAAGGACCGATTCTACCAACGTATTTTTCATCGTAGTAGTAGCGCCACCAACTGGTAAGTAGCACTAAAATTCATCAGTTCTACGGAAAACGTGTTTTTGCTCCACCATTGCCGAGTGTTGAAAGTACCAAGCAATAACAAAGGAAACACGGTCAAATCAACGCTACCTTTTACGTTTCTCAAGCTGCAGGCCAACCACATATAGGAACAGATTCCAATCGAATGTTCTTTCACTTTGAATACAGAAGGTATGTAATTAACCGCTATATTCATATTTTGTGAATATTTTTGCTTTTTTTATGTGCCAAAGGTTGGGAAACAGCGAGGGTTCAAAGGCCATCGCTGGGATTATAGTACATGTAAGTACAGCTGCTGTACCAGGTGTAGACATAGTAGGTCAGCAGGCTATCGATGGACAGCATGAGATATGTAGGAATAGTAGAAAACATACATCCTCGTGTGATCTTACAAAGATCAGAAGTCGCATTGCCATGAATTACACGGTGCGTCCGGACGTTTTATTTACAGGTGAAGGTTTGGGCGACCTTGTTGAGTTGCACGGAGAAAAACATCCAAGAAAATAACTTGTATTAGCTTTTACCAGTTGGTGGCGGTGACGACATCTCAAGTTGTTTTTATTCAAACGATAAGTCTGGGGGCGGGGCTTCTAGCTTGAATCCTGGCAACTGGTAATGCTCTCTTGAATGTGGACCAGATGCTTTCCTACCAGGTATCGCTCTGAGGGAGGTTTGCTGTTTAAGCGTGGGGAGACTGCGACCTGAACGCAACGCCTTAGACCGCCCCGCCATCCTGGCAACTGGTAATGCTCTCTTGACTGTGTTTGCTTTGTACTTTCAATGGGCTCTGTCTGAGGTGGGATTCGAACCCACGCCTCCTGGGGAGACTGCGAACTGTACGCAACGCCTTAGACCGCTCTGCCATCCTGGCACCTGGTAATGCTCTCTTGACTGTGTTTGCTTTGTACTTTCAATGGGCTCTGTCTGAGGTGGGATTCGAACCCACGCCTCCTGGGGAGACTGCGACCTGAACGCAACGCCTTAGACCGCTCCGCCATCCTGGAAGCTGGTAATGCTCATCTTGACTGTGTTTGCTTTGTACTTTCAATCGGCTCTGTCTGAGGTGGGATTCGAACCCACGCCTCCTGGGGAGACTGCGACAACTACAAGATCACATGTACGTAAGCAATTTCACTTTTTCGAATGAAACGGAAAATTCATTTCAGTCCTTGAAATGTTTCCGCAGCTTTTTAAGTGTGTTGTCCGCGTGAGGTAAATTTAGTTGGCTGACATTATTTGCCAAGGCACAACAGTGCGCGTTAAAGCAGACACTAAACATGAACTTAAAAGAATTATCTAAAGACCTTCTGAGATAGGATTGTCTCAAGGCAAGGGATCGGAGGGACGGCTGGCTGTAAACTTTGTACCGCTCATCACCCGGCCAGCCAGTAGGTACAGTGATCATCAGGGTGAAAACCTGCTATGGCACGCTCTTGACCTCAGACTAGGGGCAAAGGTTCCTCTTTCAGCAGGACAGTGAACCTAAATACACATCCAGGATAAAAAAGGACTGGCTAGGGGACACCTCTGTGAATGTCCTTGAGTGGCCCTGCCAAGCGTAGAATCAAATGCAAAAGAACATCTCCAGAAAGAACTGAAAACGGCTGTGCAAAACATTTCCACAACCAAACTAGCTGCAGCTTACTGCAAATGGGTAAAATTGTCCAGATACTGAAGGTGTGACAAGATCTCCAGTATCTGGATTCTGGGTTTCCTCATAGGATTTTAATATTTCCTCACATTCTGGTGTCCAGCATGGTATATATCTTTTACGGACTCCCCGGGGTATGTGCTTTTTTGCACTGCTCTGTTTGATGCACTTTCCATCCAAACTCATCCATCAAGCTCTGATGAGCTAATAAATTACAGCTGGTTGAAATTGTTGTTGTCAATATTTTGTCACTTAACACTATTCAATGAAAGAAAATATGAAAGAAAATGCTAATATTGGTCAGAGTCTTACCGGTGGCAATTATTTATGTTTTTCTATCCGAGATGTAAATTTTCCTGACAAAATCCATGTGTTTTGTCAGTGTTTCAGTTCAGGTCAGCGGCAGTCACTCTCATTCTATGAAGTATCCTGTGACCTATGGACTATCCTTTCGCTACCTCCTGACCAATATTTATTTGGTCCACTTTCAAAAAACTTGTATCTTGAACTGAATTCTATTTTTAAATTAATTTAAATAGTCCAAACTGAATCAATCTCAGGCTATGAAAAGGAAAATCGATTCAAATCAATATATCAAATGAACCATCTGAGCAGTCTTCTCAACTACTCAGACGGGGGAAGGTGCTCCTATTCGGCTTCACTGTCTGAGCCGCACTCAGGCACGGAGCTCCGGGGGAATTAGGCCTGACAGAAATAGAGAAAGCAACGCATGGGTGGGACGCCGTTAGACATCTTGATCTTTATCCTTAAAGGCTAACTGAGAAAACAGTCGCCCGCACTTTTACACACAGTTATTAATAGCACATCTAAAAAAACCATTGTAACCATACAGCTCATACAAAATGGAAAACCCCAAATTTTAATTAGCGAAAGCAGGTCTGTGGATGAACAACCATCCGCTTGCACCCTGATCCTAAAGGCTTCATCTGATTGCCTTCGCAGGCAGTCGGGTGATGTAAACGAGAGCATGTTTTTTTTTTAGGGTGTGTGCGCTTTTATTATTCTTGCCATCAGTCACTAGAAATGAAGCGATAAACGTTTCCAATGTAAATTTCCACATTTATAGAGTGTAAAAAGGCATCCTGAAGCCTGGGAAGTCATTTTTTTTTTTTTTTTTTATATATTAATCGTGCACATTATTACTTTTATTATTATTATTATCATTATTATTAGGGCCTGAGCAGCGACTTAATGCCTACGATGCACATAACTTACCTCCCAAGTGATCTCCATGTTGTCTTTCTCTGAGCGGGGTGTGTGTGAGGGGGGGTGGGGGTGATGGCAGCCATACTAAAGATGGCAACTACTGAGGAATACAGCTGATGTGCCACACAATGAAGCGACCTTTTTGCGGCTGTCTCCCATTCCATCCCTGCTCGCCTTGTAAACTGTCATTTGTACACCGCTCAGGGGAACCTTTTTTTGCTTGTTCAATGAGCCTTCATTGCCTCAAATTACTCAGCTCATGCAACAGAATTAGTATCTTAAACAAAAGCGTGAACGCAACGCAGTCTCCCCAGGACGCAGGGGTTCTAATCCCACCTCAGACAGAGCCCATTGAAATTACCAAGCAACGTCAATTTCGCCTGGTGTCTTTTCGGCTGAGGACCAGTATGGGAAAAGGAGGTGGAAGCAAATCCAATTCAAACACATTCAAGAGAGCATTACCAGGTGCCAGGGGACTATACTGCATTCTCTAGCGTATTACAATGAGGCTTGTTAGTGCTGTAAATGCATTTTCAGCTCGCGCTGTGTCTCTCTCCTTGCCAGTGTGCTTTCAAAGGACTGATATCAAGAATTTCACCTGGGATGTAAACAATGAACTACACACGCATCAATACGGATTGCGCTGCTCAGAGTTTTGCCGTCACGCAGTAAAACGAATTGCTGGTACGCCGTCCGGTGTGCCCTGTGAAATGAAAGGTGGCCGCCGTTGAATAATGAAAGACCCCCAATTTAAAAAACAAAACAAAACATGGATGGTATTGAATAAAGCAAAGGTGTGCAAATGTTTTGATTGGCGGGCCACAATGGCTTCTAAAATTTGACCGAGGGGCCAGACCAGGAACAGATGGATGGAGTGTTTCGGTAACCTCACCTCATTGGAGAAAATAAAAGACATTTTGTCGTTGACCTCGTGGTACCTTGCTTTGTTCTTGCTTGGTACTTTCAATGGGCTCTGTCTCGCAGCTCACTGAATCATCTTGCGTTCAATTTCATAGACTTTCTGTTTCTGTTTGTCTCCACAGTCCCCCTTGCAAATTAACACTGCTGGAGTGTGGTGCTCGTGGGCAGAGCAAAATGTATTGCATAAATTCGGACAAATGGTGGTAAAGACGACTCAGTTTTATTAAAATATTCAATATTGTTTTACATTCATTCCAATATTTTGGTCAACTAAGTATCTGTTACAAGCTTCACAAAAATAGTAGTTGAAAATTTGATTAATTACAGAATTTTTTTGTGATTAGTTAAAAAAAACGCAAGTAAACACGGTGAAGCTGCATTTTATCCATTATGCTGCCCAGCCCCTAAGTTTAACCGAATGGAAGCTCCGCAGCCAAGTGTTTAATGTCAGAATTGTAAATAGTTTTTGGGGACCTCGCAGCGGTCACTGCTCGGGCCCTAATAATAATAATAATAATAATTTCCACAAAAACAATGGGGACCTCGTAGCGGTCGCTGCTCGGGCCCTAATAAGTCTTCAAGTCGGCCGTCCGCCATGCACAACTCCGCTCTCATCGGGTAAAACTGAGGGCAGGAAATACTGGACAATCGCTCATACACATAGGTGTGCAGTACGTGAAAATTAAAATAAAAACAAATTTTTGATTCCACTTGGCGGCACTGAACGCAACGCCTTAGACCGCTCTGCCGACAGAATTTTAAGGCAATCAGATGAAGCCTATTTTTTTTCTTCTCATTTTGTCGATGAGCTGAACCCTCGTGCCATGCACATAATCGGGAGTGGTGTGAAGAAGTAAAGTACATTATGACAAACATTTTTAATGGTGACTACGGTTATCGCGGTTAATGGGGACCGAGACCACCCGCGGAAACTGAAAATCCGCGAAGTAGCGGTGCACCTTCAAAAATGCTTAAAAGAAAATACAATGTATCGGCCTCGTCGCCCAATGCTTCTGGTGTTTCCAATGACCTTGTAATTCGCAGAACACAGATTGTGATTGTTAAAATTCAAACATCACTATTTGACGCGCCATCTGCCGAGTGTCGCAGTCATCTTGATTATCATGCGCTAGTGATGGGCAAGTAGCAAGAACAGGTATCGTATCGAGTCGATATTACTTTAAGGTATTGGATACTCGTGGAGGCTGCAAATACAAGCCAGCGAAATGCAACAGGGCAGAGAAGTGTTAATGAATTAAATGGTGTTAAGAAACTTAGTATCAGTGTGATAATAGCCCTTGAACTATTGCATGTTTCAATCAATGGAGACACAAGTAAATAAAAAAAAAAAAAGCAGAAGGGGAGGGGTGGAGGACTGGGGGAGTTCAGCGGCATCGATCCCAGCTCACCGCAGACCCTGCCGACAATCTATGGTGTGTGCTGCAAATGCTCCCAGTCATCCACAAAATCAAGGAAGATGGGTTGAAAAAGGCCTTAAAGCCAACGGGTTTAATGGAGGAATGTGTCATGTTATCCTGTTTCAAAACTATGCTTACACATTTTCAGCTCGCACTGTACACATTTGCTATGTGAGGCATTATCTCATGAAGGAAATACTGGACAATCAAATTAATGACTTTCCAGGCTTCACGATGCCTTTTTACACTATATAAAGGTGGAAATTTACATTGGAAACGTTTGGTTTAGCTGTTATAAAAGTTTGTTTTTTTAGTGCTGCAAATGTCACAAGAGACTTACATGTCAGCACATATTTCATGATGGCATTTCTGAGAAATGAGATGTCTTCTTATTATTGATATTTGACTGTCGGGCTTTCCGCGAGCCTGTTAATAAAGGCAATATTATATTATAAAAGAAAAAGTGGTGTCAAAGCTCATTGTGGTGTCAAGTCTCCATGTTTAGTCGAAAGCTGGCGCCCTCCGCTCGCCCAATTTATGAGGCCCACTTCCTCAATCTAACTCAACATTATGTCCCGACCTTTTAGCTCAACCCCTCTTTCCAAACAACTCACTCTATATATGATTTTTACCGCAACTCAGTCGTATTAGGGCGGGGTGGGAGCGGGCGAGGCAGCCGGGGATGCTGGCTGGGTGAAGGCCATGTGCAATGCCACTCCCACAACTTTTCACGAAAAATCACGAATTTCGTATTGTGACAATTTTTGGTTTTCAGTCAAATATCAGTCTAGTGCGCGTGTGCAGGTGTTTGATGCTCCGAAGGAAGTGCCGGCTGACTTCACTCAGATGCGTTTGGAAAGGCCGAGCTTCTTCTTTTTTTATTTCTTGGCTTGAAATCAAAACTGCAGCATTTTGGCAAATATTTGTGCTGGATTGACGCAATCGCGACATTCCGCTAAGCGTCTACGTGTTGGTTTCCAGGGTGGAATCCAAAGAATATCCTCCCATCGTTTTGTTTCTTTATCATTTTCAAGTTACAATTTCCAGACAGCACAATTTGTTAGAATGGCAAATAATATATATATATATATTATACGCTGTGAAGGTTCTCAAGAAGGATGTGGTCCTCATGGACGATGACGTCGAGTGCACCATGGTGGAGAAGAGAGTCCTTGCCCTTGCCTGGGAGAACCCGTTCCTCACACACCTTTATTCCACCTTCCAGTCCAAAGTGAGCAACTCAAATATAAAATCTGACGTCATCGGTCATCTCGACACCACGATGACCGGCAGACTGCTGCTTCCGCTGTCTTCATGTTAACCTCTGCACACATTTAACTCATTTACTGCCATTGACGGCTCCAGCGTGGCCTGCATTTTCACCGTGGGGTCCTCCCACGCCTCCTGGGGAGACTGCGACCTGAACGCAACGCCTTAGACCACTCTGCCATCCTGGCATCTGGAAATGCTCTCTTGAATGTGTTTGCTTTGTTCTTGCTTGGTACTTTCAATGGGCTCTGTCTGAGGTGGGATTTGAACCCACGCCTCCTGGGGTGACTCTCCGGAGCTTCCATTCGGTTAAACTTAGGGGCCGCTTGGCACGGGCGTTCTAAGTCCCCTTTCCAGCGGGGAACTTTGAAACATTGTATCCGACCGTGGAAGGCTGTTGGCGGGCACGGCGCGGCTCATAGCCGGCACTCGGGCACGGAGCTCCGGGTGAATTTTACTCCTTCCACCTCGCCCCAGTAGAATGGTGTGTGCGAGGGATACCTGGACACAGCCCTGCCAAAGAGGCCCTCGAGAAAAGTTAAAAAAAGAAATTGTTTTTCAATTTTCTAACTCAAAACTGATGGCTCAATCACGTTGTAGATTCTCATAAGGGCAATATTGGGCCGAGCGGCACGGCTAAACCAAACGTTTCCAATGTAAATTTCCACCACTAAAAGTAAAAACAAAATCGAAATTTAAACACGCCTTCTTGGTCAATCACGTCCGCTTTCCCTTGTATGAAATCAATCTGACAGCACGAAAGTTTATATATACAACAAGGTTTTTGAATGTTTACAACTAATGAATTGCAAAATCGTCCGTAATTAAGCGTAATTAATCGCACTTTTGAACTGCAATTTTCTGCAAACACAGTCAAGAGAGCATTACCAGTTGCCAGGATGGCAGATTCCTTGTAAAACGTCATTTTACTGAAATGGGAAAAAAAAAAAAAGAGGTGATAAGGTTGTCTATTTGTTTTTGTGGAAATTATTATTATTATTATTATTAGGGCCCCGGTCCGCCGGGCCTAAGGAGCTGCATTTGAGAGGAACTACGTAAGTAACTAATGTGGAAAAATTGTGACTTCTTTGTGTACTTTTATTTTGAATATTCAAATTTTGTGGGTAAAGGTTAGAGAAAATAAGTTAAAAATGAGAGCTGTACAGGTATTTAAGTTTTTGGTTTGTAAAATACCCGAATGTGGGTTTCAGCCGGTGAGGCAATGATTGGACAGAGCAAAAGCTATGCTCCAAAATAGAAGTGATTACACCTTCACTAGACTAACCTGCAGCTAATTACATAATTATAAAATTAACACTTTAACCTGGCTTCCCCATCACAGATGTATTCTTTTAAATGCAAAGCTTTTTGTTCTAGCTTTTGTTGTTAAATGACATTCATGCCCAAGTGTCTATGCATCCATTGCAGGGATGTTTTCTCAAGTGACGAGTCTGAAGCCTGTGATGACGAAGTACCATCTACACCTCCCCATGGATTGTCACAGAGAAAAAGCTTCCTAACCAAGAGAGGCGCTGCAGAAGGTCCTTGAGTACGTCCAACGTGTTGAGTCTGTGAGTCTACTGCAGGATCTAATGCAGGTATGAAAATGATGAAATTTTAATGTATTATCTTCAAAATTATAAATAATTATTTAATTTCTTGAAATATAAAATTAGGTACGTCATGTGACCTGTCCATCGCCACAAAATGACCGCCTTACACCGCTTCGCCTCTGGGTTTATTTCCCAAAATGTCAATTTCGTTTTGAAAACAAAGTGATTGCGGTGTGAAAAACAGAAACAACGCACATTTTAGAACACTTTCTTTCCTTTTGTTACCATTTTAAAATAACATTTAATAAAAAGTCTTTCCCTCTCTTTATTAAATGTCAAATCTATCCATCAAAACGTCCTTCAGACAAATGCCACAGTATTTACTTTCTTTGAGAACAAGCCACAAATCTAGAACAAAAGTACCACTGGCCACTAAAAAAATTAATAAAAATAATCAGATTGTGTTCAAAAGTAGTTCTGGCCTTACCAAACTCATCCAAAATGATTACAGCTAATTCCGACCCATGTGGTCAAACATTTCTTATAGCCGGTCCCATTGTGAAACCTCTCAACTGTGACATAGATCCAACGAGGCATAACATGCACGAAAGCCTGTTAATTTTTCCCAACTCATTCCATCTTCCCCTTTGTGATGGCCTCTTATCCTCACCAAATCCATGCATCATATTGCAGCCAAACGCTGCGTCAGCACTTTGCATGGCGAGAAGTTGGCCACGGTTCGTTCAGCATGCTGCAGCCGCGCTTACTCGGTCTCTGTTTATTTTAAAAGGGGAGGATTGGTAACAAATAAATAGCCATATCTCATATCTTAGTGTTGTTAAAAGTGAAGAAGATGTGCTACATTTGCCTCAATTTAGCCGAAGTAGCGGCGCACCTTCAAAAATGCTTAAAAAAAATATACAATATATATAATAAATATATAAATATATATATATATATATGCAAACATACCAAATTGGGCACTGGATTTAGATGACTTTGTCCGGGTCGAGACGAGGAATTTGTGGTTTCACTGTGTTGTGTTCTGCGTTATATTACGTTATCAATATTTTGCCCTCTCATAATATTTTATTTTACGTGAGTAACCAATTCAAAATCAAAAATAATTTTCATTATTTTCTGAACAAGCAGTTTTTATTGGCCTCTGTTTTATACCAGCAGCCAGTGCAAATCGGCTAAAAAAGGAGTGATATGACAAAATCTATGCAGTGGTGGATCATGTGCGTCTCCAGATCCTTGCTGTCGGCGTCCCAGCACAACATGCAGAGCAGTGTTGATGGCGTCCTCAGTGGATTTCAGCATTATGTGCAGCCTTGCTTTGGCCTGGACAGCCCAGGAGCTCTGACCATCCACAACGGCATAGAGGCTCCGAAATATGCATTCATAGGGCAGCCTTAATCTCATTGACATAAATGAGTCAGATCAAACAGCACCTTTTACCACGATCAGACATATCTGTGCGTGATCGCCACCTGCATAGCTTGTGCAGTTATTGAAAATGTTGGAGCGCGAAGCTGTCAGTTATGGAATATCCTCAAATGTGAAAAATCCTAACGCCGGACACCGGCCACAAAGTAGGACCATAAAGGAATTTTAAGGCAATCAGATGAAGCCTTTGAACGTCGCTATTGATCAGCGCCATGTGATTGGATGTTTTTGCTAATTACTTTCCCCAATCAATCATTTTCTAATCTCAGGGCCGGCGTGGAGTGGCCGGTCCCGGCAGTTTATGTATTCTCCCACAAAGTTCTATAGAACTGCCGCTTAGTTTTAATGGGTGCGCCTCAACTTAACGTCCGAAAATGAAACACGCACCTGTGAATCAATGGGCTCTGTCTGAGGTGGGTAAATTTACATTGGAAACAGTTCAGGGTGTCCCCCGCCTACTACCTATTTTTGCAGACGCCGGCCGGAAACCCCCACCGCACTGGAGGGGGCGGCCGGGCGACTCGCTGCACGGTGAGATGGGCCGGGAGGACCGCTCCGACGCACACATTGGGAGAACAAAGGTGCAAACATTGCTGAGGACAGGATCCGCAAATTGGCTCATCCTTTTGCTCAAATTAAACACAACTTAAATGCTTATTTTTGCTCTTAGGGGATTGCCCTGGAACGGCCCGGCGTTCGTGAAAGTCAGGCCGAAGAGGACGGGTGCTCCTCTTCGGCTTACTGTGACGCGAGCATGCCCTCCTCCTCCAAAAAAATTGACAGCGTTAAAAGTGGGTTGGATTAATCCCATTAATAACGCGTTTTTCTGACACCTCTACTATATACGTATTGTTGGAGTTGAGTCACCGAGGAAAATAAAAAGTAGTTGGTAAATGAACCTTAAAAGCCAAACTTACTCCAATGCGTGTTCGTTATTGTTTTTGTAGAAATTATTATTATTCAGAATTTTGTCACATGTCCTGTCAAATACCACCAATATTGCGGAAACATAGCCCCCGGCGTGTTATGAATGGGCCTTCTTATCCGAATGCCTTTGAGTGGAGCACAAAATTAGGGAAGTGCAGTGTGGCGTTGCGCGCGCTCAGGCTCCACCTCCCTTTTTGTTTCCAATATGGCAGCAGTTAAATGGCGCAATTTGTGATTCTCCCATCACAAGTAGGCAGATCTCAAAGATAAGGATTTGACTGCGCAGTCGGATCGGTCGAATATTGCGGTCACCGGGACCATGAGTCACAATATTTAAGAAATTGATCGCCAGTATAAATTTTATATTTGAATGATCTAATTATTTAAAAGGAAATGTTGTTCGTTGAATCTGTAGCTTTGAACTTTTCAAGATAATTATTTAATATGGGAAAATCTAATGTCAGACTAACTTTAAAGGGGAAGTCAAGTCAAAAAAATTCTAATGTCAATACAAATGTTCTATGCACCCCCACTAGTCTAAAAATGGTTCCCGTCCCGCTTGGCCCCTCGTCACTTCATGTTCTTTCTATTCAACATATCGTAGTCTGGGTCGCTGAGGGCTGGAGCCGGGCCCAGCTGATGTCACGCTGAGTCTGTAAAGCCTGGAGGAGGCTGCTTAGATGTTTTAGTAGCGAGCGGTCTAAGGCGTTGCGTTCAGGTCGCAGTCTCCCCAGGAGGCGTGGGTTCGAATCCAAAGCATGTCCCCATCACCTAATTCCCTGTTTTGAAGGTGCGCCGCTACTTCGCGGATTTTCAGTTTTCGCACGTATGGCGGGAGAGCTGGTGAGCAAACATCAAGGGGAATCGAGTTGGAAAGAAGAAAATTACACATATGCTGCGCTAGATGTGTGCACTCCAGTGGAGCTCCAAATCCCTTCCCCGCAATATGGAACCCAGCTGTCTCATTTACCGGATCTCTCTCTCTCTCCCCGTATATATATATATATATATATATAACGTAAGTGTAACCTTTAACTTAGTAAATATGTGTATATAACACAATCCTGATCCCGTGTTTCCAATGTAAATTTCCACCTTTATATAGTGTAGAAAGGCAACTCTGTAAGTCTCTTTTACACGCAAACTGCACTGTGTTGTCATGCAATATTGCAATATGTATATATAAATATATGTCTCAACGGCCTCATCGGTTTCAATAAATAGAATAAAACAAATCAAGTATATAATAGTAGAAGAAATGTTCATTCTTGGAATATTTATTTGTATCCAAGTATATTTTGTACATATTGTTTATATTCAGAAAATAAAAGTGCTTATGTGAGGTAAGTTCAGAAAATGGCAAATCAAATCTATTTGTGTCACAAGTAATTGTACTGCACGGTGCCCTTTTGACGAATCCGACTGAAAATTAGTCAGAAAAGACTCAAGACAATGATCTTACTCTTTGCCGAATTTTGTGACCCGACAGAAGAACTCCTGCAAGTACTTGTGCTGGGCGCAGATCGCAACTATGTCATGTTTTTTTTACTTGTCTTCAAACCTCATCCCAAATAGCGGCGGTTTTGAATAACTGAGGGCAAACCAATGCGGGTCATTTAGAGTGACCTGACTAAACATTGGGTGCTCATCTCGTCTATTTGATCTCGAAAACAACCAAAATCTTAAAAATTTGGTCTAAACATAAATAGACATTAGTTGAGGTGACATCCCCATTAGTTTGCCTCGCACCTGCCATTTGCCACAGGTGGTCATGTAATGGCCCCGCGGTGTGGTCATGTTCCGAGTGCGCGCGAAACGTCGCCCCAAATCGTGCGGCGCCGCCCCGCGAAGGGGGGCCGGGGCCTCCCACTTATTCTACACCCCTCATGTGTCTTCACAGTGCCAGACTAGAGTCAAGCTCAACAGGGTCTTCTTTCCCCGCTGATTCCGCCAAGCCCGTTCCCTTGGCTGTGGTTTCGCTAGAAATTCCGTACTCTTTTCCATAAGTTTCATAAATGATTACAGAATGGTGGCAGACCTCACACTCCAACGTTTAACATACACAACCCATTCCATGGCCATGACGATACACGAATCCGTGTGATTGCTATAAATTAGAGGCAAGACAAAATGAACCTAATACAAATAAATGAATGCTTAATAACTCCCCTGCACATGCTGTATTTATTTTATTGTTTTGATTTGATCATGATTAATGTAATTGCATTGGCTTACAGCATGAAACACAGCTTGTCATTATCCGTACTGCTGTCTACAAAACACCCTCACATCCATCTGTTGGGTCATGTGATTCTTCTTTCTCTGAGTCTCCCATTTTTTAAAATTGATGTCATTTACAAATACGCAGAAGTAACAAGACATTAACGTGTCTTTGATGTATGCAAAAGCAGCAACGATGACAATAAAAGGTGGAAATTTACATTGGAAACGTTTAGTTTAGCTGTTAATGAAGTGGCGAAAAATTTTATATTTTAACGTCTAATATGAACAGGAAGTGAGTTATGAATTTTTGAAAGT
The DNA here is from genome assembly GCF_059441095.1 of Idiotropiscis lumnitzeri. Classification (NCBI taxonomy): domain Eukaryota; kingdom Metazoa; phylum Chordata; class Actinopteri; order Syngnathiformes; family Syngnathidae; genus Idiotropiscis; species Idiotropiscis lumnitzeri. The sequence continues at coordinate 5,783,875 of NC_142412.1, forward strand.
CCGACTTTTGCCCTTTTTTGCATGTTTACAGGGGTCATTCTTTTGAATATATACATATATATATATATATATATATATAATAAATATATATATATATATATATAAGTTGAAGATTAAATGTTGAATTTTCAGAAGGAAACCCCAAGGATATTTTATGCTGAAATATTGCCGAGCTGTAGCCCTACATTCAGCCCCGTTATGCAGTCATATTTTTTTTTTTTGTTCTCATCTCGGCATGCACCGTCAAACACTGGAGCTGGTCGTCGTGACGAACGAGGCGCCACGTTGACGCTCCAACCTCCAACTTGCGCTCCTTTCCCCGAAAGGCGGGCCTGATGTGTGTGTCAAGTTTCACGAGTTGTCGTTCATATTTAGAACCTCATAATCAGCGTTGTTTTATTGCTGAACCGTGCAATGCCACTCCCACAACTTTTGTTCAAGTGCGATTGTGTTTGCGCCTCGCTTCCAACCAATTGGTAGTATTTTGGACATACATACATTAGTTCAACTCCTCTACTAAACTCTAAAGTTTCACAGCATTCTTCTTCATCATGCATTTCAAGGATGCAGTGACGGCATTTTGTTTGACGGCTTGAACGATTGTCGTAATGAGTAACAAAGATTCCCCCATTCATTTCAATCACAATTTATCTCTAAATTATTGATGGCCAACTTGCCTTTTATATATATATATAGATGAATCAAATCTGGCATTTTTGATTGTCCAATATTTCCCTTCTGAGATAATGCCTCTCATAGCAAATGTGTACAGCGCGAGCTGAAAATGCATTTACAGCACTAAAAAAACAAACTTTTATGGGTCAGTGGCGCTGCTAGCGGGAACGAGAGAACATATGTTTTTTTTTTGCACTCATTTCTATCCTTAATGGAGTTGCAAACAGCTGGCACACGGGTTGATTCATTTGAAAAATGGAACATCAGCTGATAAAGACGGGCCACAAGACACCATCATGTGACTGCAGAATCTCACTTCGGATTATTTTGTTAAATCACGGTGTTACATCAAAACTAAAACTATCATCCCAAATCAACTGAAAAGCATAAAAGTGTAGGTGTGAAGATGTCAGCCATCTTCCATGTGCCAATTCCCCTTTAAGGAAGCTGATGAATGCTTTTCGGAACAGTCCATCATTCTTAAAAATAGCAGAACCAGATTGTTGTAAAGTAACAGGAGGAAAGGGGGGCAGGTGAGTGTGGAACGAGGGATGTCCTGGGAGGAAGCGACGCATTAAGTTGTGTGTTTTCACCTGAATCGGTCTGGTTGGCCACAACCTCAACAAAAATCACGTCGGGCTCAGGGGGCCACTTTTGCTTCAATGCATCTGATTTATACATCACTCGCAACACTGTTTGTTTGTTTAGCTGAGTTGTCTAAATAATGAGATAAAAATGACTACAGCATTGTCACATGACTTGTGGCAATGTGACTCAGATGGCCCTGTGCTCTGTCGTTATTAAGATTTTTGTTAAAATGTAGGTCTGACATGTTTGGGCCTGATCATTCGATTTGAACATTGATAAACAATAATGACAGCATAAGGTGAAAAGGCTACTTTTACTGCGATGAATCTTCATTGTGGTGTATCATACACCTACTCAGCCTGTTCTCTATTCATTAAAGTTATAACTTGCCTTGCAAGGTGAAAAATCTGTTTATAAGATAGGACTTTTAGTGTTTGCCTAGGTTGCCCCACTCTGGCAGTCTGTGTTATGGTGTTCCACAGAGCGCCGGGGTGAGTTTGGTGGTGAACCAGACCGACTCGGAGGTCAAACAAGGCCAGCGGACTCTCTTTAACCGGGGTTTCACTGTATGTATGTATATATATATATATATATATATATATATATATATATATATATAATACATATATATGCACCTCATATGGCCCCTGCCACTTTACTAAAAGCTTGTTGTTGCATGTGGGGAGAAGCCGCAAACACAACATTAATCAGAATATCAATTAACAAAGCTTGGCATTTGACCCTGCCCGGGGAAGGTGCTCCTCTTCGGCTTACTGTGTCGCGACACTCCCACAACTTTACACGAAAAAGGACGGATTTCGTATTGTGACATCCTCATGGCCGAAACAGTCATCCGAGCAATTATGAGGGCGACCTTGTTGAGTTGCACGGAGAAAAACATCCAAGAAAATAACTTGTATTAGCTTTTACCAGTTGGTGGCGGTACTACTACGATGAAAAATAAGTTGGTAGATGTCTTCAGGGCTGAAGTGCATTACCAGATGCCAGGATGGCAGAGCGGTCTATGGCGTCTGCGTTTAAATTTCAATAAACACACACTTAATAACGAGTAAAACGTATACTATTCATCAAACGTATACTATTCATCAATCACAAAAAAAGATAAAAGAAATGAAAAAAAATAAAAAAGAAAAGTCCTACAGCTCCGAGCATCTATGAAGCCCGGGCAACTTAAGGGGACTATGTTGGACAATTGCACGTTGGAATTTTTTTTTTTTAATGGCACAGTAATCTCTAACACACAGATTTTATTTATTTATTTTTTGACAGGCCGGTTTCTTTACGTTCCCGAAATGGGATTTTGAGTTTTTTGTTTCAATCAAGGAATGTCACCAATCATTGACAATTCTTTTGCCGGAATGTCACTAATCATTGACATTTTTTTTTTTTATTTATGTATGTTCGGTTTTATAAACACCAACAGTGGCACAGTATCGATACACCTGCCAGGACATCGAGGACATTGGTCTGTGAGCATGTCCATTGGTGTCAAGACCCAACAGATGCAGAAAGAAGACATTCTTATCCTTAAGCAAGCTGGCCTTCAGAGTGGAGTTTGACTTTGCTGATTGAAAGAGTGACTGATCGAGAAAGCACAAACATTTTTCGTCTTTAATGTGGTCAAAAAAAAAAAAAACACACTGAAAATGTTGCAGATTATGTCATATATGCGTGAGTACCAATGATCATACATCTTCTCTGAATGAAGCAAAAGAAATGGGGTAATCAAGGGAAGAAAATGTACACCACTGAAGAGCTTCAGAAATGACAAACTCGGTCGTCCACGTTGCCCAGACGAAATCGGCGCAGATGCTTGAAAACTCGTCTGACATTTCCGAAGCACTCTCTCTCTTCCCTTCTCCAAAAGCTCTCTTGAACAGGGTCATCCAGGTGGCCACATCATCTGGAAGTTGCAAAGTACGTATCATTTTCGCCGTTCACCGCTAATAACATATCATAGCGACGTGTCATTTATCACGTTACCGACAGGAATATGTCTGCAGTACTTCAGGGGGACTGGCGCAACTTTATGCGTTCAGGTCGCAGTCTCCCCAGGAGGCGTGGGTTCGAACCCCCGTCGAGGCTGGAACCTGGAGCGGCGGCGGGTCGTCGGCCACCACCGAGGCAGGAACCTGGACATGTGCTGCTTGCGCGGTAAACAGAGTTAAACTTAGATGTAACTTCAGTCTCTTTGAGCGTCATTCTCGGCATGCCACAGGAAAGTGGAGCGAGGGAGGGCCTTTCTGGCCTGTGGGACTCCGGAGGCAGCTGACATAGCTGTCAAGCAATGAAATCGGCTAATTCGTTAAGCGTCCCAACAACACGTTTGATATAATTTTGTGTTTGACTTCAACAAGCAAAAATGTTTTTGAATAGAAAATGGATGGAAAAGTGTATAAAGTCTTTCTATACTGTAAATACAAATTTTATACTTTAGTGAGATGATAGATTAAACTTTACAGATTTTACTGACATTTTTATATATGTGGGAACAACTGCAATTGCAGTCGATACTGTAGCCTTGAATTATTTTTTGCCGTGTTGAGCTATGCAATTATTGGAGCTTCTCAATGATGCAAGGGCTAAATTGAAACCAGACACAGGAAGCTGACCCTGACCCCATCTATTACTTTTCGTTTCATATCCAACGAGTGGCACAAGCTGCTAAAAATACAAAACATCACAGGTACATAAAGAGTCGGTAGCCGAAGACATGCCTCCCTTTCAGACCGACGAGCCGCCAGGCAGACGGCAGACGCAAAAGCACAACTCAACGTAGTGCGTTCGCTCTGCAGTCATCCAAGGACGCTCGAGCGTCGCAATAAAAGGGCTTTGTCTTGACTGGATACAGACAAACTTTTATAACAGCTAAACTAAACGTTTCCAATGTAAATTTCCACCTTTATATAGTGTAAGAGCCATATGAGAGGTATCCATGCGACTCAGGTCACATATTAATGATCGCGAACGGCCGAAGCCTAATGCTAACGAGCTAATCTAATAAAAACTCAACTGAAATGACCCCTCCCCCAACAAAAAATGGGACTGATTAAAAACTAACGCATCTTGGCGGAGTGAACGGACAGCGGGGGGCGTGACTTGCCTTCATTCGTCTGCTTTTAATGAATCAGTCAAATATCAATAATAAGATGTTTAAACAGTATGTTGGCTAGATTATTTAATTCTCCAATACCCTTCATGGAGAGCCTTGAGGGGCATTTAGGCTAAAAATGGATTTGGTTGATTTCACACTTGACGCGCATTTCACAACAGCTGGACCTGTAGCAAAGAGTTTCCCAAATGGTGTCAGATTGCCTCGACACTTAGTTAAAATAAAACAAAAACAGGTGTATGAGCAGACGTCAACGCTCCCCATCAATTTCTTCATATTCTTTCACATTCGGCTCTGCCTGTCATGTTTTCACAAGGGGGTTATATTAGTTAGTTAAAAAATAGCTAAATTATAATTGACGTGTTCTCAATTTCATACAGGTGTTTGATGGTCTATAGGGTGGAGTCAACAATATATGCACAAACTAAATGGGAACACTACGGGGCTGTTTTCATTCATTGTGGGAATCTTGTAGCTTGTGTTTTGGTCCCTCCCCCGCCCCAAATTTAAATGCAGCACCGTGATGTACGTGGCACTTTTTTGTGTTTGCGTTTCGTTGACTCGCGTTCTGGCCTTTCGTCGGAATGACTTTCCAGGCTTCAGGATGCCTTTTTTTGTTTCCGAAATGGGGCGTGGTTAGCACAAGCCAAAGCAAAGTTCCCGTCAACATATTCTGTCACACAATATTCTTGCTTTTCTTAATATTTTGTATTTTTTGTCTTCTATCCACAATTATTATTGGGGCCCGAGCTGATAACGTTTGTGTGTCTTTAATTGACTGACTGACGCCAAACGACTGATGATGAAAGCGGCGGCTGCGAACCAGGATGCATACTTGGCTATATTGGACCACCGAAATACACCGAATTTATCGATGCGGTCTAAGGCGTTGCGTTCAGGTCGCAGTCTCCCCAGGAGGCGTGGGTTCGAATCTGAGCTATTGAAATCATTTGCTGCGAAGTCTTATCTTCCTCTCCCGTCTTCCTCTCGATCTTATCAGGTTTGTTTGGTGGAGAAGAACACCAAGCTGTCCCACCTGGCCCACGTGATGACGCTTTACAAGACGCGCTCGTACACGCGGGACCCTTTCTCCTGGGTCAGCGTGGTGTGCATTTTGTGCAATTTTGCTTTTCGCGCTACGGGGATCAGTTAGTTTGGATTAGATTGCAGATGCCATTTTCTAGACGGACGTTTCAAGAGAAGCTAACTCTCGTGAATGCCTCTCATAGCAAATGTGTACAGCGCGACACAAATGTCCATTTTATGTTTCAAGTGGGTTTAAATTCAAGTCAAATATATGGAAACTGATTCGCCGACCGCTCTGCCTTTCGCACAAGTGTGTCCTGAGCACTTCCCACCTTATTCTCTTTTTATGCAGCCACAAATGGACTTCAATCTCCGAAGCTCGTCGTGGACTGCCTGAAGCTCCTCTTGCTCGACAGTCTCTTCAATCAGATTCGTTAAAAGGGCACCGTGCAGTACGTCAAAATGTAAAAAATGATATTGATGAAAATTGCATCATGTCTGATGCAAAACAGAGAAGCACATTTTTGTCTTGAAGATAGATAAAACCTTAGCCGACAACAATACAGTGTGAAGACACTGCTCAATGAAATTTTGCAAATTATAGCTCAACTTGTGATGTGCTCTGGTTATGAAATTTTCAGTCGGATTCGTCAAAAGGGCACCGTGCAGTACGTGTTGGTTTAGCTGTTAATGAAGTTTGTTTTAAGCTGTTATTGATAAAAGTGCGTCGGGCAAAAGTCAAACTAAAAAGAAAAAACCTCCTGATTAAAAGAAAGTCATTAATTTGATTGTCCACGGTATACGTGGTTGACCGAGGCGTGGAACGTTCCGGTTGCTGGAATATAGAATAGATACACTTGGCCCGAATAGGAGCACCTTCCCCGGGCACAGGCCGTGCCAAGCGGCCCCTAAGTTTGGAAATGTACATTGGAAACGTTTGGTTTAGCTGTTATGAAGTTTGTCATGTCATCATGTTTCAAAAATATGCTTACAGGTTTATAAAAAGTCACAGACTTTGAAATGCGGCCACCATTCTGCTAATATAAAATGTAAAAAAATTAAATTTTTCACCGACTTCACAAATAAGGAATTTATCATGTATTAAAAGGTGACACCGACAAAAAGTTCTATAACTGAGACTGAGGCTGCAGACTTGTCCTCGGAATTACTTTAGTCCTCCGCTTTACCAACAGAGCTATCGAAGTATGCAAACACAGTAAAGAGAGCCTTACCAGTTGCCAGGATGGCGGAGCGTTGCCTTTCAGCAACTCCTGCTCATGCTCACAACAAGCTTAGCTTCCAATTCCCTCAGAAAACAAAAGACCAACGCTTGAAATGGCGGTGCACTGCTGATAATCAAATCTGAAAGGGGCTTTTTGCATATTTTTAGCCGCAATGTACGCCGACTTCCTGTTCAATTTAGCATACGGCTCCATGAGACTTTTTATTAAACAAGCCATCATCTCCCCTGCTTCTTCGCGATATATATATATATATATATATATATTATACAGAAGGCAAGTCACGCCCCCCGCTGTCCGTTCACTCCGCCAAGATGCTGCTCCAGGTGGTAGAGAGGATGAAGGCTCCCTTGTCTCTGTTCATGGTTTTTATGCCTCGCTTGCAGATCTCAATGGCCTCTCTGATCCAGCGCTGTTGTTTGTTCTCTTCGTGGTATGAATCTCCTGTACCAGCCAACAAGTCCAAGGAGGAGGCGTGGGTTCAAATCCCACCTCAGACAGTGCCCATTGTCCACTGCGCGTGGCTTTTGCGTTTCACATTTTAGAACAACACACGAACAAACAGCTGCTTTGACTTCAACGTGCATCTTACCAACACGTGCATCTGCCTCCTCTCTTAGCCCAATCCGTTATTGCAAAAATGTAATGGCACCTTCGCCGCCATTAAATAGCGCCGTTTAGCACGTCGTCCTCCCTCTCTCCTACCGAGGCGTTGGGAGTATTTGCAGATCTGCAGCGGATTCGTATATCGTGGAACGCGCCCAATTATGAGCAAGATCATCTGCTGGGACTTCTCTTATTTACTACTGCTTGATGTCATCGCATAAAATCATCATCATTAATATGAGTGCTATATTTATTTAACTCTAAGTGCATTTGTTGAGCGACCTGAACGCAGCGCCTTAGACCGCTCTGCCATCCTGGCAACTGGTAATGCTGCGAGGTCGTCCAACACTCGCTCAGTACACCTAGTCTTCTTTCATTTGACCTCTAATGAAGAAATTATATCTGCATATTTTGGAAGGCCGACCCTCAGGAGCCGCCGCCGTACGTGTGGAATTTTTGCTACATCCGTTTCACTTGAGCAATTGTCGCCTCTATTTTTTTCAATCTGCAGCTCTCTGCAGGCACTCACAAAGTTAGTGCCCTTCTTCGTCCACTCTCCTCTTCGCCCACGCTCTTCTTCGGCGCACGCCGGCCGTCTAACCGCTCCAGCGCCCGTCGTGCCGCTCGGCGACATCCGACGTCAGCAGACAAAAGTGCAAACGGCGGATGAATTAAAGGTTATAGCAACATACGTGATGAATGCCAGGAAAATCATTTAATTTGTTCCTCTCACCGCGCCAGACGTGGCCAGGCGACGGCTGCTGACACTCTTGCGGACTTTGGGGGCCGGCGGCATTGCAGTACCGAGGAAACGGAGGCGGTTCGAATCCTGGCACGGGCTGATGGGAAACATTAACAGTATTTGTAAACTTGTAATGCATATGTGAGCTTTTATTTATTTAAGACACTTAATCATCTTGTGTCTTTTTAAATAGCAAAATGTTGAAGCTGGAGGGGAGGGCATAATCCATTCCTTGATGTTGGGTACCCGGCGACTTGGTTTTTTTGGTTCCGAGGGCGGCCAGGCCCCGCTGACACCGACGGCTGCGGGGCTGAGGGAGGGGGAGTAGCGCAGGGCGGTTATCGCGGTTAATGGGGACCGAGACCACCCGCGGAAACTGAAAATCCGCGAAGTAGCGGCGCACCTTCAAAAATGCTTAAAAGAAAATACAATATATATAATAAATATATATATATATATATATATATATATATATATATATATATATATATACGGGGAGAGAGAGAGAGAGAGAGAGTGACAATGACTTTTTTCTTCAAATTCATTTTTTTAAAACACCTGCATTAAGATTAAAAAAAAAAAAAAAACCTAATGCAATTAGGGATGCACCGATTTTTTTCAGACCGGGTACTGACATCTGAGAAAAATCTCGGTGTTATATTTGACACAACTATGTCGTTTCAAATGCACATTAAAAATATTACTAGAACATATATATATATATATATATATATGCTCCACGAGCCGTCGATGAGGAACAGCACGTCCGCCTTGGCGCAAAAACAGCTTGAAACGATTTTGGAAAAGCGGGTTGAGTTCACCTTGACAACATACCTTAATGGGACGGAGCTCGTCAAGGCTGTGCAGAATATGAACTACAAAGGTGGAAACACAGTTTGTCCCAGGTCTTCAGATGCTACAGACAGAATTTTAGGAGCATGTGCAGGGGAGTTATTAAGCATTCAAACTAAACAAACTAATGCAAAGGCTTTTGGTCTAAACATCAACCTGTCTTGGCAGCGCAATATTCATATTCATATACTTCAAAGTGTAGTATGAAATTGGAGAAATACAACACAATACGTCGCTGTTCAGCAAGGTAAGGGTGGTCGTGTGTGTGTGCATGTGTGTGAGAGTTCAGAATGGTGATGGCTCTCGGAAATAGTGACTTGTGTGCTGTTCAGGTTGCAGCTCTTTTCTGGATATTGACCGTGTTTCTCTTCCTCCGGATTAATATTTCATTCCAGTGCTCCGCCCTCAATGGGCCGTCCATGAATCAAAGTCAAATACCGGACCGCTACTTTGGGACTTGTCAGAACTTGGTCGACTCGTACATATGCTTTGGAATTGTGCCCCAGGGTCAGAAGTGCAAATAGACATGTTTGTATTCAGTTATACACCTTGCGCCACCTAGTGGTGACAACAAATTTTTTTTTTACAATTTAACGTACTGCACGGAGCCCTTTAAACAAATTCGGCGAACCCGCAAGTCCAGTGCGTGTGTGTGTGTGTGTGTGTGTGTGCATTACCCCTTGCTGCATGACAAAAAGCTTTGTATATTTAATTTGCGATTCTAATATAATATTTTTTCAAGAATCCCCGATCCCAGCACCTGGAGCTGAGGAAATGGCAAGCAGGATAAGAATGCACGTGTAACAAGGGAGAATTATATAAAACAATGAGACTAATCAGATTTATTTTTTTCAACACATTTTCAGTGTTGTTAGTTCAATTTCCCAAATGAGTGTGAGCCAACATTGTTAAAAAGAATATTCAATTATTAAAACAATGTCACGAGTAAATACTGCAGCTTTACAAAGACTTTTTTCACAGAGGCGAGCGGTGATACTTGATGTTAATTTCAGTTAAGTGGGCGATGGTCTTGATTATGTTAGACCAACAGAGAAGGCCTTAAGTGAAAACTTTGAAGCCCCGCCCCCGTCATATAGTATTTCGGAAACAAAAAATTTTAGCCAATGAATATTTATGTTTTATTCTATCAACTAGTTGGCTGCAAGAATTTTCAAAAGTATTTGCATAAAAACAAAAAAAAATCATTCTCATATATCAATGGTTGCAATTCAATAAAATATTGAATTATATAAATAATATACAAAAAAATGGGAGGGATTTTTTACAATTAATAAAATGTGCGATTAACTACGTGTTAACTGTGAAAAAATGCGATTAATTATGATTATCATTGACTAACAAAACATTGAGTCTGACAGAGCTATTGAGCTATTGAGCACCCAGCCCACAGTGACACTCAATGACTTAGAACAATCCATACAGTTGTAATAATTTGTATGCAAAGTAGTTGAGTTTTGTGTTTCACTGCTCTCAAGTCACCTCATCCGCTCGCTCGGCAAATAATCTTCTCGTTGCGGTTGCCATCCTGGCAACTGGTAATGCTCTGAGTGATTTTCTTTTGTAGCGGTCACGACGCCCCGTCCTGGAATAACTTAAAAAAAACCCACGCGGGTTCGGTTTGCCGCGGTGCAGCGGGCCCTGCGGAGATCTGCTGCTGTTTTTAGTAGCGAGGTCAAACACTCATCCGATCAAAAATAAGTTGGCAGCCGTCTTCAGGGCCTGAATATCCTAAAATATTTTTTTAGAACAGATATAAAATGTGCAATTAATTGCCTCTAAGTGGTTCTCTGCCACGAAATCCAAATTGTTGTGACTAAATATGCGGTCTAAGGCGTTGCGTTCAGGTCGCAGTCTCCCCAGGAGGCGTGGGTTCGAATCCCACCTCAGACAGTGCCCATTGAAACTACCAAGCAAGAACAAACAAAAAATCCATTATGTGCCTGTACTGTTTATGAATACTTTTCAGCGTGATGAAGAGACAGCAATTAATTGACGAGCTCCAGTTAAGCATTGAATAGTTGTCCCAAAATAATTTTGTATTTACACGTGGTATACTAATGAAGGAGTTCCCTGTCTCTGATGTACTAGCGTTTTAATAAACAAAATCAACATTATTAATTAACAAGAACATTGGGTCAGGCCTACAAACGGGCGGGCATTAGTGCGCCATTTCATGGATATATTGGACAATCAAATTAATGACTGCCCAGGCTTCAGGATGTCTTCCTGTGGCTTTGGGTTTGTCACCACTGTGTGTTCTTGTGTGACACAATAATGTAACTGATGATATCGGACAGCAATAAACACTACTATGTCCTTTGCTTTTGTGTGCTGTGATCGGATTAAAACTTTCTCTGCAAGGCGTTGAGGGTGAAAGGATGGCCCATTTGTTTTAGTTTTTTAAATATATGGTGGGCTCTGTCTGAGGTGGGATTCATGTTAGATTGTCAATAAAATATCTTACCTTAACAAAGCTAAATTGATAAAAAAAAATATCATTTTGAGAACGACTATTGTGAGGATCATTTTAAGGGATATGACTACGCTATTTGTCCTGCACGCGCGCCACACTGAGCGGACCAGCGTGTGCGCTTGCCCTGCGCCGAGAGGCGCAACCCACGACTCCTGGGGAGACGGCCTAATAGATTACAATCGGGGGCCACATGTGGCCCGTTAAATGTTTGCCAGCGAGAAGGCCTTACGGTCATCAACTCGTCATCTGATTGGCTATCGCAACTGTCTATCGAATCAACCTTTGCTGGGATTGACTCCAGCTCGTAACTTTAAACACATTCAAGAGAGCATTACCAGTTGCCAAAAAAATACAAATTAGATGATCTGACACCACCATGAAAGCGTCCGTTAGACATTTTGAGTGACATTGCGTGTGTCAAACTGCTGATCTATTGTTTATGTAGAAATTATTATTAGGGCCCGAGCAGCGACCGCTACGAGGTCCCCATTGTTTTTGTGGAAATTATTATTATTATTATTATTAGGGCCGCCATCCTGGCACCTGGTAATGCTCTCTTGAATGTGTTTGCTTTGTTCTTGCTTGGTACTTTCAATGGGCTCTGTCTGAGGCGGGATTCGAACCCACGCCTGCCTGAGTGCGGGCTGCGGGGGGGTGGTTGCCGGCCGGCGCGTTTGGCGGGCCCCGCGAGGGTCGTCCGCGGCGCGACGGGTACAAAATAACCCAATTTGGGGCATTGTTTTGTACATTTCTTTTTAATTCAAGTATTTTTTTGTTGTTGAAGGAGATGATTTTAGGGCACCAATGGGAAAATGTACTCATATCATTCATGTATTTTATGTTGGTGAAGGAAATGATTTTAGGGCACCAATGGGAAAATGTGCTCTTATCTTTTGAGAAAAGGTTTAAAAAAAAAAAAAAGATACAAAATAACCCAATTTTGGGCATTGTTTTGTACATTTAAAAAAATAATAATAAATCATGTATTTTTTGTTATCTGTTTAAAAATTGTTGTAAAAAATAACCCAATTTAGGTAAAAAAAAAAAAGAGATACAAAATAACCCAATTTTGGGCATTGTTTTGTTCTCTCATATATTCTGTCTTACAAAGATGTTATTGTGCTACAAAAAAAAAATAATAGAATGGTTTGGAATAGCTGAAAAAGTGCTCATAATCACTCAACGGCCAACTGACCATGAACCTTTTGCTTTTAATGAAGGGTTCTGAATGCTTAATAACTCCCCTGCACATGCTCCTAAAAATCCAAACCTTCACCTGTAAATAAAACGTCCCGACCTGAAGACATCTTAATGTTATTATTTTGTTATACACACAGTGCCGCCAAGTGGAATCAAAAATTTGTTTTTATTTTAATTTTCACGTACTGCACGGTGCCCTTTTGACGAATCCGACTGAAACCCACGCAGGCACGGGGAAAACATACAAACTCCATACAGGAAGGCCGGAGCCGGAATCGATTCCACGACCTCTACACTGTGAGGCCATCGTGCTAACCACTCGACCAACGACCACCGTGCCCCCATGGTCTGGTCCAAATCGGGGTCGCACACATTGCTCCAATGCTCTCTTGACTGTGTTTGCTTTGTTTTTGCTTGGTACTTTCAATGGGCTCTGTCTGAGGCGGGATTCGAACCCACGCCTCCTGGGGTTACTGCGACCAAAATTGTAATTAATCTCCAGGTTATATTCTGTTTCTAACACATAACCAGCGTAGAAAAGATCCACCTGTGACAGTCTTAAGATGCTACAGACAGAACTTTAAGGTAATCAGATGAAGCCTTTAGGAGAATGGCTGGGGAATAAAAAAATAATACGTTTTAATAATAATTTGGTTTTTTTGTTATAACATGAATTTCACTCTCTCTCTCCCCGTATATATATATATATATATATATATATATATATATACGGCTATGAGCCGCGCCGTGCCCGCCAACAGCCTTCCACGGTCGGATACAATGTTTCAAAGTTCCCCGCTGGAAAGGGGACTTAGAAGAAATTTGTAAAAATTCACCCGGAGCTCCGTGCCCGAGGGCCGGCTATGAGCCGCGCCGTGCCCGCCAAAAACATCTGGATTGGATCTCATTGGACTATATCGGTGTCCGCTGTTATAAAATAATAAAGCAAATTAATGACTTCCCAGGCTTCAGGATGCCTTTTTACACTCTATAAATGTGGAAATTTACATTGGAAACGTTTGGTTTAGCTGTCAATATTTTATGTTTCTTATGTGGCCCCATGGAAAAAATAATTGCCCACCCCTGCTCAAGACTCACCTTTTTTCCAGTCGCTGGTGGTCTCGCTGTAGTTGCATCCTCTAGTGCTGTAAATGCATTTTCAAGATATGTTTTTCACAGAAATTATGAAAATGTGTGAAGAAACACAAAAAAACAAGTGCAAAATGTCAGCCTCCGAAACAGGCCTTCACCAATGAGTTTTTTAACTGTCATATGTGTAATAGGCCCAAAAAATGCTAACAACTTGCAGAGATGCGAACCACAGAGACTTACCTGTCACAAGAATGAAGGCAAGTCACACCCCCCGCTTTTACCAGTTGGTGGCGCTACTACTACGATGGAGATAGTGGCGCATCATTTCCTGTTAAAACAACAGCAACACCTGGAAGCACTTATTGGAGCCATGAAAAAAGCATGAAGGACGACGGTGAGGAAGGAGTCGAAACAGTTGGGAGCTCTGACATACGCTTCCGTAGGAGTTGGACGCTGCTGTCATTCCCACCGCTGCCCCCCAGAGAGTAAGATCATTGTCTTGAGTCACGGAGGACCGGGCGCCGGAGGACCGGGAACACACTCTTCACATGGATGAACAAACTCCTTTCCCGGCTATTAAGCCCATTTGAACGAATCACCCTCATGGTGACCCGCGCTTAAACCCCATCTGGGGCAAAATGAAAAACCTTGAGAAGGGACCACGGATGGGGGAATCCCCTATCAAATGAAGCTAGAGGCACCAGTCATGAGAATGACTGCGGTTGGAGTCCTGATGGTTACTGATCTGCGTGCCGCCACAGCTGACCCCGCCAAGTGGCCTCGTTCCTTTCCCGCCATTGATTGGAGAGTCCTCCACCTTGATTACCGACCCACTGACTGAGAAGTTTCAGCAGAATGTCCATGCAGCCAGTGGTTTGGGCCAAAGTCTGCCCTGCCTCTGGAAAAGAACAGTCATTAATGAGGTTAGAATAAGTCGACGGTCATTTATTTCCACTTTTCAAGTGAGTGAAGTCTTACTGTTGTTGGCAACTAACACGGAAAGGAAATAGACAGAGACACTCTTCTGTTTTAGCGAGGCATCTTCTTCCCTCATTTCGCCACAGAGGTCCAGAAACATCTCCCTTTGGCACAGACTATTCTTGCAGTCAACTTCAAGAGGAAAAAAAGAAAAAGCATGATTGGCACTTTTACTGTATGGATTTAGCAAATCAATCAAATTTCTATTTTTTAATCTGAGTGAAGACAGTGAGTATGTGAATGCAACTGCATTGAGTAGAACATACTATTGGCCTCCGCTAAAGTGCAGAGTGTGAAGAGATGCCATTTTTCTGGGATCCTTAGCCAAAGCAAGGTTTTGCACAATGCTTTTCATATTGGCACCTACTGGGGGCGTGCCTTTCCATCGTCTTTCACGCCCAACCTTCACCCTTTAATGTCTGCATGCTGTCTTCAGTAAAGTCCACCTTTCCTCTATATGAGCCGCGTGTCGGCATGAAATGCTCCCAGTCAGTCCAGCGGAGTGCTCATGAAAGTCACTCATTCACAGATTTTTGGAACTCTGTCCACACATATGGTGCTCTGCATCATAAGGCTTTTTGTGGAGAAAATGTAGGTGCGCCTTATGGTCAGGAAAATACGATAACTGTTTTTTCTTTTTTTTTTCCCCCCTTTTTTTGTATTTGTTTTTTTATTTTTATTTTTTTTTTTTTTTTAGGTGGGATAAACGTTTTTATTTAATGTTTGCAAAACTGGATAAAATAAGTCATTTTATTATAAAATGTATTCTTTTCCCCTCCAAGGACCACTGACGTTATTTGAATCTAGTTCAACTACATCCCCCTATCCCGTCACTTCTACTTCTTAACAGTCTGGAATGTGCACCTGGTTTATGTCTTACAAGCCTGAATCAGTGCAGAACATTCTGCTGCCAGGCAGAATTCGTTGGGCAAAATAATTTGTCACCATGGTAAAACACCAAAAAGATGCCCTGAACGCTCACACACTACTACGGTGTAAACGCATGGACAAACTTGTACCATTTTATGGATGCTGTCTTTGTTTAAATGAAATATTGCTGTTAAAAGAAAACAAAAAAAGATGTTTTGCCTCACAAATTAAGTCCTTAGTGTGAACTTGGATACATTTTTAATGTCTCGTAATTTCAATCAAACATTTATTATTATTATTATTATTTTGTAACTGTGAGACGGTTTCCTCACTTTTCTCATTCACTCGTCATTCAAAGCGACATCTTGGAAGCGAAAAAATTCTCATCTGGCGTTTTGTGTTGCACAAGGTTGCAACCAACGTGGCAAGAGTTCTCCTGTTTGAGCGTGTATCACGAGCATTGAAGAACACAGGTGGATTGGCGTAAAAAGTGCCCTCGCAGAAATGGCACAGAGGTGGAAAAGTGTCAAGTGCATTTTCAGCTCGCGCTGTACACATTTGCAAATCAGCAATCACTGACCACTGCAAAAGGGAAATCGAAGTATTTACTAACTGTTCCCCAGGAGGTTGGGCTTTTTCCGAAGGTGAATGCGAGACAGTTCTGGCAGAATTAACAGCCAATAATCAAATATTACTCCCTTCCTTACTCACAACTGATAAATCAAAAGGAATGGGTCTCGTTCCGCCAGCCTTTAAAAGCCTCCGCTTGCCTTTCCAGGCACACTCCACCCCCAATATTCATGATTAGTGTGGAACTGGGTTTCCCGTGTTGAGTCCAACTAAATTCCCACGTCTTACGCTATCCTGATTTGATAGTTTTCGTATACTTAGACTTTGTTCTCACTGAGCATTCACATGTGACATTTAGTGCAATGAAAAGATACCACTGCATTATCGCAACCATTTGGACAAATGAAAGCATTTTGCCTGCGTCGTGATTGGTCGTTTTAGCAAAAAAAAGAAAAAAATGGTGGATTTTGTTGCTTAACTCGTATTCCACAAAAGCAATATTAACTTGTTTACTACCATTGACGGCTGAAGACGTCAAAGATCCTTTTTTTTTTTCTTTTTTTTGCTAAAACGACTGCTCAGGCCCTAATAATAATAATAATAATAATAATAATAAAAGTAATAATATTTTCTACAAAAACAATAGGGACCTCGCCGCGGTCGCTGCTCGGGCCCCAATAATAATTTCTACACAAAGTCCATTGTGGAGACCCGCCCCCTTTTAAGTAAATTCAAAATGGCCGACTTCCTGTAAAACCTAGCTCATTGCTCCAAGAGACTTTTTTGTAGGTCTTGGTCTTATACATACAGTGAACCCTCGCTACTTCGAGGTTCACCTTTCGCGGGTTCAGTGCTTCGCGGGTCTAAAAAATATTTGGGGGCATTGTAGTTTCGCCGAGCGGCACGACGGGGCGCTGGAGCGGTTAGACGGCCGGCGGGCGCCGAAGAAGAGCGTGGGCGAAGAGGAGAGTGGACGAAGAAGAGCACGTTCCCCCGGACACGATCATTTGGAGGAGAGTTTTCATTTTTCAAACTGGAAAAGATAAGTCTCGCATTTTAGCAATGCAGGAGTTTATGTGCGAAAATTCATTAACAGCTAAACTAAACGTTTCCAATGTAAATTTCCATTCGGTTAAACTTAGGGGCCGCTTGGCACCGCCCCTCATGGAACATCAGCTGATAAAGGCGGGTCTGTCATTTTGAAAGATGGGAGGAGTAAAATCTATTTTTTAATTTTTCATTCATTTTTGTTATTGTTTATCTTGTAGAACAATTAGTTGATTGAGTTTGTAGATAATAGAAAAAAACGACGTTTATTTGTAATTGATGTAAAAGGCCCTAGAAATGCGAAATTGTGGGCGCATTGACCCAAATTTCATAAAGTGGGAACTGAAAAGAATTTTATAGGCCAAACCAATTCAAGCGCGTGCCGGGATTGGGATTCTTATGCATACGATCTTCGTCACTGTACCACCGGTGTCAAAGTTTAGTTAGCAGTGTGGATGTCACAAATGTACACGACACGGAGGCAAGCGAGGTAATATTGCTCCCTTTGTCAGTTCTGTTAACATCACCTCATCGGATAAAAAAAATACACTTAATTTTTAATTAAAATGAACAAAAGCATTACAACAAAATATATGTGTTTGGACCCGCCGCCGCTCCACGTTCCTGCCTCGGCGGGATTCGACTTAAAGCCCGAAGACCAAGGTCGCTACACCTGCAGGTACCTGCACCTGCAGTCCTCTGCCGTCCAAATTATCACCAAACCGCGACTTGACCTTCCTCTGCACCTTGATTTCGAAGAGGGAGGGGATCTTCCCCGCCTGAGAAGCAGGCCAGACATGACGGAGGCCACGTGACTCATTGAAAATACATTAAAATAAAAGTGTGTTAGGTAAAGTAACTACACATAATACAAATAATAAAGCAAGGTTTTTTTTTTGCAGAAAGCCTCTCCAATTTACATATACAAACATTGCTGAAAGGTTTATTTTGTGGCCCACTTTTTCCAGCAGCTTCAATCAAGATACCATCCTGAGACGTCTCTGAAACAAAGGACATTAAGGTAGACAAGTACACATGAATGTTTTTTGTAGTTTCTATTTTCTTCTCCACGCCCTCATGGAACATCAGCTGATAAAGACGGGTCACAAGACACCATCAAATTTGTGACGTGCATTGTGCAATATTCAAAAGGACACTTGCAGATCAGCGTCTGGAGAGAACATAAAATGTCAAGAAAGTGTCTTGGCGGACTGTAACATCACAATTTTTTGTCTCCCCCCAAACCCTTTGGCGAGGAACAATTGGAGGGCAAGAGAATTACTTCCCAGATCTATATTAGGCAGCGTGAAGGTGGATGAGACTGAGGATGCTAAATGCACCCCCATTAGGTAGCACTAAGCTGTATTTTAAAGTAATTCTGCTAAGAATTATTTACCATCTTTGGCTGGCACGGTTGGGTTACACAACTATTAACTGGAACTTGACATGCACCAATCCCCTCAAATCCACTGAAAAGACTCCGCTTGCTTCAGTCTGTCAGAAAATCTGTCAAAATTCATCAGATTTCAGTTATGGCTGTTATAATAACTATTTTTGGAGTTTGTTAATATTTCAATGATCTGGACTTATTTCCCCGCCTATTGGAATCTCTCTCCCTGACTCAATTCCATACAAAATACTTTGCTCATTAAAACAGAACAGACCCAAGCGAAAAAAAAAAAAATCGAGATTTATTTAGCGTATTTCATTTAAAATTAAATGTATTTTTTTTTTTTTTTTTTTTTTGCGATGAAGAGGCCGTCCAAGAAAGTCCAAAATAGCAACACATGACGAAAATACAACTAAGGACCAAAACAGTCAAAGTCTGACGAGCGAAACCCCAGAAGGTCCTCAGACATCAGCGTCTCCTTCCACTTTCTGGTCATGCTGTCCCATTTTTCCTGGGGAAAGAATACATTGAGCGCGAGGCCAGCATGGCAGCAATTAAAAAATAACATTTTGAATCGAAATCGGGAACTGAGAATTCAAATCAGTGAATAATGTTTAAGAAAGGCATGCATATTACGTTTCAAAAATATCAGAAGGTCCAAAAGTTGTCTAGCAGCAAGACATTTCTCTGAATACTTCGTAATAAAATGAATGCTTAATAACTCCCCTGCACATGCTCCTAAAAATCCAAACCTTCACCTGTAAATAAAACGTCCCGACCTGAAGACATCTTAATGTTATTATTTTGTTATACACACAGTGCCGCCAAGTGGAATCAAAAATTTTTTTTTATTTTAATTTTCACGTACTGCACGGTGCCCTTTTGACGAATCCGACTGAAAATTAGTCAGAAAAGACTCAAGACAATGATCTTACTCTCTGCCGAATTTTGTGACGTTTTGGCAAAAGGCGTGGCTATTAAGGTGCTGAAAAGTCCGATTGTACTCTGTGGCAACAAAAGCTCCGGCAACATGACTCAGATGATCCTATCTTCTCGAAGTTGTACACATTTGAGGATACTTCAGCCCTGAAGACATCTACCAACTTATTTTACATCGTAGTAGTAGCGCCACCAACTGGTAAAAGCTAATACAAGTTATTTTCTTGGATGTTTTTCTCCGTGCAACTCAACAAGGTCGCCCTCATATATGCTCGGATGACTGTTTCGGCCATGAGGATGTCACAATACGAAATTCGTGATTTTTCGTGAAAAGTTGTGGGAGTGGCATTGCACTGTTCGGCAATAAAACAAAGCTGATTATGAGGTTCTAAATATGAACGACAACTCGTAAAACTTTACACACACATCAGGCCGAGCAAATTTATCAATATTTTATACGTTAGTTGTGCAGCTTTTTTGAAATGGCTCGCCATGGCCCTCGAGAAATGTTAAAAAAAAGCAGCTCTGGTTGAGTGTTTCACCTCGCTTTTTGTAAATTTTATGGAGTACAGTGAACCCTCGGTTATCGCGGTTAATGGGGACCGAGACCATCCGCGAAAACTGAAAATCCGCGAAGTAGCGGCGCACCTTCAAAAATGCTTAAAAAAAATATACAATATATATAATAAATATGTAAATATATATATATATATATATATATATATATATTAAAAAAAAAATATATATATATATATATATATATATATACGGGGAGAGAGAGAGTGAAATTCATGTTATAACAAAAAAACCAAATTATTATTAAAACGTATTATTTTTTTATTCCCCAGCCATTCTTTTTGTATTTATTTAATTACTCCGACTTTTACCTGCTGGTACGCCGTCCGGTGTGCCCTGTGAAATGAAAGGTGGCAAGGAGGTATATGATACATAATAGGGGGGCCAGGACCGAGCCTTGGGGCAAACCTGAGGTGACTGGGAGGGACTTTGATGAGAAATATTTAAGCTGGATGAACTGAGTGCGGTCTTTGAAGTATGAATGGAACCAGTTGAGGGCGGTGTGGGTGATGCCGATGGAAGAAAGTCTTTTGAGAAGGATGGTGTGTGAGATGGTGTATGCCGTGACATGTTTCTAATGTAAAATATGTCCCTTGGTTCAATAAAGGTTGGAAAACTCTCATCAAAGTTATCGCTCACCATATTTACCCATCCGATCATCCCCCGCCACACACCCCACCTTCCTTCTCCTTTAGCCATCAACACTGAGGCCAAGGCCGACTGCGGGTCTGGGAGGGGCCCTAGTATGGCAGGTAGCGCTCCTTCTAGCATCATTGCAACATCCACCGACTAACACGACGTTTTGATGTAACTTCAAATGTATTAATCATTGTTTTCTTGAAGGTATTATCTCATTTGAGTCTTCTATGATGTCAGTAACCTGCATGTTGTGTTGTTAAAATAAAATAAAATGAATAAAAAAATAATAATATATACATATTTTATTTTTTTAATTATTATTATTTGCAATCCGATCCCTGTCTTGTGACCATCGCCTGCATCATCACACGCATTCACCGTCTTTTGCCTTCTGCTCTCTAAAGGGCGATTCTCTCTTCTTCCATTCCAGGCACGGACTCGGCACGTTCCCGTATAGGCCAATAGAGGACATACTGCCCTGCACCAAAGCAGCCTAGACACAGCTCAAAAAGAGACTAACAAAATTATAGCCGAAATAAGAGCACCTCACCCCCCGCAAGGTAACTGTCCATTTGTTTGTTTGGTTTGTATAAAACAGTTTTAGTCAGATGATGTTAAAATGAGTGTTTGTGATCATGCTTGAGTTCTCGCCAAAATTATCATTGAAATTATATTATATTATTATTTGTTATTATTTTGACAATTATTATTTTTATTATATTTTTAAATATATTTTTTACATTTTAAAAATATATATTTTTTATTTTATTATTATTATTATTAATTAATCTGCTCCTTCTCCAATAAATTTTTATTATGACTTAACCTATAATATTTGCCAGCTTCACACAGATTTGATTTAATGTAGTGCTGTCAAGCCATTAAATTTTTAAACTAATTAATCGCATAGAAAATCCGTAATTAATTGCGATTAATCGCTTTTTTTCCTACTATTTTTTGTGAAGCTTTTAACTGGTATTTACTTGAATCATATGTTGTAATTAATGTAAACTCACATAATATGAAGTTTATTTTAAAGACTGTTTTTTTTTTATCCTTGACTACGATCTAAATTAAAAATCACAATTTTTCTTCGAAACGTTTGTCAAAACTTACAGTGCAAATAAATTTTTGAAGTAAATAAAACTGAATTAAAATATCTAATTGCGTGAATTTTAAAAAAAAATAATCATGAGTCAACGCTTTAATTTTGACAGCTCTAATGATAAAAAAAAACATTTCTACATTTGATTTCATGAGCCTATTAAAATGTTTACTTATTTTAGTTTCGTTTTTTTTTATTTTTGCTCGTCATCAATAAATCGTTTCTCAAAAGAGCCCATCAGTGATACACGCTGTTTCCCTGCGAGACAAGCCGCTTAATTACAACGAACGCCCCCCATTGCAAATCATTTCACGGCCTCGACTTCACGTTGTAAACAAGCCGAGTATAAATGGCTATCCTCGGAAATGACTTGTTTGCGTTTTTCTACTCATTTCCCTGATAATTAAAAATTCAGTTTAACGCTTAGGCAAGGTGTACCATTCCAATTATATCCACCCCCCCCCTCCTATGAAAAAAAAAAAAAAAAAGCCCCCTTGCCTGAGAGGCTGTGAGCACAGTCGCAAGCAGGTCAATGAAGAGTCCCCAGAGTGCGGTGGAGGTTAAGTGCCTTGCTGGGAGGCGTCTTGAAGATGTTAATTGTTGAGAGACAAGAAGAGGAAATCTCACTTCCAACTCGTATTCCCACCTCTGTGCAGGAGCGCCGCATCCACAGAGGATCTGCATTTCCAAAGAGAAAAAAAAATTGGGTTGTCAAACGAGACATTTCAAACTTGAAAAAAAATCACAACACTGTTACTAATGCAGAGGAGAGTGTAAATCTTTTGGCGTGTTTCTCAGGAAATTGGGCCAGTAAAAAAACAAACAAACAAAAAAAAAACATCCATCCCAGCATCCTGAGAATATCCAATCAGTTCCTGAGCCTCACTCGGGTTGCATGTACGCTGGCACCTATCCCAGCCGACTTTGTGCAAGAGGCAGAGTAAATCCTGAAGCGCTTGCCAGCCAATCGCACCCTGTCGTAGGCCAAGATCAAAAAAAAAAAAAAAAAAAAGAGATTCAAGCACTGCTCAGAAGATGTTTGTTCTCGCAGCAGGGAGGCTATCACCAAGTATGACCAACATTGATATATAGAAGCAGAGTATTGTTTGTTGGCCTGTTTACTGCCGCTTCTCCTCTTTTCTGCCCCCTCTTCCCCTGCTTGTTTTAGGTTAATTTTTTACCTGACAAACTTGGCAGTCTCATCGGGCATGGCGAAAAATTTGATATTTTAGAGGCATTATCTCATAAGGGAAATACTGGACAATCAAATTAGGTGCAAATGATACAAAAGCCTCTGTGATTTCTAATTTGAGGAAGATTAAATGCAGAAATCCCATCTGTCGGATTTTAAACCGCCTCCCCCAGTCTTGTTCAGAGTGGCAACCCTCACACTGATACGTCATTTGCAGCTTGTTTCTATCGTGATTTTATTTAGTCTTAATGGCAAATTTCTTTTCAAACTTCATCAAATCAAGACAGGTACAAGCCGTAACTGCCACGTCAGAAAATAAACCAATCCTGCAGGCGTGCGGTGTTTGCTTCTTTCCGTGCGTGAGAAGAGGCAAAGTTGTGGCAGGACAACACACTTAGCTCAGAATGATTTGAGCATCTGACAGTTCCTGGCCAAGAAGAACATCGTGTTTGAAGGAGTGGCAGAGAAGGGACTAGAATTTGAAATATTACCCGGGCCCTCAGAGAAGACCTCCTCGTCCTTCCAAGAGTAGTTGAGCCGCAAATGAAGATAAAAACTTCCCCGCTGACTGAGGCACATATTATATATTTGAAAACATTTCAAGTACATCACACAAAATTTTCAAAGAAAGTGGGCATTTTATTTGTTTAAAAAGTGACCATTTTTAAAGATTTCTCAGAATGTCAGCCTTTCAACATTAACATTCAGCTTTCTGTAGTCCACCATAAAAGCAGACTAATTATATTTGTTCAATCAAAATAAGACATTTGCAAACATCTGATTTTATTTTGAAAAACAAAGCCCAACATGTTGCACAAGTCTGCGCCGGCATTTGCATATCTAAATGAGAGGCCATCGCGTCT
The DNA here is from genome assembly GCF_059441095.1 of Idiotropiscis lumnitzeri. NCBI lineage: Eukaryota > Metazoa > Chordata > Actinopteri > Syngnathiformes > Syngnathidae > Idiotropiscis > Idiotropiscis lumnitzeri. Next base: position 5,807,693 of record NC_142412.1, read on the forward strand.
GAGCGTGTGCACGACGAGTTTGGAATATCTGATATCCATTCTGTCATTTTGTTGCTTGTTTGTGGTTCATTTGAAGTAGTCTTGCTCATAAACAACCCCTGCTTTCATAACAAGCTCTCCCGAGAGTTGCATTGCATGCTTGAAAATGTCGGGCCTCGCCGCGGTCGCTGCTCGGGCCCAGACAGTGATTTGGAGTGTGCTCGGAGATGAAGTAGATTGGTGTGTGCACAGAGAGGAGGTCAAGTAGGAAGACTATAAAAGCCCGCTCCCCGCCAACGTCTGCACTTTTGAGTCATATTATCCTAAAGCAACATTACTCTTACTTGAGTATAAAATAATTATATTTTCCTTTATGTCAACCATATTTGTACTTTGGAACAAAATAACAAACTGATGATGAGGACATGATGCGTGTGACCCGCCTGACTCCTGCTGACAAACAAAGACACATGATTATCACACGATCTCTGTCGTAGTTCAAAATAATAAAATTTGATATAATGATATCATCATCTCTGCTTGTGCCTTTTCAGTTATTGTGAACTTTATTGTGGTTGCATCAGGAATTTTTTTTCCGCATCTGTAAATACATTGGAGAAAAAAAAAAAAAACGGGGCAAAAATGCACAATTGTATCAGACGTCGCTAAAAGAGAAAAGTGCACCGAAAACTAAATTGAGAAACTTAATCTCACATTCAGCCAGAAAAAAAACAAAGTCAATTAAAAAGATATTTTGCTTTCGATGCGATAAATAAATATTTAGCCTCTGGGACGACTAAACGCAAGAATAAGCGTACGGGTGGCCTCAGTGGACAAACGAGCTAAACAGGACAGGTGAGATATCTGCATGTGGTTGCGTGGTCATAACTGTGCCACTGACACATGGCGTTATATTAAAACATTAGTACCACTATATGACTTTATTTAGGACTTGCCAAAGAAAATTGATTACGTAAAAGACATGAGACAAAAGAGGGAATCACCCCCCCATCCACCCCGACTGGGATTCGTCTTCCTGCCAACTGTAGCAGATCCTCTCTAAACTTCTGCTGAGAAATCATCTGGCTACGCTTCACCTCTTGGTCAAAAGCACCCGCCTGTCTCTTTGTTCACTTCCCTCTCAGTTAATTCGCTTGTCTGTCCTTTAATTTGCTGACATGAACTTATCATTATTGTGTTTTGTTTTGTTTTTTCCCATTCTCACGGGTATAGAATGTAGAAGGCGTAGACGTATGGGGGAATTCCACGTCTATGCACTCCCTCCATGGCGATGTAGGGCATGCTCGCGTCACAGTAAGCCGAAGGCGTTGCGTTCAGGTCGCAGTCTCCCCAGGAGGCGTGGGTTCGCTCAATGCTTAGCACTTGATATATTTCTGCAGGAGATATTTTACTGTTTTTTCTGGAAGTGGCACCCTTAAATTCCTGGAGCCACATTTTCTTGAATGTGAAATAAACGCCTTATATTTGTTTGACTGGCGAAGGTGTTTAATGCGAACATTGCTAAATATTTAGTATATAAGTGCGCTCTGTTGAAAATGACTAAATATTGAAACTATATAAAAATGATTGTGTGTGTGTAATTGCATTTTTGTCTGGGTCCTCTGTCAAATTTTAGGACCCACCAATCAAAAGGTTTTCCCACTCCTGGTCTATAATGAGAATTCGTAACTCAAGGTAACAACTTATTATTTAAAAAAAAGGGAGTTCACTCAGTGATCAGAGCGCAGCCGAGCGATTGTGATAAAGGCGCTGAAGAACCACGAGGACCCTCAATGAACATTTAATGAAATAAAAACCACAGAAAATCAGGCATAGTTGTGTTTCAACAGAATTATTTGGACGAAATAACTCGGGAAAACAACTTAGACAAAAATGAAGGTGGCCCCAAGAAATACTAAAATAATTTGTTCAACCAAGGTGTTTCCTCAAACTTGTGACCGGCCAGTCATCCTTTGATAGTTTGTTTTAATTTTTTTTCCCCATTGCATAGCTCCGCTGTTGTTCCAGGTGGCCCAGCACAACATGCAGAGCAGCCCAAGATCGGAGGTAACGGGTATGTGAGTTTGGTCCTTGGCAGTGGAGGTGAATGCTTCTGGGCTCCTCTGCGCCCGGGGCCCGTCATCGTGCACTGTGATTTTCCATCTTGACTCAGCTTCACAATTGATAAACAATTGTTCAACATCTGCAAGGATTGTAATAGAACAAAACGGGTCATTTCAAACTATTCATGCCAAAACAATGCTGAATTCTCATAGTTTTATGAATACTGCTAAATAGCCGGCCGCCCCCTCCAGTGCGGTGGGGGGTTTCCGGAGCAATGAGCTAGGTTTTACAGGAAGTCGGCCATTTTGAATTTACTTAAAAGGACCGAGCCACCCGCTGAGAGTAGCGGTTGTGTTTGCTATTTTCCGTCATGCACCCTGTGCACAGTGATAGGGATGCAAAAGGTGGAAATGTACATTGGAAACGTTTGGTTTAGCTGTTACTAGGAACCAAATAGAACAACCAACGGGGATCTCAAAGCCCAAACCAGACACATAACACGTGAGTACTTGAGCATGACTAAAGAGCACTGCTATTACAGATGAGCCCGGGAGGTTGCTCTGTCCATTTCAAGAGGATTGTCTCGTCAAATTGGATTACATTTCATAATGATAAGGCATGGACACAGCTGCCATTTTCCTAATTTGATTCCGACCCCTAGAACAATGAACTGCCTTGTGCGCCATCTGCATCGTGCACCAATTTATAAATTATTGTGGTTGGACCGGGTTGCCGTAGTTCCAGAAAAAATTTAGGGCCACTAGAACTCATTAATAACATACATACTTACAGGAGCTGGGGAGTTCAGACCCCTGCGGGACGCCGCGGGATGCCATCATATACCTGCTCCACACTACACTCTCCCACCTGGAGAAGGTGGGGAGACTGTGACCTGAACGCAACAACGAATCCGATTGAAAATTGGCTAGAAAAGACTCAAGACATTGATCTTACTCTATCCCTATTTTTCATTACACAATACTTAGTGGCCCTAACAATAGTTTTATTTTTATCTTGCACTTGATTCTCTTTCTCTATCTCGCTCTCTCTCTCAAATTAATACAAATAAAAACAAAGTGTTTTATTGCTTTAACGGTATTTTGGTAACTTTTAGGAAGCATTTCAGGAGTTTTAAGTGTACTTACGTAATGTTTTGAGTGTGTAGTTATTTTTTAAGAAGCCGGAAAATCTGTTCACGTAAAAAGTTTGAAGTTGTGGGGCAGGAGGTCTATCTTCTCTAAAGGCATTCGTGTTGCTGAATCGTAATACTGAGAGCTGTAGTGCATTCGTTATTTATTTATTTTTTGTGAGGTTTCTCTTTTTGGTTAAACGTTGTCAGAGAGTGTGTTAGCCAAGCTCAATTATTGCATAAGATGAACACACACACACACACACTCCTTTAACACCTTATTTCACATTTTTTTAGTCATGTTTTTTTCTCTAGTCAAATAAATAGTGACAATGTCAAGTACTTTATCCAAATTAAAAGATAGATCAATGCTTCTCATTTATTTTCTGTTACGCCCCTCTACCACAGTTTTGAGTTTATTTATGTTGGAGTGCAAACATATTAGACAAAGCGGTCAGTATGACGCAGTTCAGTGCTACTGGCACGTTCTGAATTTCTCAATCACTTTGGACTTTAAAATATCAAATTTCTCGCCATGCCCGTAGGACTGAAAGTACAAATGTCAATTGCTGGCTGGGGAATAAAAAAATATATATACTAACCTCGGGGTCTTGGTAACAAATTTTATAAAACAATATCACCTGTGCGTCTGTCAACCTATATATATATATATATATATATATATATATATATATATTGTTGGAATTTATCTTTAAATCAATGTTAGAATTTAATTTTAAACCAATGTAAACTCAAATTAATAATCTGACTCCAATTTGTGACTTTACCCAACTCTCATTCATCCAACAATATGCGCGCTCGTTCTGCAATAGAAAGGTATCAGGAAGCCGGCATTTTCACACACGAGTGGATTTATTCCTAACACACAAATCTACAACTTGAGTTTGGGTCCCTCTCAATACAGCAGCTCTCTTTGTCTTCGCTGTTCAGCATTAATTTATAGACACAATATGCAAATGACACAGAGACAAAGGCATCCTGGCATGATTCTATTGGCTATGTGTATGCTGCAGTTAACTTTAGCTTGCTTCTCTTGGTCTTTCTTCAAGTGGTGGCCCCTCCTGCTTGTGGCTGAAGGGTCCAGTTTCTTGTCGACCCCCTTCCCGCTCGAGGTGTCTGTCTGCGCCAGGCACCAACCTAAAACCTCCCAAACCTCACATTCTTTCACTTTCTTTTTCCAACTTCACCAGCCACACACTCAGCATTCCACAGAATAACAGTGACACAAGATGCAGGACATCGAATAAAACTAGCCAGGTTTCAACTCTTCCACTCCTTTAATATATATATATATATATATAATGTAAAAAATGATATTGATTGGCGCAAGGTACCGTAGGCATGTGCTGCTATGTTTGGTATGTCACAGCCAAAACCACAAACACATGCTGTTGTAGCATTTTTCAGGACAAAGAATGTTTGATATGATTACGCAAGACTAATTAATTAACAAAGTGGTAATCACATTTTTATTTTTTTTGGGCATTGTGGGGAGTGGGGATTTGTATTATCCGTATTATATAGGGGAAAAAAGTTTAGTCATCTCTACAAGACAGCATCCGTCCTTTTTGACGTTGTCGAGCATTTCACGACCGTATATATCTATATATATATATATATATTTATTATATATATTGTATTTTTTTTTAAGCATTTTTGAAGGTGCGCCGCCCAGCTCTCTGCACAATAAGATTCATGTCAATTTACAATCTGACACTCTGACACTCACTTTTTCCGTCCAAGTGGACAAAATCCCCATATTGGGCCGGAAGGCGGACTGTAGGTATGAGAGATTCTTGTGGTCAGTCCAAATGAAGAAGGGTATTTCCAAACCGTGCCAACACGCCAGCAATTCATGATTTTCCACATTGTCCGGCCGCATGCGATGCACAGCTGATGCAATGGCTCGGCAGACCTGACTCATTGACTAAACTCATAAATTATATTCACTTTAAAAATATCTATTCTTTCAAATATGGTTAAAGTTTGTGCTGTCGCCGTCCTGAGCGCGAGCCGAGTCACTGGAGAGTCTTGATGAAACGTGAGAAAAGGTAGGCCACTACGGAGGCAGTTAATCTAAAAAGCTTTAGTCATCCGGGGGGGTGTCATTGCGGCCCCCGACTTGCACCGGATCAATGTGAGCAAAATGTAGAATAAAATAATTTGATGGACATAGTGCTGCTCCTTTTGGTATGCGCACTTTGGCCACTAGATGGCAGCGATTTACAGCTCGCGCTGTACACATTTGCTATGAGAGGCAGCACCTTCAAAAATGCTTAAAAAAAATATACAATATATATAATAAATATATATATATATATATATATATACGGGGAGAGAGAGAGTGAAATTCATGTTATAACAAAAAAACCGGAAATTTACATTGGAAACGTTTGATTTAGCTGTTAATGAAGTTTCGTTTTTGCATTCTCCATGATTCTTTGACGTACAGCCCAATAACAAACAATTTTCTATTTGCGGCAGTCTTTACACCAAAAAAGCGGTGACGTGTGCTTGGATGTATTTGCTTTGTTCTTGCTTGGTCCTTTCAATGGGCTCTGTCTGAGGCGCCACGCTGCATTGAACTGTGAGTTATAAATCTTTGAGTTGAGTGATCTGCTCGTGTTCCTAACACGAGCGCTGTCAAAAAGAATTCGACATTTGTTTGAATAATGTTTTCCACGCGTGACACGCGCGGGCGCCACTAACGTGCGTTTGTTGGCAGTTTGCCGGCTTCATGGCGGCAATGTTCGCGCTTTAATCTAAAACAGTCTCGAAAGGAATGTGCCACAAAGTACAATCGGAATTTTTCAGCACCGTATTAAAAAAATAAATAAAAAACCAAACAGTTTCATTCTATTTGGTATTTGACCACATATTGCGTCAAAAGACGTCCATGTCATTAATTCTTCAATGGTGAGTACGTTTAGTTAAATTTTCAAATGTCAGCTGTGAGGAGTTTGAGTTTAAACCCTTTGCTTTTTCTCGATGTTTTCCCTCCACAATCAAGACCAAATAATGCCTAAACAACCAAATGATGGCTTAAACGTGATTAGGAGGCAGGTGCTCCCAACTGAGCGCCGCGCGCCGGGGCTCGCCGCGGCCCGGAGCCGCATCCGTGGCGGTAGGTTCAGGCATGCAAGGAGTAGGTACCGGGACCCGTGCGTTCTTCACTTTAGACCCCAGGTAGTTCTCTGCAACAAACAAAAACAGCACCATATGAAAATGCAGAAAACATCAATAACTCACGGTATAAAGGTTGTTCATCCTGAAACTAGTCGGACGCAATACTACTGCTGCTGCCTAGTACCACGCTCCCAACAAAATCTTCAATGATTGCTGTGCTCAGGATCAGCTGACTTTGGACTTTGGAGTTGTTTGTGCAAAATGACCTGCTCTTACACCCCCTGCTGTGACCACTAACCAACACACACCCTCCGTTTTCTTTATTTAATTTATTTCATGGGACGTATTTTTTATCGGAATCTAGTCTGATTATGGTGATAATTTGTGATTTTTAATGAAGGTATACTGCATTTATTTTGTAATTTGTCCGTCAATAAGGACAGCACAGCACAATGTGAGAGAGCTTCAAACTCTTTGAATTTGTGTTATGGTTTTTTGTTGCAAGTGTCAAAAACAAAATAAAACAAAGCAGGATTATTTATTCAATTACAACATTCATGCTAACACAAAAAGCAATCAATGGACCTAATTGTTGATTCCCAATCATTTTTATATCCAAGTTCCTCTTTTTCCAACGGTGAATGTTCAACTTCATTAACAGCTAAACCAAACGTTTCGGGTGCAGGGACCGGGAGTGACGGCTGCGGGCCGTGTTCTGCCATAGGGCCTGAGCAGCGACCGCTGCGAAGTCCCTTTTCGCCGAGCGGCACGACGGGGCGCTGGAGCGGTTAGACAATATCAATAATAAGAAGACAAAATGAACCTAATACAATGCTGTCATTTTTTTTAAGCTGCGAAGGAATGGTTTTGGTTGTGAATGAGTTTGACTTGGGCCCATTCGATTGCTGTTGGAACTCTGTTTTGTTTAACAAAACTGACTTAGAGGAGGAAAAGCAACACAATTGTCCACAGCGCGAGCTGAAAATGCATTTACAGCACTAAAAAACCAAACTTGGACCGGGAGAAGGGCAGGGTCATCGGCACCGAAGAGAACAAACAACAGCGCTGAAAAAGTGTTCTCATCTCATGTAGGTGCTGCTGCGGTCGTCGTCGTCCTCCGTCTGGGGCCAAGTAGCCCCTGGCTGCGGAGCACAGTTCAAGGCGTGGCTGAACGGGATGGACCCAGAACTACCTAAAAAGTAGCACCTACTAAATGTGGATCATATCTGTCTGACTGCCCCAACAAGCTGCAATTGGCTGGCAACCAGTCCAGGGTGTCCCCCGCCTACTGCCCGAAGATAGCTGGGATTGGCTCCAGCACCCCCGCGACCCTAGTGAGGAGAAGCGGTACAGATGATGGATGGATGGATAAATTCAATTGAAAAACTTTCACAAACTGTAGTATGCAAAGTGAAGGTGACTTTTTAACGAATTTCATGCCACAAACTGAGCAGGAAAAAGGGTTTTCTCCAGTGTGTGTTCTTGTGTGCCTTATTTGCTCAATTGACCTAATGGCTTACTCTCCAAGCCAGACTTTGTGCTACAAGGGATGCTGCCTGACAGTGAAGCCGAATATGAGCACCTTCCCCGGGCACGGGAGAAAAACACTCGGCAGTGGCTTGAATTTCCCTCCTCTTTGCCAAAATGGACAAATATGCACAACTTGTCTCTCAAACTTGACAAGTTATTGCACTTCCCGGGGGAAGCGACAGTCTATTAAACCGCCATATATATATATATATACACATATATATATATATATATATACACACACACACACACACCCCCACTGCCAAACTCACTAACAATGAGACAGACTTAGCACTTCTGTCTGAAATAGCTGGAATGTTAAAAAAAAAAAAAGGCTAAGACGTATTAATCGGAAACAAAAAACATATTACTAAACAAGAAGCACAGCAACATTTTCCTTCCGAAAGTGGTTGGCAGGTGAGAGGTGGGCAGCGGGGGAGTCATACTCACGGCTGATTGGACGAGAGGGACATGGTGCCGCCCCCTCACGAGCGAGTATCCCTCCATGTCTCTCTTGTTAAGCAGTGCATACAGTCATATTTTGTTTGCACTTGTCCGTCAAAGACTCGCCGAAACATGTCAGGTAAAAAATGGCTTTGCAGAGCAGTTGGCTGTGATCTACAAATCATCGCTGAAGGAGAATGCAAAATGAATGTTTGTGTAACAATGGTGTCCGACCATGGAAGGCTGTTGGCCGCCGTGCAGTACGTCAAAATGTAAAAATTGATATTGATTGGCGCAAGGTGTATAACTGAATATAAACAGTAAGTTTTGGGGAAAAGTGCATATTTATTTAATCTTTGCTAATTATGACACTATTTAAAATTAGGTCTTTTTAGTAGACTTGACTCTGAGTAGCTGTCATTAGCATCATATTTTAACATGTGTTGTGAGTGTGTTGCTGGGCCAAATTCACTTAATGAGAGGTCTCCAGTCTCTGGGCGCATCCTCGCTGCTGCTGCGAGGTCCCTATTGTTATTAGGGCCCGAGCTGCGACGGCTGCGAGGTCCCTATTGTTTTTGTAGAAAATATTATTACTTTCAAATTTCCCCATTGTGGGACTAATAATAATAATAATAAGTATTCAATTAAATATAGGTTGAACATGATTTTACTAATATGCCCCCACTACTAGATACAGGGGATGCAGAGATTTGAATGTGCTATTTTTTTTTTTTTAGAATTTTTTTTTTTTTTTTTGCTTTTAATATCCGCAGCAGCCCGTTTAGGCAGAAATATATCCGGTGAATTTTGGCTAATTTTTATAAGGTACTTCATTGTATGTGTCCCGCTAAAGCAAATCATGTGCGCCTAATTCATGTTTCTAGCGGTTTATGGCCACTCACGGCTCCATAAAGCAGTCTCATCCTTTTCACTTTTTTTTTTTTTTTAACCGGTTGAACATTTTGGGAGTCAATTTTATTGTTGTAAAATTTGAGAGTAAAATATTAAGCGTAAGCAAATTTTGCGCTGATTAAGAAAATTAATCAGTAATAAATAATAATAATAATAATAATAATGAGTCAAATGTCTGTATTAACAGTTCTTTCATCTTCTTCTGAACATGAATTGTCCTGAACATGAGTGGAACATTCATCAATCAAACCCCTACTAAAACATCGAAAGAAAATTACAATCCTACCCTCGTTTTAAAGCTGAAGATGTGCCCAACAATAATCCGCGGTTCAATTTTATCCACTGTGACCAGGTAATCCTACATTTTATAATTAGTCCTGTCTGTGCTAGTGCTGATGCAAAGCTCCGTCAGACTGCACATCCTGTTCGCGCATGGGTCTCCTGTCAATCAAATCAAAATCTTGTCAAATAGCAGAGATCCTAAGCATAAACCATAGTTCTGGGATGACGAAGAGGAGCACCTTCCCCGGGCACGGGCGGTGCCAAGCGGCCCCTAAGTTTAACAAAAAAGTCTCTTGGAGCAATGAGCTAGGTTAGGATCAGCAAATTGGCAGATGGCAAATCCGCAGCCCTGGTTGAGTGTTTCACCTCGCTTTTTGTAAATTTTATGGAGAAAACCCACGCAGGCACGAGGAGAACATGCAAACTCTACACAGGAAGGCTGGAGCCGGGATTGAACCCGTGCCCGGGGAAGGTGCTCCTCTAGCCGAGTTTAGAATCATGTGGGCAAGGCAAAATGAGATTTAGGATGCGATATAGAAAAGCATCTTGGGATGCTCGCTCAGACGAGAGAGAATAATCAAATAAAATGGAACTTTTTCGCTTGCCCTACAAAGCTATTTACGTGATTGCACTCTCTGATGCCTCAAGCAGCATCTGAGTCACTTAAGTTCCCTACGTGCTGGCCAACGGTGCTCAAGATTATTACTTTCACATTTTCAGTGGTTCATGAAATAAAATGCTTGCCCAATTCACTCAAAACACAAGCAGGAAGCCCAGATGAGCTTGTAGGTGTTTGCCTTTTGCTTTTGTTAATTAAATTTTTTAAAATCAATGGTGATGACAGTGAAATATGGACGGTAGTCATTCAGGTGGACGGCTGGTGACTTTTTGGCCCCATCCATCTGCTCCTGCCCCTCCGTCAAACTTTAGAACCCATTGTGGCCCGCCAATCAAAAAGTTTGCCCAACCCTGCTTTAACCAGTACTGCATAGGAAGTTGGACTTTGGTTCGGACCTTTTAATTGGAAGAAATTTTCGTCGTGGACCTCTGTGACTTTTAATTGAATACCTCTGCTGTAGAGCACTTTTTCAACAACAATGTGCCAAAACCATGCGTGACGTACGACATTAAAATTAAAAAACCTGGCATTTAAACAGGGGGTGTGTAGACTTTTTATACCGCTGTATTACATGAAACGAGATGAAAATCCAAAGAATGAATGCGAATGGAAGCTCCGGGGGAGGAGGGCGGGCGGAAGCAGGTTAGACCCAATCTTGGTCATTTCTCAGTGAAAGCGCAGGCCCCCCCGGAGTGCTGCTGGAACTTTGCATTTCAGTTTTCAGAAAACATTGAAGTAAATTAAGTGTCACTTATGGAAACTTAATAGAAAGAAATTATAAAATACGTAAAATGATATATTTATAAAAAGACTCTTGGTAATTTTTGTTTTGGGCACTCGAAAAGATGTTTACATGTGTTCTGCCCACTGCCTCTCATTTTGCCTTTGGGTCTAAAAAATATTCGGGGGCATTGTAGTTTCGCCGAGCGGCATTGTCCAATATTTCCCTTATGAGATAATGCTCGGACGCCGACCGCTCGCTTGGCAACCAGCGCCAAATATGGGCAAGCATCCGCTTAGTTTCCAGTCCAAGAAAAAAATGTACGCTTGCTGCGTGGGCTGCTCTTCTCTATAATCATGAAGAATTTTTTTTTTTTAATTGGATTTGAAAGCATTCGAAGGGTTCTGGAGTTGCGGCGGCTACACTTTCGAGACAGGTGAGCATTTCCAAATAGGGCGTTTTATCCAATTGGGGGAAAATGGGACGGACCCTCTCCACACACACGCCTTCGATGCAGAGGGGGGGCGGATCGAAAAAAACAAAAACCAACGGAGGAGGAGTGCATGCTGCGTGACAGTGAAGCCGAATATGAGCACCTTCCCCGGGCACAGGCGGTGCCAAGCGGCCCCTACATGCTCGCGACACAGTAAGCCGAAGAGGAGCACCTTCCCCGGGCACGGGCGGTGCCAAGCGGCCCCTAAGTTTAACCGAATGGAAGCTCCGGGGGATACCTTCACCATGCGTGTAAAAGCCTGAACACAAGGCTGAGTGTAACTTCGGCTTCCCGGGAAACTAATCACTTCTGATGTCGCTGCTGTGTTCCAGGAAGTGCATTTTTGATATTCAAAATCCATTTCCCTTTCAGAATAAAAAAATATACAATATATATAATAAATATATAAATACATCTATATATATATATATATATATGAAACTGGGATTAAAGACACCTTGCAGGAGCGGAGGAAGTAAAAAGACGCTTCCTGGACAAGCTGGAGGCGGCGCTGTCGCTCAGGCAGCTCGGGGTACCCTTTTCTGCTTTATCCCCGCGCCCCCAGCTCTGCTTGTGGTGTTGCGAGTCCGGTTGTTGAGGCCTTCTTCTTTGCGTCTTCGTCAACAGCTGCTGATGGACAAGCGTGTTGGTTTGAAGAGGTACGAGCTCAACGGCAGGAAAGTGTTGTTCTACTTCGACGAACAAAATAATAACATTAAGATGTCTTCATGACGAGCCATTTACACAAACTTGACGTTTCTCGGCAACGAAACCAAAGTCTACAAAAACAATAGGGACCTTGCCGCGGTCGCTAAAGGGGCACCAGAACAAAACACTCATTTATTATTCAGATTTTATTGAGACGGCACCTTATAATCCGTCTGAAAAATACGGTATGCAAAAACAAAATAAAATTATTTCTTGAGAATACCACGTTATCAAAGCGTTGTCATGCCTGTGTAGATGCCAGGATGGCAGAGCGGTCTAAGGCAAATTTTCATAATTTCTTCTAAGTCCCCTTTCCAGCGGGGAACTTGCAAACGTGGTATCCGACCACTGAAGGCATTTGGCGGACGCGGCGCGGCAAACAGCCCGCACTCAGGCATGGAGCTCCGGGGAAAGTTGCCTAATTTCTTCTAAGTCCCCTTTCCAGCGGGGAACTTTGAAACATTGTATCCGACCGTGGAAGGCTGTTGGCGGGCACGGCGCGGCTCATAGCCGGCCCTCGGGCACGGAGCTCCGATTGCCTGAAGCCTGGAAAGTCATTAATTTGATTGTCCAGCTACGAGCAAGAACACGGTGCATGAGACAATGGCAGCAGGACACTCAGTTCAGGTCGCAGTCTCCCCAGGAGGCGTGGGTTCGAATCCCACCTCAGACAGTGCCCATTGAAACTACCAAGCAAGAACAAAGCAAACACAGTCAAGAGAGCATTACCAGTTGCCAGGATGGCGGAGCGGTCTAAGGCGTTGCGTTCAGGTCGCAGTCTCCCCAGGAGGCGTGGGTTCGTTTCATCCATTCCAAAGAGATTTAATAATTTTGCCTCCAACAAACTGTAGAAAGGTGGAAATGTACATTGGAAACGTTTGGTTTGTGTTTTGTAATATTTGTTTGGAATTCTAATGATCCAAAAGCACTGCATTCAATAATTATTTTATTTTCTGCATGAGTTTTGGTTAATAAATAATTTTCTTCAGTCCCCTCTGAGCAGTGTTACAGAATAGATGCATCTATAACAGGCTGGATCGTGGACCCATCACTACTAACCAGTCATCCACCGTGCTGCCCCTGAATAGAGATTAATTGAAAAAAATCCTTGAGTATATTAAAGAAAATGTAAGCAAGCTTAAATATAAGTTGAAATAAATTTTAAAAAAGCAACTCAACAAGGTCGCCCTCATATATGCTCGGATGACTGTTTCGGCCATGAGGATGTCACAATTTGCTCGGCCTGATGTGTGTGTAAAGTTTCACGAGTTGTCGTCATTTTTGCCGGTTGTGTAATGGCTCCCAAGGGACACTAATAATAGTTTCAGTTGTGTTAATTTATTCAGGCATATTTTCAAGTCATTTACTCACAAAACATCAAGTCCATGTTGTCTGAAAGGGAAAATGGGCAGAATTCTGACGATTTCTGTACAGTACATGAAGGTAACGTAATAATGTGAGGCTGATGTCTACAAAAGTATTTTAAAATTCTGTCTTGGTTAGACACGTCACAAAATACTCGTCTACTCTTAACAGAGGCACTTAAAATATTTTTCTTGTGCATGGTTTTAAAATGACTTATTTTTCTGCAGTTATTTTTATTCTTCGTCCAATTTATTCCATAATGAAACACCAACAAATAAAATATAATGCTGTTTTATTAGTTATATATTACTATATATTAGTTCTTTCTCCAGTTTTTTTTTTTTTTCAAATGAATCATGACCTCAAAATTGGAAGACTTTTAAAATGTAAAAAATGTTCAGAATATGTTTCAATGGGCTCTGTCTGAGGCGGATCGTTATCAGAGCTTGCTAACGAGGACTGGACTTTGTGAGAGGAGGCCCGAGCGGTACACTAAAGTGGAAACATAAAGAGACTGCCCAGGCTTTCCCTTATGAGATAATGCCTCTCATAGCAAATGTGTACAGTGCGAGCTGAAAATGCATTTTCAGCACTAAAAAAACCAAAAACATTTCAGCCACAGACAATTGACAGATACTACTATGCACGGTTTAAGTATTAAAAATGTTGATTATTCATTATTAAGTGGAAGTGTCTTATTTTTTTTTTTTTTTACTTCGGCATTTTTAACCAACCAAAAGAAAAACACAAAATACAACCTTCAGTTGAATATCCGAATACCAAAATAGTCAACAGCTGCAGCTTGCATTCTTATCTCGTCCATTGCATACCATAACCTCCATACAGCGTCGGCCAGGATTCCTTTGTCAAGGATGTCTTTTTACACTATATAAAGGTGGAAATTTATGGATGGCATAGATTTCAACAAAGACTCTTCTCTTTAAAGTTGTTAATGAACTTGGGTTATTACATCAGTTATGTGTGGACAAAGAGAACTGTTCTGAACTACACTACGCTTTCTCGATTGGTAGACACCAGAACAGCCCTGCGACAAATGGGGCAGGTGGAGTTTTCCGACAGCCAGCGATCGATGCAGTGTACGTGATACTCGTGGGAGCAAGGAAGCTTCCGGAGCTTGTTTCCCTCCGCGTACTCCGTTATACAGACACTGCAAGTCTTCAAGGCATCACTCTCGCCAAAGTTACGCATGGCAAGGTTGTCAATCTGTTCTTTGGTCAAAGCTACAAGCTGTGCTGCACATGCTAAGCTCATTAATGATGACACAGGCGGATTGCAGCCGAGAGGTTTGAATAAGCCTTCCAGACACAGAGGAGCGAAAAAGATGAATGCGAGAGGCAAGGAAAGTGGGTGCCCTGGGACGGCTCCCTTCCCGACGGGGCGGTGGCCATCTTCAACGGCTACACGCAGCGCACCGACTACGTGTGCAAGGTAAACTGCGAGGCGGGATTCGCTGCTACCGCTCCGTGAACTTGCTTTAGACGTGTTTGGTTTTTTAGTGCTGAAAATGCATTTTCAGCTCGCACTGTACACATTTGCTATGTGAGGCATCAGCTTCACCACTATGAGCAACAAGACAGAATTTTGTTTTAGCAAAGAGTGACCTGTATGCTCTGCAGCACGTTGAGGAAGTCGTTCATGCCAGTTAGATGCTGCACGTCCTGAAAGATGGCAACCAGCAGAGTGGGCACGATGGCCAGGGAGCGGGTCAGCGTCACCCGAGCGAAGCGGGACCAGCGCAAGTTCAAAAATCCCTGCAGGATAAAGAAAATATTCATATCGTGTGAAAAGTCCTCGAGCAGATAATCGCTATGTCTGGCAAGGCTCGCGCCATTTTTCTCGAATACTGTACGACAACTGGATTTTCATTTTTTGTTTTATTTGTCCACCTACTTTCTCCTCGTGCATGGCACGTGCATGCGTAGTCGAAATTTTTGGCTTTCCTGCTGCGCCACCGGACACTCGCAAGCGTTCGGCCGCAACATCCTCGTCCTCATCTGCCGTTGTTTTTCTAGAAAAGCCTATCCCGCCTCGACTCGCTGGGATTCGAAACCACGCCTCCAGGGGAGACTGCGACCTGAACGCAATAAAAAGTGAATAAATCGGATTTAGCTTGAGACCGTTAACCTGCATTGTGAATTTCCTGGTTGCAGAATGACCTGTTCATACAGCTGCAGACAAAAGAACTCCAAATCTGTGACGGTCTTGGAAAACAAGCTGTGATCACAAGGATCACCATATTGATTGGACTTTGCTCAAAGAATTGACGCAGGTCGGTGGCCGCCAACGGAAAGTGTTCATATTAGACGTTTAAAATATCAAATTTCTCGCCATGCCCGATGAGACTGCCAAGTTTGGTGAGTTTTTGTGCATGTAGACATAACGAGATGATAACACCCTCAGATGTATCAGATTCCGGAGCCTCCACGCGGTTGAACTTAGGGGCCACTCGGCCCACCTCGCGTCCGGGGGAGCGAAACGTCGCCGCCGGCACCGCTGCCGGCCTCCGGCGGCATTGTATTTGCCGCACGGTTCAAAATCGAGGAAACAAGTAGCAGCTTATCGTCCGGAATATACGGTAATAAAAAAAAAAAAAAAACATGATCAGAATGGGAAACAAGTGCGAAAGTAGCTTGGCGTACCTGCAATATTTTACGATTTCTTTTTTGTAACACTTGTTAACAACTTTTAAAATCGAGATGCAATGTATCACCATTACCATGAACACTGGGGAGGGGGGCTTGAAGGAACTCCAAGGGGTACGCAGGAGTTTAAATAAAACAAACACAAACAAAATCCTGAAAAATATTATTACTTTTTTTATTATTATTATTATTATTATTATTAGTGCCTGAGCAGCGACCGCTGCGAAGTCCCTGTTGTTTTTGTAGAAATTATTATTATTATTATTTTTCCGATTGTTCGATCGCATTTTTGACCCCCGAAACATGCACAAAAACTCACCAAACTTGGCAGTCTCTTGTCATACAAAAAGTCACTCAGGGCAAGAGAAAAAAAATTGTCACTTGCCCAATTGTCATTGGGCAGTAGGCGGGGTACACCCTGAACTGGTTGCCAGCCAATCGCAGGGCACACAAAGACAAACAACCATCCGCGCTCACACTCACACCTGCAATTACACTTTGGTTCAGACATGCAAGAACCTGACTGATTCGGTCGATGAAAAAATTAACAAAATAACTAAAATAACGCCACATTGGCGAGTCCGTTCTTACGTCACTTCCGCCTTTGCCCGGAGAAGCCGCTGCTGCTCCAGCAGTGGGACGTTTCCGTTTCTCCTCCCGAATTTGCAACAATGCTGTGGTTCACTCGGGCTGCAAGATTGAATGAATATAATGTCTGCATATACTAGCAGTGCTTCTCAATTATTTCAAGCCCGCCCCAGGAGGCCTGGGTTCGAACCTCGAATTTCCCCATTGTGGGACTAATAATAAAGGGAATCTTCTTCAACAAACCTACTTTTCAAATTCATGCTTTCAGGGCCAGCTTGACCACTCAACAGGACCAGTGAGCTGGCCCTTGATGGCGTCAGTGTTTTTTTTTAGTCATTCACTACCAGCCAAGTAAAAAAAATGTATCTTTGACGTATTAAGGGAAACTAATTAGACGCTGTCAATGTGACAATGATCTGAAAGAGTCCAACATTGTCTAACCAGCCAGGGCCCATCGGGCACCACATCCAGGACAGGCTCCAGAGAGGGGCCCAGTGATGTGTTGTTTATGTTGTTTTTCAGGGAACAGTGTTTGAGAGATGCAGAATGCAAGAGAAAATTTCTGGAAATCTTTCACATTTGAGGATATTCAGGCCCTGAAGACGGCTGCCGTGTTCGCTGAGCGTTTCTCTGCCGCGTCTTTGCGGTAGTTTCTCCGTACCTCTGGTTTCCCTCGGAGTGCCGTTATGACTGCGATTCCATATAAATGTATGATCACAAACTTAGCGGTTTGTTTGTTGATTATTGCCCATTGCAAATACAAACAAGAATAATTCGTCCACTCTCCT
Source organism: Idiotropiscis lumnitzeri (assembly GCF_059441095.1). Taxonomy (NCBI): domain Eukaryota; kingdom Metazoa; phylum Chordata; class Actinopteri; order Syngnathiformes; family Syngnathidae; genus Idiotropiscis; species Idiotropiscis lumnitzeri. The sequence continues at coordinate 5,825,125 of NC_142412.1, forward strand.
CTTCGCCCACCCTCTTCTTCGGCGCACGCCGGGCGTGGCTATTGCGGTGCCGCAGAGTCTGTCCCAGTTCATTGTTATCTGGTGCGTTCCAGGTGGCCCAGCACGACCGCTTCGCCATCCTGGCAACCATTCGGCCACATGAGGGACGGCAAGAACAAAGCAAACACATTCAAGAGAGCATTACCAGGTGCCAGGATGGCGGAGAGGTCTAAGGCGTTGCGGTCATCAAAGATGGAGGTGGTGTGAGGATGTCACAATACGAAATTCATGCGGTCTAAGGCGGTCCAGGCTTCAGGATGTCCAGAGGAGTCCGCCCCGGACGGACAAATTCTGGATGCCGCTTGTCTTGATCCCGCAGCTGATGCTGGACAATCCTGGCTACTGGTAATGCGAGCTTCGCTGTATACTTTAGACCAGAGTTGTTAAACGTATTCACATTTATTACTCAAGTAGAAGCATAGCTATTGGGATTTAATGTGGAACATGCAAACTCCACACAGGATGGCTGGAGCCGGGATTGGCCAAAGACCGAGACTTCACATAATTATTGATCAATGCATTGATTGGTTTGGGGTCTGGTGGCTTTGTCAGGGGCTGATGTGGGCTTCTTCAGTGTAGCAAGTGGCTGTAAATGTCCAGTGTAAATAAACGGCTTTGTCAAGGGTATAGGAATGCCCCTCGGCCCCTCATGACAGGGCGTCCTCGAGGTCACATGATTGATGCCGGCGACGGCCGGGTGTGGGCCCGACGCTCCAGCGCCAGCAAATGTGTACATTCAAGAGAGCATTACCAGGTGCCATATATATATATCGCGAAGGTCGCAAAAGGGCTGGTGGCGCTTCAGGGCGGCGGTGTAGTGACCAAATTCTTTTTTTAACGCTTCAATCTCCTGTAAAAAGACATCCTGAAGCCTGGGCAGTCATTAATTTGATTGTCCCATGATGCCAATTAAACTTCCTAGTGGGTCACCGTCACCTAATCCCCCAGCCGGGGAAAAGGGGGCTTCGGCTGGCAGCTTTAGTTGGTACATGAGCACATAAAGCTTGCCGGTGAAGAACTGTTGTAGGTCAGCCAGTGCGTGTGCGCTTGAGTGAGGGTGAGAAACCCAGCTGATAGACCGTGATCTTATTTTATTCTTATTTATTTATTATTTTTTTTATATTTAATTATTTACTTTGAACATATTAAATAGAATTAAAATGAAATAAAAAAAAAGATAAAATAAAAATAAAATAAAAATAAAATTAATAATAAAATTAAAAAAAAAAAAAAGGAAAAGACCACTAGACAACCTCAACCAGACTTTTTAGACAAGTAGAACAAAAAACATTATAAGCGAAGAAAATACATAAGAAGTCTGAGGTTCTAGCTAAAAAAAAATTGTCATCAATTGTGATCAAAGTATATTTTCTTGTTTAGTATTTTACAATGGGATATGTGGTTTTACCACTGCGCGACAATGTGCAAAAAAAGTGCACCAGTAACATAAATCTCCTTTACATTACACCTTATCGTTAAAGTGCACTGTCATTCCTCTACAATTAGTAAATGTTTTCTATTTCCTTTTCAAAAGCCGAACATATTGAGTATTTCCATTTAAAAAAAAAGGGCAAATGATAAGCACAGAACCCCAAATGGAACTTAAGTAACACAGGAAAACAAGACACGTTTGTCCTGGCTACTCGGTAATCTATGGTACAATTAAAATACCAAGTACAAATAATAATAAAAAGTCGACTGGAACGTACACCAAAAAGGGCGTCTTGTTCAGTCTTTATGTGAAGATACTTACCCGCCAAGCATGTGCTAGTCTCCTTCTGTTTTTCTATTTTAATATGAACAGCTTGTAACTTGGCTTTACTCTTTCCGAAGGTTAAAAAAAAAAATCTAATATATTCAGCCTGTTCTGTTATATAGGCTTTATAATGGTGACTGTTTGACCCTGGACCAGATTTTCATTAGCATGGATAGGATTAAAAAAAAAAATAATAATAAAGAAGTAAATGAAACCTCAAGCAACATAAAGTTTACATTGAGCAACACATATACAGTGAGCATTTCTGCAGCAGAGCAACCCCTGCAGGCAATAAAGCGCTGAAGTGTGTTTACGATGCACAGTGTGTGTGTGTGTTTGTTGGTGTCTGATGAAGCCAACCGGCAACTTATCTCACTTGAACAAGCGCCTGGGGAAACCGACTGTATTTCAAAGTCCACTAAAAGGTGCTTCTATACATACAGTGAACCCTCGCTACTTCGCGGTTCACCTTTCGCGGGTTCAGTGCTTCGCGGGTCTAAAAAATATTCGGGGGCATTGTAGTTTCGCCGTAGAGGAGCACCTTCCCCGGGCACGGGCGGTGCCAAGCGGCCCCTAAGTTTAACCGAATGGAAGCTCCGGAGGAGGAGGGCATGCTCGCGTCACAGTAAGCCGAAAAGGTAGGGAGGAAATTCCACAAAATGTGTATGGGGGAGGGACTGCGTCATGGCACAAATGCCGGAATCTGCACACTGTACAATGACAATAAAGGGATTTCTGATTTCTAATTGACGCTCACCCAAAAAAAAAGCCAAAATCGCCGGTCACAGGGCACAGATTGAAAAACAGCATGCGCGAGCTGAAAATGCATTTACAGCACTAAAAAACCAAACTTTTATAACAGCTAAACCAAACGTTTCCAATGTACATTCCACCTTTATATAGAGTAGAAAGGCATCCTGAAGCCTGGAAAGTCATTAATTTGATTGTCCAGTATTTCCTTCCCCTCTCTAATCTCATTGCACACTTGAGTACAATGACAAATTGATTTCTGATTCTGATTAGGCATTTGCTTTCACACGAAAGGCTAATTTAATAATAGTTACTTAATGGTGGGCAGAAAGTGCACAATGGCTTGCTCGTCAAGCTACACAGCTGTAAATATTGAGGTTGACGCGCTTGGTTATGATTGATGTGCTGGAAAGGTTGAGGAAATGTTCGTGAGCTCAACTGACCAGCCCTGTGTGATTTTCCCCCCATTATTATTATTATTGTTATTATTATTATTATTATTATTATTTATATTTATATTAATAATAATAATAGGTGGACGGTTCCTTCGGCCTGCGGGTCGACCTCTGAGCGTTGGCCGGCACCGCAGCACACACATAACCACTGACCGATTGGCAATCATGACCCGCCATCGGAGGGCCCCTGCCGGCCCCGGCCGTCTTCTCCAGGACGCTGGACGGTACCGATAACAAAAACGTGACCTTTGTGGCACATTTCACAACAGCTGGAGCTGTAACAAAGCGATTTCCATGTGTTGTAATATAAATTAGCAGGAAGACGACATCACTGGAACAGGTGCATGCCCAGTTTGTCAATGCCTTAAACTTCCTAGTGGGTCACCGTCACCTAATCCCCCAGCCGGGGAAAAAAGATTTCGGAACCCGTTAATCATCTGTGCAGTCATCCCTCGCGTATTTAAGCTTCATTATTCTATTCACGGGCACGCACACACGCACGCACCCGCAGACACGCGCTCCTGAAGCCTGGAAAGTCATTAATTTGATTGTCCAGTATTTCCTTCATGAGATATTGCAACACTTAGAAAAAGTGTACAGCGCCAGCAGACAATGAATTTTCAGCACTAAAAAAACGAAACTTCATTAACAGCTAAACCAAACTTTTCCAATGTAAATTTCCACATTTATAGAGTGTAAAAAGGCATCCTGAAGCCTGGGAAGTCATTAATTTGATTGTCCAGTATTTCCCTTATGAGATAATGCCTCACATAGCAAATAGCTAACGGTTAAATGACTACAAAAGTAGCAAACTGACTGACTGCTTTCAACCTACAGACTAAAAAATATTCATCTTAAAAAAAATGCTCCAGGAAGAACAGGATGGAAACCAAAAAAAATCATTCTGGTCTTTTATTTTATTTATTTATTTATTTATTTATTATTAGCAAGGAAATCCTCGCAGGTCCAAAATTACATGACTTCTAATCTTAATCTCTAGAGGCTAAAACAGCAAGCAATAACATGGAGGCAGAAAAAAAATTAAAGAAGGGCATGGCAACACACGGCAAAATAAATAAATCACACTTTCCGTAATATGGTGACGGTGTAGTAGACAATAAGGAGCATTCGTATGCAGAGCCAGAAGTGGAGACAGTTTTGTTATTTTTCACTAGGTATATTGAAGTTTTTTTATGTTTTATTCCCAAGTGACCAACATACCATGATGATTTTTAAACACGCAAGGATTTGTTTTTTTTTACTCGACTCAGTTGCGGAAAATAAGGTGTTCAAGTGATGACCTCAGATGTCTTGTTTGCATTAGTTTTCCATTCACTGGCCGCAACATTTTGTGCGCGTGGGCAAGTAATTTGGCCACTCGGGCAAGGCAAATTTTAGTGGCACTTCCCTATATGTTTATTTACATTTGTGGCGCACATTTTACAACCATAAACATTTTATTCTTAGAGAAAAAAAATTGTCACTTGCCCAAGTCGGGCAAGTAATTTGGCCACTCGGGCAAGGCAAATTTTAGTGGCACTTGCCCTATGGGCAAGCAGTTTTTAAAGTTAACCGCGAACCCTGCAAGCTATTTGGCTAATAATTTCTACATAAACAATAGGGACCTCGCCGCGGTCGCTGCTCGGGCCCCAATAATAATTTCCACACAAAGTCCATTGTGGTGACCCGCCCCTTTCAAGTTATCCAGCCGGGCCTTTGAGCCAATAAGAACCATGCAGGTCTCATCTCTTCGTCACATTGCTTCACTGACCGCAGTGACTAAACACATCGGCTGCGACCTGAACGCAGCGCCTTAGACCGCTCCGCCATCCTGGCAACTGGTAATGCTCTCTTGACTGTGTTTGCTTTGTTCTTGCTTGGTACTTTCAATGGGCTCTGTCTGAGGTGGGATTCGAACCCGCGCCTCCTGGGGAGACTGCGACCTGAACGCAACGCCTTAGACCGCTCCGCCATCCTGGCAACTGGTAATGCTCTCTTGACTGTGTTTCCTTTGTTATTGCTTGGGACTTTAAAAAAATTCAATCTAGGCATCGTCATCATTTTTTTTATCTGACTTTTATCAAGAACTGATTTTATAACGTGATAAGGTTCTATGTTTTGTCAAATTTAAGAATTAAAGACGTGCTTTAGCAACAGGTAGATTTTTTTTTTATACCCGAAACATCATAGCTATACATTACAAAGCATGGTAAAATCCATATTGTGCAAGCTTTTATTGGTCAAACTTAAAAAGAAAACATGTCAAGTCTTTTGTGCTTTAGATAAAAGATAGATGTTTTAAATCAGTGTCAAAAATACATTTAGTGACGCATAACATCATCTCTGATGAAAATGTGCCATTGTCCAGTGTGATGCTCCGGCCGGCTTAAGCTAAGGGAACTTTATTTGACCATCTCTAAACTTCTGAATTCAAATCTCCAACTCAGTCTTTGCAATTTTGAGTGCCTGCAGTCGTCACTGCACTCATTTTATCATGATACTAAACAAAAATATTTTTACCAATCAGCTCCTTGCATGCGTGTAATGCCTGATGGATCTCAAAGGGGGCTTTTAAGACATGATGAAATATGTCCTGCCATCTAATGGAAGAGCATTTGTTCTGTCGTTCACTCAAAAGTATGTCGCAGGGATAGGGCAAAGCTATATTTCTAATTAATAAATAAGAATTTTCAGACTAATTAAGTGAAATTAAATAGATTTCTCACAGAACCCCGGGATGATTTTGCTATTAAAAATGGAAATGAGATGATCCTCATCCACCGAAATCAACTCGTCAAACTCGTCCAGCACGGCGGGATTCGAAGCCACGCCTCCTGGGGAGACTGCGCCCTGAACGCAACGCCTTAGACCGCTCTGCCATCCTGGCAGCTTCAGCCAGAATGAAAGATTCGCTGTTGAGATTGCTGCGCTCAAATCTGGATGTAAAGTGAAAAGAGTGAGTTCAATCTACAAACTTGACCCACTATATTTGTGATTAAAATTAAAATCAGACTGGCGATTCTGTCCTAACGCCGTAGTAAAGTCATATAATATTAGTTTGAAAATCATGTTTAGGTCATAATTTTTTTGGAGTGGTCATTTTCCGTCGTTCATTAATGAAAGCGGCTAGGTTCAGGTGATCGAGTGGTTGTCTCCCCAATCCAAATGATGTTTGTTTGATCCTGAGCCCCTGCGAGCGAGGCTAAATGACGTGCTTGAGCCAAATACTGAACCCTCAGTTGCTGTTGACGCTGCGTCATTAGTAGGTCATCGATCTGCTTAGAGTTTAAAGCTCACAAGTCACAAATTATTTTTAAAGGAAGGCCTTTGAACAAGTACCTTTGAATCTGGTAACGTCCGTTTTTTCTTTTAAATTTTTCCGAGCTGGAGACGACTTTGTGGAGATTAATTAATGTATTTTTTTATCCATTATTTTTTATCAGGAATAAAACGCCTGGTTGTTGCACTCATTTTGCTAACAGTGTTTTGTGCTCAACCAGACCCAAAGTCAAATTATATTTATTATAACAATCTCTGAATCAAGCGTAGCAATAGAAATAGATTGGTCAAGTTTCCTGACAACCTCAGCAATGGACATATGGAAGGCTGTTGGCGGGCGCGGCGCGGCTCATTTTTAAAGTTTGCCAGTGACAGGAGTCTTTGACATTCATGTGATCCTTCATGAGATCAAGAAGGCACTTCAAATACCCATATGCTTTTCTTTTGTCAACCCTCCAAATCGACCCAACACATACGCACGAGTGTTATTCAGTTCCCTCAGCAGTTTTAACTGTTGTGTGCTTGGCCAGTCTCGCTCTCTCACTGATTTGGAAAATTCACATGAGAGATTGTTGTTATTTTATAGCATCTTCAGGATGTCTCCACTGACATGACGACCAATGATTTATTTCTCAACAAAATGCGTCTACGATTCTGTGATGGGGTGTGAAATTATGATCGTATATCATTCTCCAGTAGTGTTAAACATGATGATGGATGGCGGACAATTTGATAGGGAGTAGGTCGAAGTCACATTCCTGTCATTTCCATCTCAAAATGTCGTTCCATTAATTGAATTACCGTAGTACATCCGTCGCCAAACTGAAGTATGGAACATTAGATGTTTTTTTTTCGTTTTGCATGACCTTTAACCTTTCATGTTCGGTTTCAACAAAATTGTATCTCTTATCAGTTTCCCTGTTTCATGAGTTGCTGCCGGGGGCACAAAGGAGGAGTTCAGAGAGGAATTTCACCGTCAGGGGCAATCCCAAACTTTTGTTTCCAGGACATTGTAACACTCTGGGCTGGTTTATTGTTGTTCTTATTGCAATTTTACTGCATTCAGTCTTCCTCAAGACTGAATATGTTCTCGTGTTTGCCAAATAGTTAATCCTAGTTTCTCACTTTAGCTTTGCACAGTCAATATATGAACTTTTTCAACTGCACAATCACTTCTTTGAGGTCTAATTATCAATTGTTTACCATAGTCAGACTTTGCCGTCAAAGAGACCGGTTCCTTAACCATATGTTAACGTTTTCATCACTCAGGGCTTTTCCGTGTTGACAAATCACATTCCACGGAACATGCATTCATCCTTTTATGATCTTGGATGTCTCTATTTAAATTACCCCTTTTTGCAATTAAGATTAATTTCACCCCAATGATTATGTAGCCAATTAAACACTGACTTACACGCGTTAAGATGGTAATTACAATCATTTGACAAAATACTACTGAACAGGTGTGACGTAAACATAAGTCAGTAAGTCATAATTCACCTGCAATATTAAGGCGAACACATTTTTCACCTTTCATGAAACAATTATATGAAAATGTGGACTGCAATTCTTATCATACCAACATTGTTTTTGCTACGGAAATGCTAAGATGCTCTCACACATGATTTAAATTTGTTTTGCATTCACGTCAACTTACTCAACGGCTCTCTTGTACACATCAATGCTGCCAGGATGGCAGAGCGGTCTAAGGCGTTGCGTTCAGGTCGCAGTCTCCCCAGGAGGCGTGGGTTCGAATCCCACCTCAGACAGCGCCCATTGAAAGTACCAAGCAAGAACAAAGGAAACACAGTCAAGATAAATAATTTACAAACTGTTTCCACCTTTAATGTGACCGTTAAAAACAAACTCCAATGTTTTAAGGAAAAAAGAAAGAAAACCTGGTTGCATAAATATGCACGCTGCCATATATTTTTATTGTCTTGGAGTAAACAGATCCTGCTGATGCCGTGAAAGCACTCTTCACAACATTGCTTGTGCTGGAAGATTTGAGTATTAATATGTTAGGAAAAGCCCCCTGAAACAGCAAGGGTGTGCACACTTTTGCAACCACATTATGTCAGTTGTTTATTTTTGACATCTTCCGACCTCAACGACTTGGAAGCACTCACACCCAACACTCTGTTGTGGCTGAAGGTCAAACCTGAGTTACCTCCATTTTAATGTTAAATGTGGAAAAGTATAAAATCACAACATTTGATATGGAAGTTGTGCCAAAAAGTACTGAAAATAGTTTAGTGTCTCAGATTTGGTTCATTTTGAATTTCCGCACAAAAGGATTTTGCTTGGCGCTCATATGAGATCGCAATCAGATACTGCTCGGAGTCTGGAAGGGGGGGCCGAATGGGTTTTTAGGCCAACAATTTTTATGAGTTAGGTCGGAGGGTCGAGGCCGGAAGAGTATCGGGATAGCGGGTGGGGGACTGACCAGCAAAAAAGGATCAAGTGCCCTCTGCTAACAACATAGCTACAAACATTCAGCATTGTCAAGCTAGCAACTTTTACCACCTCTCCAGAACTATTTTTCAAATACGTGACTTGGAACTTTATCATAATCATTAGCTTTCCCTGGAAAAATTGTGAAAATGATCCTCATACATGATTTTCTGTTGCAGCCTATTTTCATCATTTGGACTGCTCCAAGTTGCTAACAACGGATCAGTATGACCAGATCCGTGTGTATTCCTCCTCTGATTGGTCCAAGCCTCAGCACGTTATCCAGCATCCACACAGACATTTTCAACATCTCTCACCCATCAAGGTTGGTTGTCTCGACAGTGACTTTCCGCTCCAAGAATTCTCCCAAATGTGCCTGATTTGTGTTAGGAAAAATTTACCAAGCCAAACTTGTTTTGTCAACATTTCTGCAGGCTACATGGCATCCTGTTTATGACCTTATTGTGGCGGGTCGTTACCCGGATGACAGGGTTTGCCTGGGCGACCAGAGAACGATTGACGTCTTTGATTCCAACACGGCCGCTTGGCACCGCCCGTGCCCGGGGACGGTGCTCCTCTACGGCTTAACTGCCACGCACGCCGGCCGGAGCCCTGGTACGGTCCGAACCGCGCGGCAAGAACCTTAGAAGCTTCACTTCGCTCGATGGGAAATATGCATGAGAACATGTTTTATCAAAAAGAAAATCTAAATTCTTCTGACACTGTGGTCCAATTGTCATTTTGTAAGGATGGTTAAATAAATTGCGACGCTTCCTGAACAGCCACCCAAACAATATGTCACCTGCTGATGTTTTCCAGCGTAATGTTTAGTGTAGCTTAAAACGTCATAAAATCCGAAACGTTGGAAGTTTTTCTTGCAGTGAGTGCGCTTCTTTTCATGGCTCAGCACCAGTAAATATTTTTAAATTAAAAAAATGTAAATTAATTGAAGGCCGCACTGAGTGTGACCAGTAGGGGCGCTCTATAGTTCAGAAAATACGCAAAATAAATCTCGATTTTTTTTTTTCTCTTGGGTTTGTTCTGTTTTAATTAGCAAAGTTGTTGCCATGTTAAAAGGCACTGTAAATGAATAAATAAATAAGGAATGCCACCTTTCATTTCACAGGGCACACCGGACGGCGTACCAGCATTGCTTGGTACTTTCAATGGGCTCTGTCTGAGGCGGGATTCGAACCAACGCCTCCAGGGGAGACTGCGACCTGAACGCAACGCCTTACACAGGGCTCCAGCAATGTGGCTGGCTTAGAGGGAAAGGGGGCAAATATATATATTTTTTTTTGGAGGGGGAAAAAAACGGTGCTGGATGGGCAATTACTCGGTTGCATTTGCCTCTGAGCCATTGGTCATTGTTGTTATTTGACAGACGTTCTGGTTTTCAAGCCCGCGGTGTCTGTGGCATCTCGCAAAACAAAACGAAAAAAAACAAAAAACAAACGCGCACACACACACCATCTGAACGGTAAAGATGGAAAGTGGCATGACTAAACGGCGGCCAGCAAGGCTCGCGTGGCCTGCCATGAAAGCCCTTAAATTCTCCGGAAAGGGGGAAAGGGGAGGGGGGTCGGGTGGGGAGAGGTCATCACAGTGGAGCATTTTGAATCTCTCCTAGCCATTAAATGCACCTTCCACAATGCACAAACTAAAACAATCACAAATGGTTGGCTTTCCCTAAGCATTAATAGGAACTTTTCGGAAGGATCTTGGCGTCAAAATGCAGATTGCAGGGAGAGATGAGATGAGAATTGCTAAATATAACCATCTGTTTCTGCCACAGTCCTCACTCTCTCTCTCTCTACCCGTAGCGGTCGCTGCTCGGGCCGCTTGGCACCGCCCGTGCCCGGGGAAGGTTCTCCTCTACGGCTTAACTGCCACGCACGCCGGCCGGAGCTCTGGTACTGTCCGAACCGCGCGAAACGTCGCCACCGATCGTGTCCGGGGGAACGTGCTCTTCTTCGTCCACTCTCCTCTTCGCCCACGCTCTTCTTCGGCGCACACCGGCCGTCTAACCGCTCCAGCGCCCCGTCGTGCCGCTCGGCGAAACTACAATGCCCCCGAATATTTTTTAGACCCGCGAAGCACTGAACCCGCGAAAGGTGAACCGCCAAGTAGCGAGGGTTCACTGTATGTATAAGACCAAGACCTACAAAAAAGTCTCTTGGAGCAATGAGCTAGGTTTTACAGGAAGTTGGCCATTTTGAATTTACTTAAAAGGGGGCGGGTCACCACAATGGACTTTGTGTAGAAATTATAATTGGGGCCCGAGCACAACTTCCTGCGTCCACGCTTATCATGCTATTTGTCAACTCATCACGTTTTCGCACCTTTTATTGGGAGACAAATTGAAGCGTCGCTAGCATACTGGAGCTATTTAATTAAAGTAGGAAGAACAAGAGAAAAATAGGAATCAAACAAAGTAGAAAGAGACTTTTTATTGCGTGATTTATGTTTTTTTTTTTGCGGGTTTGCTATTCCAGGACAGATTGTGAATTCTTGTTGTTGGATAGTTTAACTTGGAAAAAAAAAAATTTTGCCCACCCGGACCTCCACTCCGACTCCAAAGTGTACACACCCCCTTGTACCTGATTCTCCAGACGATTCTTCAAAAAGGCGGCAACATTTTGCGCGGCTACGTCTGTATGTCGTCAACCAGACCTCTTGGTTTTGCCTCAAAATAAGGACGTTAAGTTTCTCCTGACTGTGTTTGCTTTGTTCTTGCATGGTACTTTCATTTTCACCCGTTTTGTCTTTTCAGATACTCCTGGGCCAGTTGACGGTCCCATTCGTTTCACCGGCATCACAGCCGAAAAGTGCTCAGTGTGGTGGAATCCGCTGCTACGAACGCGTCGTCTCCTCCGGAGCTCTCGCACGAAACGAAATGTCGCGGAGCAATGAGCTAGGTTTTACAGGAAGTCGGCCATTTTGAATTTACTTAAAAGGGGGCGGGTCACCACAATGGACTTTGTGTAGAAATTATTATTGGGGCCCGAGCAGCGACCGCGGCGAGGTCCCTATTGTTTATGTAGAATATATTATTAGGGCCCGAGCAGCGACCGCTACGAGGTCCCCATTGTTTTTGTGGAAATTATTATTATTATTATTATTAGGGCCCGAGCAGTGACCACCCAATTGACCACAAAAGAAATAAAAAAAATCATCAGGCTTCAGGATGCCTTTTTACACTCTATAAATGTGATCCACAGTCAAGTTGCAGAGCGCCTCCCATCTAGGAAATACAACCTGAGGCTTGCACTTAAGATTTCCTTCGCCGCAATGGACTACTACAGTCACAAGTTCTCCTCATTTGCAACTACTGTCCCAAAATTACACTTAGATATAGAAATTTTCAAAAGAGCAGCCCCGGCAGAACGAGAAAACATCTGCTCGTGGCGTCCAAAGTGGGATTTCACACACACACACAAAAATAAGATGGCGGCAAACAGAATGACCGAAAAAAAAGTTTAGGAGACAATTTGATCACCGTGTCGTAAACAATAGAAAACAGCACAGAATTGTACATAATGGTTGCATAAGCCGAAGCATTTGCAATCTATTCCAAGAAATGCGCGTTCAGGTCGCAGTCTCGTTACGGTAACGCCCTCGAAATTTTTCGCCATGCCCGATGAGACTGCCCATACAATGTACAGTATAGCGAGCTGACGAACAGCGGGACATTTAGGTCGAACATCTTCCGCACAGCAACGAGGTTCTTCGGTCAAACCTCTGCTTAAGTTGGTTTTATTCTACTTTAGTTTTATTGTTTCCATGTCATTTTGTCGTTTTCGTGATTGGATGGACACGCAGGCGCACGTCACTCTCATAAGGGAAATATTGGACAATCAAATTAATGGCTGCCCAGGCTTCAGGATGTCTTTTTACATACTGATGCCAGACACTGCTTGTGATAAGGGAAAAGGGATTATCTGACTGATGAGGCTACCCAAACTTTTGCACTGGGATGGCAGGATGTGGTCTCCACCTTTATATAGTGTAGAAAGGCATCCTGAAGCCTGGAAAGTCATTAATTTGATTGTCCATATGTGGTGAACTTCCACACTTCCTCGAAAGCTTTGAACGTGACAAAAATAAAACATCTGTCAGTTCATCATCTCTTGTCTTACAGCCCCAAGATCATTCGGCCCTATGTCGATGTCAAGTCTTTGACACTCGCTGATCTAAACTCTTGTAAAACACTCTAACATCTCTCACTATATGCTGAATTGATGTCATGACCAATAGCGTTTCATCGTTTGGAAAACCTAAAAGACAAAAGTCCAACATCATTGTATCATGACGGTATCATTGTCGGTGACAAAATATCGTGATCGTTTGGTACTGTGGTAGGTGTGCTTAATGTTGCATCCAGCTTGTTTTCTGAGTGCATACCTGCGAGATGGGCTGATTGACGTACACCCAGCCGGTCAGCGGGTTTACCCTAAGGTACTCCGGCTGCTCACTGGACATGGAGTATGTGATGGCGGCATGCCGACCAACAAATTTCTTTGCCGAGCACAAAAGACGGTTACTCGCAGCTCGGACCAAACGGCGCTGTACATTCGTATGCTAGGTAAGTTTTTCCTTGACAAAGTGGCCCTCTCGCACGTTTCAAAGGGGGACCGGGTCCCGTCCGTTTGGTGCCGTCTTTAAAAAGGAGACATTTAATTTTGTGGGGGCGAGTGTGGCGCTATGCGATAAATGGATACATAGAAATGGTTGCCCCCCCCCGAAATTTTATTGTCGTTGGGCTGAATGTCATGTTCATTCGGAGGTCAAGCAAAAGGTTCTTGGTAAACTATACCTCTAAAGAGTCAAACATCAGTAAAAGTCCACATCACATAAACAAGAGAAAGCGGAGCAAAGCAATTGAAGGTTTTTATTTTTGAACAAATAACAATTACTGGCCAGTGTGTTCTGATCCACAGAGAAATCACGTCCGTGTGGGAGACCAACTCTTCTTCAAGGTGCTGAAACGACTTCGTTGGGACAAGTGAATGCTGAGATGGCCCTCGCCAGATGATTGCAGTGACCCCGACGGCAGCAAAGGTCGCGGGGCGTGGCAGCTGGATCCACCAGTTGCAGTACAAGCTTCTCCGGTTTCCAGCTAAAGGCCGAGCAACGCGAATTAATCCTCTGATAAATTTATGCTTTTTAGGATGCATGATCAAAAGAGTTCTGGCAGAGTGTCCCTTCAATGCCATTCATTCTAGCCAAATGACTCAATGTTCATTAATAGAAAAGATAGCAAGGCTTCAGTCACATAACATCAAGAAGCTAAATGAGAAAGCAATTGACATATTTAATTAAATTATTTGTTTATATAAACCTAGTAGATGGTTTGGCAGCAACCAGTGAAAAATCAAGAATGGCAACATGGGAACGTCCATCTACGGGCCACCCCTTCATGTTCTCCCCCCCCCCCCCACAATGGAATCCATTTCACATTTTGTCAATGGAAATGTCATTTAAAATTAATTTTCATTAATTATAAGGACCTTGCTCTTTTCGTTACATTTTTCAACCTCTTCAAACAGTTTCGCTCTTTTATTTGTATTTTTTCAATTTTGTTTTTAAGTACAGATACTTCTACATTGAACTTTTTTTTCTTGTACACACAAGCCTTCATAAATTAGTTGGGCCTGACCGGTGCTAAGCGTTGTTGGTGTATATATATATATATATATATATTTAAGCAAACATACACAATATATTTTAGACATGATGACAATTCAGTTCTGAATTACTCGTGCTATAGTTGGTTTAATTTCTCGCACTAGAAGTGGCATTCATGCTGCATTTTGAAAGGCGACGCCCGAGAAAAGTCATTTAGCGGCTCACATAAAACACAGCCGCGTTGCCCTTTTATTTCTGGAGCGCTCGTTCACTCCCGCCACACGATTAGTGATCAATGTGTCGCTTATTCTTATCACGCTAACAAGTGACCAGAGAGATACCCCAGATCGATCTCACCTTGTGATTAATTGAACAACTCAATTTCACATCCGGACGACAAGGCGATAATGATTGCAATAATATTTTGGCAGTTACCCCGTTCATATAGTATTTCGGAAACAAAAATTTTTAGCCCCAGTGTTTGTCCCAGGTCTTAAGATGCTTCCCTCCTACATTCCAAAAACAACAACTCTAAATTGCCCTTAGGTATGAGTGTGAGGTTGTTCGTCTATGCCCTGCGATGGCTGGCAACCAGTTCAGGGTTTACCCCGCCTACTGCCCAAAGATGGCTGGGATAGGCTTCAGCACCCCCCGGGACCCTTGTGAGGAGAAGTGGTACAGATAATGAATGGATAAAAGGCTTATTTTGCCTCTCAATTGCGTCTTCATACAGCCCTTTATGTTTTGTGTACACAAGATTGTCTCAAAGATTAATTTCTGACATTGATTGAATAATTGTTTTTTTTTTTTTAATCTATTTTGGAATTTATTTCCGTCTTTCGCCGCACTCGCCTCACCCGATCTCATGAAGGAAATACTGGACAATCAAATTAATGACTTTCCAGGCTTCAGGATGCCTTTCTACACTATATAAAGGTGGAAATTTACATTTGAAACGTTTGGTTTAGCTGTTATAAGAATTCACCAAGCGTTGGATTGCTGGGTTCGAATCCCACCTCAGACTATTTACAAAACTCATTTTGCATATAATTAAGCAGTAAATTATACTTGAGCCATCGTTTAAGGCCATGTTGTTCTTCACCTGCAGCAGAGCCGTCCAATGGACTTGGCTAGTTGAGAAATTTGAAAATGGAGCAATGAGCTAGGTTTTACAGGAAGTCGGCCATTTTGAATTTACTTAAAAGGGGGCGGTCGCCAACATTATCTATTCTTTTCATCTCGCTCCCTTCTCCAAGGGTGGGTCTCATCATCTTTATTTACCCCGAGGCGAGGTCCCTATTGTTTATGTAGAAATTATTATTAGGGCCCGAGCAGCGACCGCTAAAATACAGTCGATTGAAATCACATTTTGCCATGCTTGGTCATTTATAGCTGTGCAGCCTGGCAAATCAATTTCCCACTCCCACACACACTCAGCGCTCAATCTAATCACATCATCACATCTTCACATGACGGGAAACCCCCCTGAAAAGGGAAAAAAAAACACATGGACGAAGGCCGAAGAAGCGGTGTGGTAATAAATACACAAATTTGGCCGGCCCTCGGGCACGGAGCTCCGGGTGAATTTTACAAATTTCTTCTAAGTCCCCTTTCCAGCGGGGAACTTTGAAACATTGTATCCGACCGTGGAAGGCTGTTGGCGGGAAGGAACCCATGCTAAGTGGGGCAAGTTGCTTTACAAAAAGCGAGGTGAAACACTCAACCAGGGCTGCTCTAATCTCGTCTTCATCTTCCAGTCAAATTCCGTCCCACAATGGGGAAATTCGAGATTCGATCCAGGGTGCACCGCGCCTCTTGCCCAATAAACACTTTGAAGTATTTACAAACTATATCCAAATAATTATTCATGTCGGGACTGTGCTTTACAAATGATGGATTTTATTATATTAATTCCAAGATATTATTTAAGAAAAATTCACGCCCTCATGGAACATCAGCTGATAAAGACGGGCCACTCTTAAGTCATCACAGAGACTCGCCGAAACATGTCAGGTAAAACATTAACCTAAAACATAATTGTCTGCCTCTGCTACATACGGCAGTCTTTGCATGTGTTCATAAATTATCGGAGGAGGGCGCCAAGCGGCCTCATTTCAACAGCCAGAACTGCGTGAATATCACCAAGATGTTTACCGACGTCTAAAGTGGAAAACTCTCCAGTCAGGAAAAGAAAAGTGCCTGATCAGCACAAACAAGCAGAATATGCATTCAAATTTCTCAACACAATGGTAGACAAAATATTAACATTTTTTACTATTTGGTTTCTAATTCAAATTGAGAGTGGCACCCTCCTGTGGATTCATTTCTGCTCTTCATCTAGACGGCATATCTCGTGGACTGATGTCCACTAACGGCGTCGCTACTACCGATTGGATGGCTTAGTGAGTCCGTAGATGGGCGACCTGTAAAAACGGGAAGCCCTCATTTGGGCAAAATAATAATTTTTTTTTTTTTTAGGGGCGGGGTAAAATCGTGAACACTACATCAAAAACAAAAAGACTCAAGACAATGATCTTACTCTCGCTATTTTTATGGAGGAGTGCAGAGCCAAAAAGAAGTCCACAGGTTCTAGAGCGTTCTCTATTCGGGCACCAATGCTTTGGAAAAACATTTTCTAGCATTTAATGACAAGGACCGCGCGCCGAGCTACCGCGATTCCGGTTCCTCGAACCTGCGCCCACCGACGAGCCTCATGTGATTCAAATATCAAGTCAGTTGAGAATTACGTGTGAAAGTGATCAGGCTGATAAGCTCTCTGATTAAGAGACGGGGCAAAAGTGCAACATCAGTGTGCATCTCCGTTTCAGAGACGTGGCCGTGAAACGTTCACAAGTTTCCAGTTCGGCATACTCGAAATATTTATCGTCCATCGACATCCATCATAAACATTTACATAGACATCGACATCTAACCAACCTTTACATAGACATCTTACACACATCTCGATAACGATAAATGCACGATAAATTCCCACCGGCGATGCCGGACGACAAGTGGATCGGCTCCATAAAGATACTGGCGGCATCCGAGCCAGAGACGGCAGAAAACCTGGATTCTGACGTCATTTGCAACTTGCTTGCTCCGTCACTGTAACTGCGTTTTCAGTGCAGTTTAAGGAAGAGGCACGTTGACAAGATATGAGAGGCATTATCTCATAAAGGAAATATTGGACAATCGAATTAATGACTGCCCAGGCTTCAGGATGTCTCCCCAGGAGGCGTGGGTTCGAATCCCACCTCAGACAGAGCCCATTGAAAGTACCAAGCAATAACAAAACAAACAAAGTCACTATCAGGTGGCTGTACCGTGTTGCCAGGCAGATTTCACATTCTTTCCCTCGGAGCTTTCGGATTATTCCCCTGCGAGCGTCTGTGCTGTGAGAACGAGACCATGGAAAAGACACTTTGGCTAATGTGCTAACATGCAATTTGAAATACCCCAAGGGGATCAGGCCCAATGGTCGAGGGAGTTGCTCAGTTTATACAATAGGCGCATTGCATTACAAGGCGCCCTGTTAGTTTTGGGGAAATCTTCGGACGTTAAAGCGAGCTGGAGAGCTAGGCCTTTCTCTATCAGAGCAAAAAGCCAAAGATGTCAAACTTGGTACTGATACTAGATCCTGCGGTGGAGAGACAATGATTGTCCAGTATTTTCCCGAATTCTTACCAGGTGGTATGCGGATCGCAGGTCGAGTTTGGAAAACACTGCCGCCGTTTGCAGCGGGAAACAATTATTAATAGCACAAAACACATTTCCCTCCTATCACTCCTCTTCGCCCACGCTCTTCTTCGGCGCACGCCGGCCGTCTAACCGCTCCAGCGCCCCGTAGATGCAAACATACCAAATTGGGCACTGGATTTAGTTTTAAAATCGCTGCATTGGCAGGTTCCTCAAGTAATGAATCAATCAGCCGAAGCAGCTGAGAGTCCTCACCAGATCCCCCCCGAACGACTAATCCCGCCGTTTCATCACAATTGTGGCAAAAACAGTAATTCAAGTCGGAAAAGCTTGTCTGAGAGTGGAACTCCTTACCATCGGGAGAGTAATACTTCCTCATCACAGCCCCATCTTTCAGATATAGTAGGCCTTAAGACGCAATTGAACTTGGATAGCGCGGGTCATAAGCCCGCGTTGATTAAGTCAAGGTGGAAATTTACATTGGAAACGTTTGGTTTAGCTGTTATAAAAGTTTGGTCTATTAATTACTGTTTAATAACTTCAAATAATTGTGAATTCTCGAATGACTCTGAGGTCGAACAAATCGGAGTTCGAACAAAAAAAAAAGAGTGTGAGAAGGGAAATTTACATTGGAAACGTTTAGTTTAGCTGTTAATGAAGTTTAGTTTTTTTAGTGCTGAAAATTCACTGAGTGGGAACTGAACCAGCGCAGCCCACACACAACTAAGGCGAGTGTACCACTCTTTTGTGACAGCTCAGACACTCAATTGACACGCTTGTTTTGGATTCACATGTCTCATCGGGCATGGCGAAAAATTTGATTCTCATCCACGCCAATAAGCTGAACCTCAGCAAATATGAGAATAACCAAATGGCAAAGCTCATTGCTGAAGTATTTATACTTGGTTACTTACCACCACTGCTAAGGAAGAGCATAATCCATTAAGTATGAAGACTGACTGACAATCTGTGTACAGTTGAAATTCTCTTGGACTCCCTCGATCCCAGACGCACCCTCACACAAGATGACAACCCTGCATCCCCACTGTGACGACAAATCGGAGCCTCTAAAAATACTCGGCCATTTGCGGCGACACGCAACCACGTGCAGACACATGCTCTCACACTCACACACACACTCCTGAACTTCCCAGACAAGTTTTATGCAAGCTAACAACCATACCACAATTACATTCACACTCAACAATTTGGTCAATCAGTAAAGACCATGACTACAATCAGTCATTCCGCAAATGAAGATTTTTCTTTGCTTTTAATGAAGTCTGGTCATCAACTGTTGAAGAATAATTTGAATGTTTTTAAACGGCCGTCTCAGTGATAACAGGGCGTTGACATTGGCCGTAAAATCAGTCTTGCGCTCTTCATTTGGATTCAGAGTGGGGTTCAGTGCTTCGCGGGTCTAAAAAATATTCAGGGCCTGAATATCCTCAAATGTGAAAAATTTCCAGAAAAGGCTGTGATGTGGCCTTCAGCAATATCTAAGTTGTGCGGTAGGAGCCAATATGTTCTATGCGCCCCACTAGTCTAAACGCGCACAGATGCTCTTTTATCCTTGTGCTATTGTTGATTTGAAACGTGTCGCACCGAATGCAATAATCTGCACAAACCTATATTATACTACCAAACCCCCCCCCCCCCACAGGTGTGTCTCACACACGCACGCACACATACGCGCGCCAGTGTTAATGTGCAACTCCAATTCGCGACCTTACCCAACTCTCACTCATCCAACAATATGCGCGCTCGTTCTGCAATAGAAATTATAAAATGTTATTTGAAAATTATAAAACATTATTTGAAAATTACATTGTGAGAAATTTTGATTTAAATAAAAAAATTAAGGTAAACACTAAGTAAAATTGTGACCAGTAACATATTAAACTTTATTTGTGACTTTTACAAAATGCCTCATGGGCAACTCAAGTGGTCCTCAAGTGACCCCTGACATACAATAGGTTTTTCTAATTTATTTGAAACTGTGTGAACTGTCCAATGTCATGACAGGACATCGGTGACGTTAAAAAAGAGAAAGCAGAGTATCGCTGGCTTTTGCATAACAAGTGAAACACAACCCAAACAGAAGTTCAACAACTTCGGCCCGGGCACTAGCGGAGCGATGGTTTATAGCCTGAGAGCATATACATTTATTTTCCCATTGATGTTTACATTTTAGTATTACAATGATGTGTCACTGAAATATTTACAACAGTGATACATAGCTGCTATGCCTTTGAAACAAAAAAGTCACAATAGAGCAGAACCTCTCAAGTTAAAAAAAAAACATTCATGAAGGCCAGGCCAAGTGGGTCCGGCAGAATGGCATCGTGCTGCTGCTGCCGCACGGCATGGAGGGCATGGTGAGCGCTACCGTTGGTCCCTGGGGATACGCCGCAACGTTGCCAAGCTTTATGCTAACGTGTCATGGAAAACGCCATTGATGGCAAACAGAAATCAGCATCGAGGGCACAGTCGCTTTAACGCTCTTATAACAGCGACCTATACATTCTTGGTCTTAATTTTGCTAAATTGCTTCCGGTGGATCTCAGTGCTGCCTGCCATGTTGTGGTACTGCACTGGAGCTAGGTTTTACAGGAAGTCGGCCCCAAATATTGCATGAAAAGAAAATGTTACATTTATTGGACGATTTACTACTCATAGATTTTATGGCATTTGCTTCTGAGAGGGGGGCGACAGCAAACAGTCCCGTCGGCCTTGAGGAAACACAACACTACCGGATACAGCTGAATCGCCACCTGACGTATTGGTGGTCAAACTGTGCAACTAGGATGTCTGGAGCAGGATAGGACGCGTGTCTTTAGAGTCTTCAGTGACGCATGAACCCCTGGTCGGAGGGAAAATGGGTAAATTGGTGATTATCGTTCTATGAATAAAGTTCATAGCTCTTTATTATCTTTGTAAAAGTAGAACATTTACTACTTAGTCCGACTTGAATCAATTCCCTTTTACTTCTGCAAAACAACACTAAAAGTTCCGAGGCAGAACAATAAAGCTGCAGTTGAATCAATTGGCTTAGGGCACTTGGGCAAACTACGGCCCGGGGGCCAGCAACGCCTTAGACCGCTTTGCCATCCTGGCAACTGGTAATGCTCTCTTGACTGTGTTTGCTTTGTTCTTGCTTGGTAGTTTCAATGGGCACTGCAGTTGCCGTTCTGTGTGAAAGCTGTACTTTTGATGGTCGCACACGGGGCCTTTCTTTTTGTTTTTTTTACAACAAATAATTTAATTAAATATATCAATTAAGTTAATTAAAGAGTAAATAATTAAATAGAAAATAAATCAGAAATTTAGGGATGGCGCATCGCTCACCGCCCCCCTGAATTGGTATAGTGTAAAAAGACATCCTGAAGCCTGGGCAATCATTAGCTCGCGCTGTACACATTTGCTATGAGAGGCATTATCTCATAAGGGAAATATTGAACCAGCCAGAACAAATATATTTGGAATCCATTAGTGGTGTTGAATGTTGATCTGCGTGGAATGCTAGCTTGATTGCTGAAATCATCGTTCTTTATATTGCTAACGCCCGCCCTCCTCCTCCGGAGCTTCTATTTAGACAAACAACCAGAAACACCTACTTTCTGAATCCCCGGGCACAGGCGGTGCCAAGCGGCCCCTAAGTTTGCCCAAATGAGTAAGACTGAACACAAATGCCTCCCCCAAACGTCACTCAGTAAAAAAAAAAACTATAGTGTCGCATTTATGAACCGAAAGTGTGCACTTGGGTGATCCCGTGTGGCCTTGCATCCTTGTGTTCATTTAACCTGCGAAAAAAAATCCTCTTCAAAATTCAGTATTAGAAACACATGCCTAACAAGAATTTCCCCTGAGCTTAACCCACAGGAGGGCAAGGGAAAACTCAAAACCCCATCTGGGGAAAAGTGACAAACCTTGAGAAGGGACCACAGATGGGGGAATCCCCCTTCAATTTGTTTGTTGTGTTTTTTTGTTTCGTGATCTGCAGAGTTTAAAAACACTCACTAGCCTTTTTTGAAGTGAAGAGTAACTATGGAGTCTACCTGGAGGATCAGGGCCACACGCTGAGGTGGAGTCGTCAAACCGTTTTCCGTTTTTCTACCTGTCACACGTCATGTTAATCAAAGAGTTGATGTGTGGCAGGGGACTCTTCATCATTGACGACAAAGGCGTCCTGAGGCAGATCACAAACTGTGCATTTCTTAAGCGGTCACTTAACTCTCTCAAAACGGACACACTATGGATGTGAGCGCATCTGTTAAAACGGATATTCTTTCATACCAACACCCGTGACTCTTCGGGACCAAGGGTGAAGAGCGCGGCACTAAACTGTTCATCTAGCCACACAGCACAGATGAGCGCCTCTCACCTGACTAACTTCACTGTCTGTTGACCGGCCCCTTTTCTTATCGTCCTCTGAGTTCTCCTATAGGAGGAGATACCTTCATGTGACAATGAAAAGGTTTACGATTAGAAGATGGTAGTAAATCACTTTTTTTTCTTATTATGAAACTCTTCAAGTCACCATCATTTCTTGGTGCTTTGTATTTATACTTGACGCGTTTGTGGCGTGGACAATCAAATTAATGACTTTCCAGGCTTTCGGCCATGAGGATGTCACAATACGAAATTAGTCCTTTTTCGCGCTGGTTGGTGCGCTAGAGGTCGATCCGCAGGCCGAAGGAACCGTCCACCCGAACACCCCGGCGCGAGGCCGCGGGGCCGGCAGGGGCCCTCCGATGGCGGGTCATGCTTGCCAATCGGAAAATAATTCAAGATAATTTTGTCAATACTTCTGATAATGACTTTAACATTTGATAGAAAGGTGGGGGTGCTTAAATTCAACATTTTAACTTGAGGAGACGGCAGATCGAGTGGACATGGCAAACGGACACGTCCCAAAAATACAAACATGACCTCCTCAGCCCACCCCAGACCACAACGCCATCGCAATCAAGAATGAGTACTTCATCCCAAAAAAAACAAAAAAAAAACAAACAATGCTTACCTCTTGGCTTCACATAATAGCATGGACGTCAGAGCTCTGTGGGGGGGAAGTAGGTGTTTGTGTCGTGATAGTGTCGTGATAGTGCCTCTGCATGGTCGTGTGTCAGACTCCGTAGTCTGGCCATCATCTTCACTCTGCCTATACAACTTACTTTGCACGTCATGAGAAAAATAACTCATGCGGCTGCGGTGTTATGTAAATTAATTTCAATGTTGGGTCACAATCTGACATTATTCGGAACGGCTTGCTTACAGAAACATTTTCAGCTCACAAAAGATTTGTTTATTTAATTTGATTCTAAATGAGACACCCAACAATTTGTGTGCAGCCATTAAAAAGTAAAGTTTCTATTTCATATCAGTCTTAATCCTGTGTCATAGTCTTACTTGACATTTTACAAATTTCTAGTTCTTTCCTGTCAATTCTGATTAAATCTCACGTGAAGTAGCCAACATCAGTAGCCCTAAATCTGCTTGAAAAAAAAATGCCTCGGTGTGAGACAGTATGCAATTAGTGAGCACAAAAGGTGTCCATGCAGACACACCCGCCAGCGGCAGGATGCCTGGGGCAGGGCCGGTGATATGAATTATTGAATATGTGTAAATGAATTAGCGCCTGAGAGAGGAGTTGTCCTCTGTTAACAGGAGGATTATATTGGAAGGAAGGAAGGAGGTGTTCGAAGAAGGATGGAAGTCCACCGGTATCTCAATGCTCATCAGATGACCAAAGCAGAAAAATTGAGAGGGAAGTGAGGTTATATAAGTCAAGCGCTGGGAGCAAAATTTTGTTAATGCTATTTTTGTTTTATTTGTATATTTCTTTTGTGTTTTTTTTTTTATTTATTTTTTTGTAGCTACAATGGAGCACCACTGGCTCCTCAGCCAAGCACACACACCAAATGTCTGAACCCGCGGGCTCCCCGGGCTCACCTGGAGGTCTCATGCATTGAAAACATTCTTCTAACATTCTTTTGCAAGCAAAATGTCACAGACTGTGTAGCTCTTACGCCTCTAAATGTAATGTGCATATATTTAACAAACACATTAGTTGCGAACTACATTGAATGTATGCACCATCTTAGTTAACAATTTTTTTTTCCTCCAAAATATTTCTTTTTTGCCAAAATTCAATCATAAACTGATTTTGTGTGTGTGTGTTTGTTTGTGAGTGTTTATGTGTTTACTTGAAAGAAAATACTGTTTTTCTGAGTATTTGGGGGGGGGGCAATTGTTTTTTTTTTAAAGTTTTTTTCCTGTTTTACAGAACATTTTTTTTCTGCCATTTAAAAAAAAGAAACGGAAAAAAATATTATTAAAATTATATTACTCAGGAAAAGGTTTTTTTTTCAAAATGTGTTATATTCTGAAAAACTGAAAATGCATTTAAAAAAAACAGAAAAAAAATATTCTGGATAAACAGAAAAAAGTAATTCTGAAAAACAGAAAAAAAATTCTGAAAAACAGAAAAAAAATATTCAGAAAAGCAGAAAAAAACATGCCTAAAAAACTTTCCCCTTCTTACTGTAGCACACACAATAGCTGCCAACCTTTTAAAGAGATTCGTATGATATAATGTACGCAAAAACATCTTTCAACAACCAAACACAAACTCTGTAATGACGACTGCCGCATACTAAAAAGAAGAGGCGCGTTACGACATGTCGACCACCACGTTCTACTTTGGCATCCGCATCTGAGTCATGTTGGCCACCACGAAGTGGCGTTCGCTGCAGCTGGTGGTGCAAAGCGACCAGGGCCATCTCAGTGTTCTGCACTCCTATCCCACCAATGTGGCCATCCCCCAGCGCCCCCGCAATATCAGCAGTGGGACCACAGACACAGAACTGGCTTTTCTGGAAGACCAAGTGGCGACTGCTGTATATGATGATATTAATTGAATTGATAAATTGATTTTTATATATATATATATATATATATATATATATATATGCACACATGCGTTTGGTGGTGATCCATTACTCTGTCAGCTCTCTCCCAAGATGCTGGCCAGAGCCGCGCCGTTTTTTACCCACAACCTCCACTGCTGACACTTGCAAAAAAT
This sequence comes from Idiotropiscis lumnitzeri, assembly GCF_059441095.1. Classification (NCBI taxonomy): domain Eukaryota; kingdom Metazoa; phylum Chordata; class Actinopteri; order Syngnathiformes; family Syngnathidae; genus Idiotropiscis; species Idiotropiscis lumnitzeri. Next base: position 5,850,269 of record NC_142412.1, read on the forward strand.
CATAGATTATATGCCTGTGAATATTGTCTTGTAAATGTAAAGTATAGTTTCAGTCAGTTTTTGAGATTGCACACATTCTCAAGTGTACAGTCCAAGTGTGTTTCGTTCTCAAAGGGGAGTCCTGGAGTTCGAATGAGCTTCACTATTTTGCAGGGGAGTTATTAAGCATTCATTTATTTGTATTTAACGAATAGTCGTATTTATATCAAATTAACAAACAATACTGTTACCTTGCAAGTGTGTAAATTAAATGTATTTTAGGACTCATTGTGCCCCCCGCACGTTCTTCTTCTGGTCCCAGCCTGCTGCGGCATGGCGTGCCGTTTTTTTGACCAGCAGTTGTCGCAAGTCGTGGTTAAGTTGTGAGATATATATATATATATATATATATACGGGGAGAGAGAGAGTGAAATTCATTTTATAACAAAAAAACCAAATTATTATTAAAACGTATTATTTTTTTATTCCCCAGCCATTCTTTTTGTATTTATTTAGGCACCATTCGGTTAAACTTAGGGGCCGCTTGGTGGGAATGCTCTAATAGTATAATAATATATAGATGTCTTCAGGTCGGGACGTTTTATGTACAGGGTAAGTTTAGGATTTCGCGAGGTGGGCCGAGTGGCCCCTAAGTTCAACCGCGTGGAGGCTCCGGAGGAGACAGGCCGGCATTGGACACTCTAAATTGCCCCGAGTTATGAGTGTGAGTGCGGATTGTTGTTCGTCTTTGTGTGCCCCACCGTCATCTCCCTGACCTCAAATGCTGCCCAGGAAACATAGAAGAAATGTAGAAGTTGCTCTCTTCCTGGCACAGAGTCTTGAAAGGCTAACAAAAAAAAGGAGTTGAACAAGCATACTTGAGACTGAGGGTAAAACACAATAAATATCAAGTCCTATTAAGTAGCGAGGATGAGTGAAGAGGCTTTTATTTTCCGACGCTTTGAATCAGCTTTAAATTCGATTATCCAGTTAAAGAGTGTCCTCTTCCAACAAATTCTGTTGTATTTGTTTTAACCAGTTGGTGGCGCTACCACATGTACATAAAGAGTCGGTACCTGAAGACACACATCGACAGGACTGGAAGCAAACCGGGGAACTAAATTTGCCTCAACAGTCAAGCTCACCTCCAAGCAAATGACGATCGAGGAATGTTTTTGTTACGGTCAATTAAGTGTTTTTGTTAAATATAGCTGCCGGGAGGAAAACTACATTAAATGTTTTTTTAACAGGGCAGTGAAAATATTGGAAAATAAAAAAAATAATGAATAAAATAATATGAAAAAAGAATTCAATGTGTATCGATGGATCCATATGAAATGCTGCGACCTGAACGCAACGCCTTAGACCGCTCTGCCATCCTGGCAGCTGGTAATGCTCTCTTGACTGTGTTTGCTTTTTTCTTGCTTGGTCGTAAATATTTCACATTTCCAACGTGCCGGTACTGGCAGAAAATACATTTTTATTTACATGGTCTTGATATTTACATGTTTTTTTTCCAACACCGTGGGTAGGTCGCCAGGCCAGGAGATGGAGAATCCAGATGTGACTCAGGCAAACAACTGCAATACGAAGCACAAAGGCTTCGTTGTTGCCCCGTAGCGCACGTTTTTAGGACAATCTCTTTATTACTGACAAAATGGAGCGGGACATTAGGGATATCATCCTATCGTAGGAAAATGTGCAAAAATCTAGATCTCAATGGCCTCTCTGATCCGCCCCGTCGTGCCGCTCTTGTTTTCCTCTGCAACTGTCCACGAACAGACCAGTGTGTACGCCGCCTCAATATATGCCAGTGGCCAATCATAATTATTCCCCAGGAGGCGTGGGTTCGAATCCCGACTCAGACAGAGCCCATTGAACGTACCAAGCAAGAACAAAGCAAACACATTCAAGAGAGCATTACCAGGTAAAATATGAGATAGGGTTGAATCTTTCCGTTGACAAATATTTTTTAGTTGGTATATCTGACAAAATAATTGTTTTCCCAAAGTGAGATTCTGCCGAGCGACAAAGTTTTCTGACCCTTCCCTTGGACGTGGACGCCAGCTTAGGACCGTGCTGCTCAGCAATTGTCCAATATTTCCCTTATGAGATAATGCCTCTCATAGCAAATGTGACCAGGTCTTAAACTCACTGTCACCCATCCACCCCTTTTTCAAATGAGCAAAAATATTAATCTCCGTGGCAACAAAAGTTCCTGCAAAATGCAATCGTTTACTCCACAAGTCCATCAAGAAGCCCACGAGCCAATTTTTCAACTAATCCATGTGTGCACCCTCAATCGTTCCGAGTCTGCCAGCTAATGAGTTGGAAGTTTTGTCGCAATGGGCTCTGTCTGAGGTGGGATTCGAACCCACGCCTCCTGGGGAGACTGCGACCTGAACGCAACGCCTTAGACCGCTAACAGATGTTCCTGCTCATGCTTATAGTTCCTCTCCATCGACGGCAGACGAGAGATACGTCGGTGTAATGCACTCCTCCTCATCATCACGAGGCAGCGCACGCAGACCCCGCGAAGCACTGAACCCGCGAAAGGTGAACCGCGAAGTAGCGAGGGTTCATCTCATGAAGGAAATACTGGACAATCAAATTAATGTGCGTGGCAGTTAAGCCGTAGAGGAGCACCGTCCCCGGGCACGGGACTGCTAATGCAAATTGAGGGCAGCAAACATGGAACAAATTGATATATATATATATATATATATTGTATTTTTTTTAAAAGCATTTTTGGCCACGCCCGCTGCCGCCGCCGCCGCCACCGAGGCCTCTGCCGCGAGATGCCCCGCTCCTATGAGGGACGGCGGAGTCCGAGAAATTTCGTGGGGACGGCTGCGAGGTCGTAGTCTCTTTTAGACTTGCATTAAGTAAATATTTGTGTGCCGGCGAGAGCGGCAGCAATACCAGTCGGGCCAGGGTGCTTGTGGGTCATAATTGGGTGTTGGTGATGCTTTAGTGGGGTACCTGGCTCCTTGCTCCTTTGTTGTGATATGATGAGTTGTTTCCAGCTCACTGTCACTGCTCTGCACAACTAACTTATAAAATATTGATAAATTTGCTCGGCCTGATGTGTGTGTAAAGTTTTACGAGTTGTCGTTCATATTTAGAACCTCATAATCAGCTTTGTTTTATTGCCGAACAGTGCAATGCCACTCCCACAACTTTTCACGAAAAATCACGATGATACATTTCGTATTGCGACATCCGGAAGGGCTAAACATTCATCCGAGCAAATATGTTAAATATTGCCTTGTAGCCAATCTGCTAGTCTGGTTAGCATTGGCCGTAAACGGCTTGCTAATCGCGGTGTTTGCTTTGTTCTTGCTTGGTATTTTCAATGGGCTCTGTCTGAGGCGGGATTCGAACCCACGCCTCCTGGGGAGACTGCGACCTGAACGCAGCGCCTTAGACCGCTCCGCCATCCTGGCGGTTCCAAGCGGCCCCTAAGTTTAACCGAATGGAAGCTCCGGAGTGAGAGGCATTATCTCATAAGGGAAATATTGGAACGCTCTCTAGCATGGGCACATGAATGAAAATGAGTTTTAGGTTAATTTTTTACCTGACATGTTTCGGCGAGTCTTTCGCGTGCGTGTGTGCCTGCTCGTGTTTACCGATGGCCTCCTCAAAGGCAAACAGAACAGTCTTCCCTCGATCCAAAAGGTCACGGGCTCTGTTTCCCATCCGCATTCAAGACTTGCAAGGCGGAAGCAGTCGCGCTCGGCTCAACGACAGCTAAAAGGCAACGAAAAACTATCCCTTTTATTTAGTTTTATACAATACACTTAACACAAACAAACGCATAGGATTAACGAAAAGTCAAAAGGGAAGCAAAGAACAGAAAACGCACCGAGCAGTATCACTTAATTGACCGTAACAAAAAGCTCCCGAATGTGTATGTTTGTGTGTGTGTTTTTTCCGCCGTTGCATCATCAAACGCTGACCGCTAATCCTCGCCCGCTGCCCGGCGCTGACTGCAGGAGAAAATACCCATCTTTCACATTTCCTCTTTCTCTTGACCGCACCGAGGGCCGGCTATGAGCCGCGCCGTGCCCGCCAACAGCCTTCCACGGTCGGATACAATGTTTCAAAGTTCCCCGCTGGAAAGGGGACTTAGAAGAAATGAGGGGAAAATTCCCCCGGAGCTCCGTGCCCGAGGCAAACGGAGTGAAACAAGAATGTGGTGTGAACTATGTTGTGTGCCTGTTTTGCAAGGTTAGGGTGGTCTCGTGAATGCCTAAAGACTGTTATTTCCATACTTGCTTATTTTTTGTTCGGACAGTTCCCGCCTAGAAAGAATTAAAAATACGTTACAATCATAAGTGTTGCTTATATAAAAATGTATCATGTATTAACACATTAATTAGGTGTCCCGTACAAGCAACTAATATAATGTGAAATCTTACTTGTCTGACATGGCAACTTGCTCAAGCATTGATGAGCCTGTGTTGGTTGACGTTTTATTTACAGGTGAAGGTTTGGGCTGATCCTTTTTGTAGACATTTTGTACTAATACTGCTGGTAATTTAAGTGAGGGGATTTGTCATTTGAGTGCAAAAGAAAAATATGTTCTGTCCAATATAAAACAACCACAGGAAAATAACCCCCAAGCCTCCGTATGTTTTGTTTGCACAAACTGATTCACACGTTATCAAATTTTCTGAAAATCGCATGGGGAAAAAATAATAAAATTATAAAAATTAAAACAAAATACCTTGAGTTTAATGCCCCACTTCCCTTTCGCCCCATTGTTTTTGTTGTTTTGAGATTTCAATCAACATATTAACTGAATGAACAAAATCGTTAATTTAAAAAGTGGTTTACTACTAAACACTTGGACACCCCTTGCCCGAAACAACCGGCAACCTTTTCTGTTTTACACACAACAGAAGACCCCGAGAGGCGTCTACTAGTTGGAGTCAAAGAAAGGACAGGAATTATCTGCAGAAATGCTTGCATGCTAGCCGCGAGGCTACACGGGAACTGGGAGTGACAAACAAACGACAAAATACACAATCACCGGACAGCGCTCGTGCAGCTGTACCTAATGAAGCGTAACTAACAAGGAATTAAAATATTTGTTTCAATTGGCCTAAAGTGGCCAAAAGGCACAATTTGATACAAACTTGCTTTGTTCTTGCTTGGTACTTTCAATGCCAAGGCTGGTCACGGTAGGTCACGCCTTATTTCTTCTAAGTCCCCTTTCCAGCGGGGAACTTTCAAACATTGTATCCGACCGAAGGATATATATATATATATATTTATAAATTGTGCAAAGTGCATGACGAGAGCTGGCGCCTCCATTAGCGTAAGGCAGGTCCAGCATTGTCAGCCACATCCAACAGTCAACACAGTTACTTTTTTTTAAATAAAGATCAGATTATTACTTTTAGTTCAGAATTTATTTTAGGCAGGCAACTAGTTTTTAAAATGACATTTATTTTGGTTTTAATCATGATACCAGACCAGACATATTTCACGCAATTGTTGATACATTCTCGGTATTGACCGTCTTTGACATGCCACTTTATTCCCAGTGCAGTTTTATTGCTGAACAGTGCAATGCCACTCCCGCGTTACACCATTAGTGCGGTCTAAGGCGCTGCTTTGTTCTTGCTTGGTACTTTCAATGGGCTCTGTCTGAGGTGGGATTCGAACCCACGCCTCCTGGGGAGACTGCGACCTGAACGCAACGCCGTTTATTTGGCTTGCATTGACATTTTCTTTCATTTTTTGAGCCTAAAAGGGCAACTTCAAACCAATCATGCATGACTTTAGACTTTTTTTTTATGTGTCTACCTATTATAGATGCAGTTCAATTCAATGACCATAATAATTAAAAAAACATGCAGCATTTTGGACTGCTCCTGTGAAGACCTGTAGCAATTGGCAACTTGGTAAACTAGCTTTATTTAATTTGAGTGCATGCATGCTTCTAACTATAGAAGAGGTGTGTCAGAGAGCCAACTTTCCAAAAATTCCATATCCGAGCCCTCACAAGAAAAAGAGCGATGTGTGGTTGTCGAGAAAAGATGAGAGTAAATACGAAGAGACAAACTATCAAATCAATTAATAAAAGCATAAAACTTTGCGGTTAGGCAAAAAATTGTGTTCTTTTCTCATGCCTTAATGTTTGGATGTTAGTTTCTGATTTACTCCACTTTTACAACCAGTGAGTGAAATTTGACTGCCCTTCTCAAGATGAAACCCGACTGTCTTTTACACATCTCTTTTATATGTATATTTATAGTCTAGCCACGTTTACGGAGGAGCATTACAAATCTCCCACCTGGAGGGGGCGCAGGGTGGCCATTCAATCTCATTTGCAATGTTTGGGAAACCAGCTGGAAATGCTTATCCTGTGAATATGAATGCAAAAGGTCTCCTTTAAACCATGCGATACCCTGCTAATTAAAAAATGCAGGTTTAGCCTTGCAGGAGGTTTGAAACGTTTCCAATGTACATTTCCACCTTTATATAGTGTTTTCCACCTTTATATAGTGTAGAAAGGCATCCTGAAGCCTGGAAAGTCATTAATTTGATTGTCCAGTATTTCCTTCATGGAAACAAAAAGTTTTAGCCCCAGTGTTTGTCCCAGGTCTTAAGTTTTTCATGACAGTAAAACACGAAAAATCTTTTTAATTTATTTATTTTTCCTCAATTCATGCAGCCAAATCCCGGCCGACTTTTTTAACACGGTGTCCACCCCTTCTCTGTAATGATTAAAAAAAAAAAGCAGGAATTCCACAACTTTTGTATAGTGGACCTGCTGAATAGCTGTTGACTGTCAGGCTTCCACCAGTACCACGGCCACACCCACAATAATAAATTCAAAACATTAGGGCCTAAAATCCATCATTAAAAATGGCTCCAAGAGTTTAGTTAATTTAAGAATATTTCAAAGCACGCGCGCACGTTCAATTTAACACTCACCAGTCACGAGACGCGGCAGATTCTCTGTTGTTAGTTAGATAAATATTAAAGGTCAAAAACACTCAATTTTTCTCTTTATAGCTAACCTCATTCCAAAAGAGAATATTTTTCTGAGCACGCAAACAACGGCAGTGTCCCATGTTCTGGTTCCAGACGATATAGCTTCACAATCGCCCTCGCCGCCCATCCGTCCACATCGCTACTCGTCATTTGTTGTTTGTTCTGCGACGTATTGTGTTGTATTTCTCCAATTTCGAACCCACGCCTCCTGGGGAGACTGCAGCAAATATAAGGTAGATTTTGTTCACCTGCCCGGAGAAAAACATCAACGAAAATAATTTGTATTTGTTTTAACCAGTTGGTGGCGGGCACAGTGACGAGCGGCACGACGGGGCGCTGTAGCAATGTTCAGCTCTCCATGCTGCTCTACGGGTCACGTGATCTAAAAGTGCAAACACAATACACGCACACACACGCCGAGTAGACGAGTATCACAGCCCACGGATAAATCATCTCTGGAGGGTCCTTATTTAATTCCGCCCCCCCACAGAGACTCTTACTATATTTCAAACTTCGTTGTAAATAAAAGCTAACCTGTTAGGTTGCCTGTTATACAATCACTGCTTGTCGCGCTGGCTGATGAGGCCATTTTGAATTTACTTAAAAGGGGTCAAAACAGTGGCTTCGCGGGCCTTTGGCGGCTGGTGGCACGCGCTCCTCCCCCTCTCTGGCTTGGCAAAAGGCAACGCGTTATGCGCAATATTTGCAAAAAAAAAACTGGCGAGGCTTGCTCAGCTGTGTCATTTACACCCAAGCTTGCCAGCCCGGGAAGAGCCTACTTAGGTTTTTGGTGTCCATGGCCTGCTGGATGAGCAGATTAACCTGGCCGCTCACGGAGAGCACCGTGCCTCTTGCTATGTGAGGCATTATTTGCTGTGATGGAATGAGGTGTCCAGGCAAGCTTTTAATTAACTATTCGCCTGGACAGTCTCGTTTTCGGACGTTTTGAACCCGTGAAACTGACTGGTCTCGAACACAAGGGGGGGCTTTTAACGATTTGCCGTCGTAAACTTTAAAGAGATGTTTGTTTTCATTGAGCTATAATACATGCATCTGAGCATGGGAGCTCTTTGCACTTTTCAACTGCAAAGTTGTTTATTTTTTTCATCTGTGCATCCCGCCGTGGCTCTGTCAAAAGTGGCCCACGGACCTGTTGTTGGGAAGAACAAGCACAACATGAAAATTAGATTTTGAACCAGGCGGCTACTACAATGGTGCGGCGTTTTTGTGGATTTTTCCTTCGCCACTAGGGGGCACTCTATAGTTCAGAAAATATGCAAAATTAAAAACAGTAAAACTAAAAAATATATATCTCTGGTACGGTCAATATTAGAGCTCTAAAACAGTTATTTGGATCTTACCTTAGTTTTGGCGTTGCGCATAGCCATTTTCCACTCTTCATCTTTTTTGAATTTGTGTGTCGTCTCCTGCACACCAATGTTTGCACGAGAGAAGGAGTCTGCTTAAGTATATGCCTTGATGTTCGAGTTCGTCATTGTCCAGTTCGAGTTTGTCTTTTTTATTTTTTTGTTTAGCACTTCACTTAAAAAACTGCTTCGTGTTTGTGTGTGCGTGTGTGGCGCTAGCGTGCCTTCGTGCTAACTGACCGAAGAAAAAAAAACTAAAATAAGTGTGGGTGAAGTCGGCAGGCTTCAAAGTTTTCACTTAAGATTTCCTTCGCCGCAATGGACAATTTGGCATGTTCACAATGGCGAGGAATTGATCCCGCAACCTCTAGTTTGGGAAACAACCACTCTACCGATGAGCCATGCCGCCCCAATCACCCCCAATGATAACATATTTACCCTGTCGCGGACAGTGAATGAAGGTTTGGCGATGGTCAAAGTCAAACCCTGGTCTGGAGTGTTGATAAAGATTGTAAACAGATTGAGTACAACAACGACTACTACTGGATTTGACAACAAAGCCGCGCAAGCGGCTCCCGTGGAGAACAACACTCCCCCTCTCTAATTTGGATTGGCGGACAAGCACCTTAAAATGTCATTCGCCTACACAAGGAAGAAGTCCCGGCTCCCCGCCAGCTGCTGAGCCCTGTCCCGGCTCCTCTGAGCCACTTCCCAAGCCGCTTTTGGATTTAGCCTTGCGGTGTCAAGAACTGAAGCCGCCGCCTAACACCGAGGAGGACGCGCGGATTTTGGAGCGTGTGTTGGAGACGCGAGAGCCGCCGAGGGCAGCGATCTGGAATCTTAACTAACACAATCAGAGGCGACGTGCTGATGGTCGAGTGAGTTACTCGGTCTATACAATAGGCGTGTTGCATTACAGGGCGCATTGTTACATACCATTCTCATCACCATCTTGCTCTTCCTCTATTCATGCCGTTCATTATTTCTTCAGAGTTTCTTACTGAGCGGGAAACAGCAGTACTACAGTCTTGGGCGCCACCCTAGGGAGCGAGTGGCGACCTGCTAGAGCAGCACGGTAGCCCTATGTATGTATGTATGTATGTATGTATGTATGTGTGCGTGTGGGAGTGTGTGGAAAGGAGTGGGACGGCAAGTACAGGCTGGACACAATAAGCTTAACGAGAGACACACAAAGAAGGAACACCAGGAAAAACATGAAACTAAAAACTAAACCAAAATCAACAAACGCGGACCATGGCAATATCAAGAAGCAGCACAACTAACGTATAAAATATTGATAAATTAAGATGCTACAGACAGAATTTTAAGGCAATCAGATGAAGCCGTCTGTGAGGGTAACAATGGAGACTAGATAATGCAATTCCTTAAGAAATTGTTCACCAAATCATTGTGTTGTGTCGCCATCCGTGGGCGAAGAGGAGAGTGGACGAAGAAGAGCACGTTCCCCCGGACACGATCGGTGGCGACGTTTCGCGCGGTTCGGACCGTACCAGAGCTCCGGCCGGAGCTCTGGTACGGTCCGAACCGCGCGAAACGTCGCCACCGATCGCTTCCGTTGAACCATAAATTCGTTCTTTAGCCTCAGCTTGTGTAAACCATGAGAGCAAAACATCAACACACGCAACACGACTGTGAACTTCATTTGACCGAACCCCTGCGTCACCACCCTAACCTTGCAAAACAGCATGTCTCCCCAGGAGGCGTGGGTTCGAATCCCACCTCAGACAGAGCCCATTGAAAGTACCAAGCAAGAACAAAGGAAACACAGTAAAGAGAGCATTACCAGTTGCCAGGATGGCGAAGCGGTGTAAGGCGTTGCGTTCAGGTCGTATTGCACTGGAGAGGGGAGCCCTCTAATCTCGTTGCCTGCCCCTCTGTCCTATGACGTCATCTTTTGCTAACTAGGAAATGACCTGCTAACTTACGATGGAAAATCTATCAAAATATCGTACGACAATGTGCTATTTTTAGTAGCTCGTCACGCCGGTTCTGGTTAGCGTACCGAGATTGCTAAAGATTAACTATAGAGTAGCACTACAATAATTGCCGCACTGCTATTCATTGGGCCGAGCAACACAGTCTGGGGTCTGTTGGTCAGAAAGTCCTTAATCCAGATGCGTGTGAGGGCAGGGAGGCCGAGAGTGTCCAGTTTGGCGACGAGGATGTCTGGGATGATCGTGTTGAATGCCGAGCGAAACGATCGGCGCAGACGCGACAATCGAGAAATAATTTCGTGAATGAGCATAGCGAGAAAGAACAAGAGAGTGACGTCCGAGTTGGGCGTTTAACTCATTCGCTGCCATTGACGGATATAGACGTCAAGAGAGGTGACACAAATGTGGAATAATGACACAGAATATAAAAGAACGATGAAAAATAAGTTGGTAGATGTCTTCAGGGCTGAAGTATCCTCGAATGTGTACAACTTCGAGAAGATAGGATCATCTGAGTCATGTTGCCGGAGCTTTTGGACAACATGAGTAGTCCTGGGGTCTGTTCTAAAAATAGCACATAGTTTGACAACAGAAGATGACCAATAAATATACAATTTACATACAGCAATATTACGCTAGTCGCCCCCAGTCGATATCCGGGTTATGTGCTTTTAGCCACGGGACAATAAAAGCAGGACAATTTCACTTTTTCCTAAATGAATTGCTGATTAAGTGAGAAGTCTCTGTCAATCCGGTTAATGTGTTTTTTTTTTTTTTTTTGCCGTGATACTCTGCTTTCTCTTTTTTAAAATCAAAATTTGTACTCTGCTAAAAGTATTAATATTTTCTACAAAAACAATAGGGACCTCGCAGCCGTCGCAGCTCGGGCCCTAATAACAAGGGTGGTCTCTGTCCCCATTAACCGTAGTCTGGCTCCCACATTTATTTAAATTGAAAGCACAGCTGAAGTAAATGAGGGAGAGTCAATTCATATATATGAAAAGAGTGGATAAGTAGAACAGAGTTCAAAGTTAATTTACTCAAATTAATTCTCCAGAAAGAGATCTAGACTGGTATTCAAGCTGTTGTTGTTGTTGTAATGGTCTTTGCTAAGTTTGTAAGTATCGGAGCGATGCGGCTGCAAAGTTGATAATGTCAGAATGCCATTATTGGTATCTCTGGGAGATGGGGAGGGGCAGAGTCAAAATAGCCTTGTGTCAGGCTTGTCTTTAAAAAAAAAAAAAAAAAGAGTTTTTGAAATGCAAGCGACGATACAAAGTCAACGGCAACGGGCATGCTCGTGTCACAGTAAGCCGAAGAGGAGCACCTTCCCCGGGCACTTTTCGTATTCGAGTATCCTATTGAAGATTGCATTGAATAATCCAAAGAGCTCCTTATCATGATGAACGTGATCCTTTTACCGCATCACTATTACGTTTCTGGACAACAATGAGTTTAATAGAACCGAGAAATAAGCGATTAAGCTGCTAATTCTAACGCAAGATGCACTCATGACTAAATTTGGATGAGTGCATTTTTGATAAACCAAATCATGTTTGTGATCACATGTACAATGTGATATGTCAATTGGTGAATTGAAAGGGTGGCGGTTGTTAAACCACTCAGACCAGAGTGGAAGGCTGTTGGCGGGCACGGCGCGGCTCAGTGTGATTTAAGGGCTTTTTTGCGGATGAGATTTATGACAAATTGGCACACCCCCTTTTGGAGGCGCGCGGCCCCTACGTACAAGGTCGGTGACCAAGTGTGGCTGTCCCCCTAATAATAATTTCTACATAAACAATAGGGACCTCGCCGCGGTCGCTGCTCGGGCCCATATTAATAGAATATGGAATCGTTTTTTTTTTACGATTTTGAACCTCCGTGGTGCAAGGAGCTGGAGAAGCTGAACGGATTTCTGGAGCTCAGAGAGTCCGTTTGGTGCAAGGCTCATCCAGCGTAAATGAAAAAGCTGGACAATTACAATAAATTGTCCGAATAGGACAAGAACCATATTTGTTAAAATGAGATCAGAACAGATATTTGGGCCAAAGGGAAATAATAAAATGCCTGTAACCATAGCAACAGCATCACCATGGGCAATAAACCTTGCAGCATCCCCAATTGCATGCGCACCGGTGGTGCATGCTGTGTTAATTTAAATTCCTGGTAATTTATATTTATTTAATTTATTAATAAATTTATTACACCATATGGAAAGTACTTTGCTTCGTGAGCATGCCGCTAAATTCTTCGGATTTAGTGTGGAACTGACTGTAATTTTCTCATAGGATGTCCAGTGCTACTCTAAAGGACTGCGACATAATTCATTACGTCTTTGTGTCCCGATATTTTTTGCGTCTTAACTCAGATAAAACCGAGATGCTCATCATTGGACCAGCGCGTCATGTTGCCAACAAACATTTTCTGGGAAAAACGCAAATTGGCTTTAGTAGCCTTAAATCAGCATACATCACTGTTATCAGGCCTGACTAAAATATCATGACAAAATATCCTCCAGCTATCATGATACCAGACAAGACATCGTGTGTAATAGTCAAAATTTGAGATTTAGTCGTGCCGCTCGGCGAAACTACAATGCCCCCGAATATTTTTAAATTTGCTGGCCAATCAGCTCACAAGTTGGTGACCGTAAGGCTTCCTCGGAGGCCTCACGTTGAAGGTGACGAACGCGTCTTGTGAGTCAATACTCGCTTGTGAGAGGGCAGCACTATGCGGAATCAACAAATTTCATCAAATAATCGCAACGCCTTCGACCGCTCTTCTATCCTGGCATCTGGTAATGCTCTCTTGACTGTGTTTGCTTTGTTCTTGCTTGGCACTTTCAATGGGCAATGTCTGAGGCGGGATTCGAACCCACGCCTCCGACACTCTGAAGAAGGCGAAAGACTCGCCGAAACATGTCAGGTAACGATTTTGTGGACCACGGATCTGGCGTTGGTGAGGTACAGGCTCGGCCGACTTCGTGCGCCAAGGCGTGTCTCGGCACGCCCAAAACCCGGAGCTGTACGAGCGTCAGGTGTGCCTCCTGGCACATTGGGGTCAAAACGGAAACCGCGCGTTCCGACTCGGGAAATGCAAGCGACAGCCACCGTGACCGACTTTCGAAGGATAGCGCCCCTCCGTGCCGCTGAGGCAAATTAATTCCACCTAAACGTCACCAAAGTCTTGTCGTGCCAAAGAATTCTGTCATATTCTTGCTGTACCTCAACTCAGAGACTCGGATAAAGGTCAAATGTTTAAAAAAAAAATGATTGCATTAGACAATAAAAAAAAAAAAAGTGAACACGTGTTTATCAGTATGCAAAGAGGCACGGTGAGCACGGGGCTTACATGACGCAAAATGGAAAGAGCATTTTGAGTTAATTAACCAAGAGGATGCCTCCATGGCATTCATTAGTATTTCTGGAAATGTCAATACATTTCTACGAACCATCAACAAACAAAGGAGGTCTTTTCATGTATGTGTATTGGCATGTTCATCACATGCAAAGTGACTTTTACGTAAATGCTTTCATGACAATGTTGGCTTTTAATTTAGCGTATTAAATGATCACATTTAATTAGGACGTGCAACCCTTCAGTCAAACGTGATGACTGTAACTCTTCTGCTACTAAAAGAAAAATAATAATTAAAGTTAAAAAGAATAATAAATCTCGTAATATCAAACCCATATTGAATGAAAATGTACAAATATTGCTAGAAAAGATAATCAAGTCTGTCCTCGAATTAGCGTCACGATCGTCTTCAAACTGAAAGCCGTTGGTTGCCCTATTTAAAGTCGTCACTGTGCTTTTTTTAAAACATGGACCAGAGGCAGCACCATTCAAAAGCAATGTCGGATTTTCATTCAATTTGTATTATGCGCCCCTCAAAACACACACCATCAGCCAAGGAAGACGACACCGTCGACCACAACTAAACATGCATTCACACGTGCTAGCGTAAGTTTAGAAAAAGTCAGCGGGAGAAAAATCATTGATAGTTTGGCCACCGCGCTTCCTCTCATATATGATGTCAACTTTTGTCACTACTCAACCAATAAGCAAGCATTCACATTACCCTCACAGTACGTGTTCACACATTACCGTTTCTAGGCGACTCACTTACTCAACAGACTATGTCTGTGTTTCACTTCAGCGATGAGCACGCTTAGCGACTCCTCGTTCACCTCCTCAGTTAAAACGCTACTTGTTCGTTTATTTGTCGCCACAGAGGAGATGATCCACATCACGCAGCTCGTTGCTGCTGCTGTGCACAACTGAGCCCATCACCTCATTCCCATCTGTGCCTATGTTTTGTCCGCCTGTTGCCTGTGCTGTCACATGTTGCTCCCGGCTTCACGCTCAGGCTGGGGGCTCCAATACCACCGCGGATGCCAACATCTCGACTTTCAGCATTCCCCAACCCGGGAAGACGCCTCATAATATTGCCCCTTCATTATTTGACTGGTCGTTCAGAACATCCATCCATTATCTGAATCAAAGGTCCACGAGGGTCGCGGGGGTGCTGGTGCCTATCTGGCCCTCGAGAAATGTTCAAAAAAGCAATTTTATTAAATTGACCAAAACCTTCTGCCGCAGGCCGAAGGAACCGTCCACCCGAACACCCCGGCGCGAGGCCGGGGCCGGCAGGGGCCCTCCGATGGCGGGTCATGATTGCCAATCGGTCAGTGGTTATGTGTGTGCTGCGGTGCCGGCCAACGCTCAGAGGTCGACCCGCAGCCGCCGTGTGTCGCCGGCTGACCTGGTCCAAGTACCTGGAAAACATAACTTTACCGTACGACTCAAAACACGCGCGCCACACTGAGCGGACCAGCGTGTGCGCTTGCCCTGCGCCGTAACTCTTAGTGTGAAATATACGCTTATTTGAGCTGAAGATCTTCCAAATCTGGTGTTGCTGGCAGCCTGCATTGCACGCGCAGCACAAAAGAGGGACGGTTTCATGAAAACAGTCCCAGGCCTGCCCGCAGGAGAGCTGATTGCCTTTCAGGAAAAGTGGCGAGCCCGTTCCGAGTCGAGAACAAAGCAAACACAGTCAAGAGAGCATTACCAGCTGCCAGGATGGCAGAGCGGTCTAAGACGTTGCGTTCAGGTCGCAGTCTCCCCAGGAGGCGTGCCAGGTGCCAGGATGGCGGAGCGGTCTAAGGCGTTGACAAATTGTATTCATGCTGCTCATGCATCTTGTTGGGCGGACACAAAGCGACACTCAGCCCCTTCTTTAGACAACACGGAGTGGAGTTAATTACGTCAGCCCCGTTGCGCATTTGCGTGCGTATGAGTGGGTGCACAGAAGGTTAATAAACACAATGTAAACGCATGAAATTTCTGGCCTCAAAACTGGAAGTGAAAGCGAAATTTCTGATTATTCCCCCCAGAAAAAGTATTCTAATTTTTTATTTCACAAAATGTTTTTTTTTTTCGTACTGTCATGATCCGCGTCGGGCATGACAGCCTTTTGTTATTGTTTCATATGCATGCGGTTTGGGCATGCCGGGCACGTGCGCGTGCGTTCTTTCTTTCTTTCTTTCTGTGTGCGCCCATCTAAAAGCCAGCTGTGGTTGATGTAAAGCTCAATTATTAAAAGTGATTGTTCTCATATTTTTCCTCCAGATACATCTCTAAAAAATATTCGGGGGCATTATAGTTTCGCCGAGCGGCACGACGGGGCGCTGGAGCGGTTAGACGGCCGGTGTGCAGGAGTGCATGCTGTGTGACAGTGAAGCCGAATATGAGCACCTTCCCCGGGCACAGGCGGTGCCAATGGTTTACTTACATGACATCCGTCCAGACAGTGCGGTTTCAGTTCCCACTGAGTGGGGGTATAAATGGTTCAATGGCCACATATGTGCACTGTAAGATGGTTTTGTGATGTTTGCCATGGCCCGCTCCAAATTGGAAAATACGGAACTCTGTGCATTCACGTTGCTTCTATTCGAACTCTCCGTTCCGCAAATTGAGCAGGAAAAAGGTTTTTCACCACTGTGTGTTCTTGTGTGGGTTCGTGAGCTGAATTTGTAAGTTGCTTCAGCATGGATCCTTTTTTGGGGGCAGACTCATTCATTTGGTTCAACAATTTGACGCCGCAGTCCATTTCGCGTCCAGATTGCATTAGACACATTTGCTATGAGAGGCATTATCTCATAAGGGAAATATTGGACAATCAAATTAATGGTCATTTAGTTTCATGACACTCCCCACTCCAAGCTGAGGAGCAAGCTGGTGGTGGTGGGGGGGGGGAATTCACCTCACAGATCTCCAACGACCTTTCTTGGACTCACAACACCACAGTACACCCCGGCCCAAGTCTCGCTCATCGCTGCACAATCACGAAGCGCATCTGCGCATCGGACTCCACTTGGATGACGGCCTGCGGCTTCACTGTACTCCATAAAATTTACAAAAAGCGAGGTGAAACACTCACCCAGAGCTGCTTTTTTTTAATTTTAATTTTCACGTACTGCACGGTGCCCTTTTGACGAATCCGACTTTGTGTAGAAATTATTATTGGGGCATCAAAGTTTTCACGATCTGAGGACAGGGAGAGACGAACAATATGGCCCACAGGTGGAGAGAGTTACCATAACGAGGAAACACGAGGGCAGGAAGTAAAGCTACTGAAACAAGAGGAAATAATTATTGCAAAATAAAAGCGAACATGACAACATAAAATACATGACTGTAATTTGACAAAATAACAGAAGTGACGAGACATCACATTTAATGTTTTATTAAAATGATTAAAAAATTATTAAAATTAGTGAAAGATAACACACAATGCAAAACGCTATTGGCAGGCTAACAATATTAGCATTAGATGTCACTGCCATTATAAAGCTCAAAAAACCTGTAGATCTGTATTAAGTATACTGACACCTGGCGGCCTTTTTTAATTTTTTAAATTCAGTGGAATTATATTATAACTATTTTTTTCTTATCAAGTACAACACCATTTTTTTTTTAATTTTCAAAAATACATTTTATAGCAAATGTGTACAGTGCGAGCTGAAAATGCATTTTCAGCACTAAAAAACATCATGTAAAGCAGAAAAGTGGCTAACGGGGCCCGACTTTTGACTTTATTCACGACCTGTCCGGGACTCGCGGAGATGCAAATGCATCAGGTAGAAAAAAAACATAGATAAATTAAGCATTTTGTCCATTGCGGCGAAGGAAATCTTAAGTGAGGGAAGGAGACGCGTGTAGCAAAACACTTTACCGCAGAACCCGCCTTTCCTTGGAGGAATGTGCCCGGCGGGTTGCGCACCGTCTTTGCATCTATTGTGAATGCAATGCGCATCGGCATTGTTTGACTGTCAAATGTTTAATGCTCGATTCGCTCATGACAATTTTGCTGGCGTTCATCAAAGATGTCTGCTATGTCAACGGTAGCCGACTACATCGCTATTTTATTGTCTTTACACTCCTGCCATCCAAGGCGTTGCGTTCAGGTCGCAGTCTCCCCAGGAGGCGTGGGTTCGAATCCCGCCTCAGACAGAGCCCATTGAAAGTACCAAGCAATATCAAAGCAAACACAGTAAAGAGGGCATTACCAGCTGAGGAGGAGGGCATGCTCGCGTCACAGTAATAAAAATGGCTGCCCTCATGAAAAACTAATTCAAAATGAGCTTTGACACCACTTTTTCTTTTGAATATTTTTTTAACTTCTCTGGTATTGGACCGTCTCAGCTTGTCTCGACAACCAGGGCTGCTTTTTTTAACATTTCTCGAGGGCCATGGCGAGCCATTTCAAAAAATAAATATATATATATATATATATATATATATAGCGTTTAGGCGACCAGGGGTAGCGTTTAGGTGACCAGGGGTAGCGTTTAGAAGAAGAGCACGTTCCCCCGGACACGATCGAATCCCACCACATTCACATTGCACGCCGGCCTAATTGTCACAGGGACACATTATTTATCCAAGCCTTGTCATACTCTCAACGTATTAATCCTCTTCTGTGATATCACTCCTATTGGTGTTCACTGGTGCGCCAGTTCGTCCGGAATTTTGCGATCATAGCATATTCAGTAAATATAAACCTGCTAAATTAAATAATTGACATTCTGTCCCATAAATGAGGAGGAGAGAAGAAAGGAGGAGGAGGAAGAGGTGTTTTTTCTTCTTCATGAGAACACTGATGTCCCCTGCTCCTTTGAGACATTTTGTACAAGGCCATGTTGACATGACAGATTGCTGTTTTAGTGTGCATCCTGTGTTTTAAATTTATGTTTCACAATGCCTGTGACCAATAACACAGTGTCGTGTATGCATGTTTCAAATACAGAAATAGCATTGAGACTGCGCCTTTTAAAACAGTGGAACCCAAAATGGGGCCCCTGCCGGATTATCTCATAAGGGAAATAAACTGTGCATGGTTAAACAAAAAAAAAAAAAAAAAACTGATGATTGTTCCAAGTGGTTTATAGAAGTTGTAGTGCAGCAATCATTTTCACACGAGCAAGTCATTGGCAGGCGAGACAGCCTTTGCAGACCTTTCAGTATTTTTTTATTCCCCAGCCATTCTTTTTGTATTTATTTAATTACTCCGACTTTTACCTGCTGTCGAATCCCACCTCAGACAGCAAAATATTTTACTTATTACTGCTGAAAATTCCAAAAATGAATGAATTATCCCTTTAAGTGCTTCACGTTCCGGCGGAGCACGTCCCGCGTCCGTCCCAAGTTCAAGTTCCGGCGGAGCGCGCCCTGCGTCCGTCTCAAGCTCATGTCCCGCCAGGATGGCAGAGCGGTCTAAGGCGTTGGGTTCATTAACTTTAAGATGGATCAATTGGAGCCTAAATGGCTCACGTTCGGCCCACTAATCAGACATCCTGCCGTTCTTATTATTGATATTTGACTGATTCATTAAAAGCAGACAATTATGGTTTTTTTTCAACTTTGACGCTTTAAGAATGCTCAAGAAATGACATGCCAATCTGAGCAAGATGAAGCGGATAAGACACATTTGAGGATATTCAGGCCCTGAAGACAATGTGGCCTGTTGTAGACCTTTTCAGGACTTTTCACAGACCTTTCTAGATACTGTAGGTTTAGATTCGTTTTACAGGTTTTCTAATGACTCTTCTGCCTAAATCCCTTTTCAGTGGTGAGGAATTTTATCCGTGACATAATCTACATTTTTATTACAGACTTATTTACAATTGAGGGTCCGAAGTCTCAGGCTCCACTTTGACCCAGGCTTTGGGGGACGCGCACTGCGCCTCGCCGCGGTCGCTGCTCGGGCCCCAATAATAATTTCTAAAAGACATCCTGAAGCCTGGGCAGTCATTAATTTGATTGTCCAATATTTCCCTTTTGAGATAATGCCTCTCAAAAGCGAGGTGAAACACTCAACCAGAGCTGCTTGCACCGGGGCGCCCCCAACTATGTGCATGCTAAAGTGAGTGTGAGTGGTTATTTGTTGTATCTGCGCCTACATTTGGCGCGCGGCTGCCGGCGGAGGGACACCCGTTCCACCATCGCGCAGTCCGCGGCGCACGCCGGCCGTCTAACCGCTCCAGCGCCCGTCGTGCCGCTCGGCGAAACTACAATGCCCCCGAATATTTTTTATACCCGCGAAGCACTGAACCCGCGAAAGGTGAACCGCGAAGCACTGAACCCGCTCGGGCCTCGACTGACAGCTCCTAATGAGCGTCAGGGTTGCTCAGACCCCCCCAACCCTCCCCAAGCGGGCCTGCCCCGGCCTGGGGGGGCAGCAGCGACCATGTATAGTAAGGCTTTAAAAAAAATAAAACAAGCATGTATAGTTAGGTTTAAAAAAAAAAAAAAAAAAAAACATGTATTGTACGGCTTTAAAAAAAAAACGACCATGTATAGTAAGGCTTTAAAAAAAAATAAAACAAGCATGTATAGTGAGGTTTAAAAAAAAAATAAAATAAAAAAAAAAAACAACCATGTATTGTAAGGCTTTAAAAAAAACAAAAAAAAAAACGGAATTTTAAGGCAATCAGATGAAGCCTTTAGGATCAGGGTGCAAAAGAATGACCCCTTTCACACCGCCTGTAATTGCTGGCATTTTCACGGTTCTTTCCCGCATTGCTGTTCTGTATAAACGAGCATTGACTAAATACTTCTCATTTCCTCTGTGACTCAACTCCTACAAAGGTGATAGAGTTAATTAATTTAATGGCTAACTGGAAATAAGACTGAAATGTGCAAAACCTGCTATAAAAATTACAGGAATGTTTAGACTACACTTACTGGGGTGTCTTCTGACAGCATCACCAGGCTGTGTTACCTGAGCTTGACCCCCAAAAACATTAAGATGCAAGTTTGGTCCCACCGGTGTCAAACTCAAGGCCCAGGGGCCAGATCTGGCCTGCGACATCATTTTATGTGGCCCATGAATAGCAAATCATGTGCGTCAACTTTCTGTTTCAAGCACATTTTCTTCACTTTTAACAACATTGAGATAAGATAAATTGCCATGTATTTGTTACCAATCCTCCCCTTTTAAATTTTTGATGGGTATGAGCTCCAGTAGAAGTGCTTTATTGAAACAATCAACCAAAATTCTCAAAATGTCCTAACTGAAATGCCACAGAGCAGATCCCCGACACCGGCGTGACCTCTACCGTCCGTCATTGTGGGAAATTCCAGAGCGCCGTATCCTGAAATAATCTGACCTATTATTTTTGTCCTCTGATTCCACATTTGCCTCAAACAAAGGGGCTCTTACAAGTAATAAAAACTAACTAAAAAAGCAAATAGCAACAGATTTTTATTTCATTTTTTCAAAATTGATTAAGATTTAAAATCCCATGTGTTACCTTTACACCTGATGGAATGGCATTTACCCACAAAATCTTGAATATACACGTATTATATACCTGATTAAGACACCTGGGTTAATTATTTTCTAATCTGAAAATATAGTCACAAAAACCCGTCTTGGATTACTTCCATTTAAAGGAAATGTGTTTGTGTTCTGCCCATGCTCTTGCTCTTTCCACAAGGAAACTTGCTCTTTGAGTACAGGCATCTCCCAGTTCCAAAAATCAATTTTATATATGGTCCTAGGAATTAGCAAGAAAAGCGTCCGTTTTTATGGGAAATGTTAGATACCTTCCCAAGAAAATGCGGTTGCTATGCCAACGTGATGTCGTCTTCCTGCAGCGCGACATTTATTTATATACTTTAGCATCTAATTTAATTATTTGTTGGCCTGTTTACTGCCGCAACATGAACATTACAAATCAGCAATCACTGACCACTGCAAAAGGGAAAACCACATCATGGCCGTGACCTTCCCGAAAAGGTAATTTTGTCCCGTAGCCATATTTCCAGCGCCCTAATGGCTGGAAGAGCGCTAGACAAAATTTTGGTCCCCTACAGAGCGCTCCGCGTCGACTGCAGACATCATAAGACGTTTAATGGCTCAAAACAAAACAACTTTTGCGCTCCGGATGAGACGGGCCGGCGTGTCAGGTAAAACATTAACCTAAAACGAAACTTCATTAACAGCTAAACCAAACGTTTCCAATGTAAATTTCCACATTTATAGAGTGTAAAAAAACATTACAAATCAGCCATCACCGACCACTGCAAAAGAGAAAATCACATCATGGACTGGGTCCTGTCTGACAGCTAACTCAGAGCATATTATCGGTATTTGATTTGTTTACTATAATCCCGTCCAAACAAAGGTCAGATGAAACTTTACTCGCTCAAGGAGAGTGGACATTACAAAACCTACAGTCACGAATTGTGCATGTTTTGGAAATGTGGGAGGAAACGACCCGTGGAAATGGAATCCCACCTCAGACAGAGCCCATTGAAAGTACCAAGCAATAACAAATCAAACACAGTCAAGAGATCCGTCCTCCACCCTCATGCTGAGCACCGGTTCCCCCCAAGGATGCGTGCAGGTAATGTCCTCATTTACCAATGTTTTTTTTAATCAAGTTCGACGAAGATAATCATCTGGGGTTTGTATCGATGTAATTTGTTTTATTATTATTATTATTTTTCCGATTGTTCGACGGCGGCCTTCCTACTCGTCGCGGCGTAGCCCTCGAGGCTGTCCGTTGCCGGCGACGGCCGGGTGTGGGCCCGAATAGGAGCACCTTCCCCGGGCACAGACGGTGCCAAGCGGCCCCTAAGTTTGCACAAATGGAAGCTCCGGAGGAGGAGTGCGGGCGTGTGTCACACTTGGCCCGAATAGGAGCACCTTCCCCGGGCACAGGCGGTGCCAAATGTTGATAAATTGAACCTGAATTGAATATGTCTGCCCAAAATCAATGATACATATAGTGAACATTCGTTTGCATGCCGCTGGGCTGGCCCTTTGAAGGAAAGTCATAAAAATAGGGATAGAGTAAGATCAATGTCTTGAGTCTTTTCTTCTCTTTTTCTTGCTTTGAACGGTGACACCAACAGCTTTTAATTACAATGACAAGGTTAGCGACCTGAACGCAACGCCTTAGACCGCTCCGCCATCCTGGCACCTGGTAATGCTCTCTTGAATGTGTTTGCTGAAAATTGAAACGTCTCACTTGCTCAACGCGCATTTGAAGGCGCGATTGTGTAACAGGTTCTTCTTACAAGCACCCAGTATCCTAGCTTCACTAATTTTGTGCCCCTGCTGGGAGACAGAAAGATCCTTGTCACTCTAAATTTGCGCCTGTCTTTTGTTTTCCTAACACTTTTCACATATGGTCAACTAAAGTTGCTTCAACATCTATTTCCCATTTGTTCTTAAATTTGAGGTATTCTATAAGTTCTTCCAAACAGTGTTTTACAATGTCTTAGTCCTAAATACAATGAAATACGTTACAATGGAAAATATCAGAATAAAATTTCATACATCCAACATGAGACACGTGCTTGTGACCACTTCGATGTTGACGGAAATACTGTTTTCCAAACATAAAAGGCACCGATGGCAATTGAGGAAGATTTGACATGTGATGCAAAACAGCATGCAACAGAAAAGAATAATAAAAAAAAAAAAAAAAAAAACAATGGGAAGCTGACAGTTCAAATATTTGGGTTAGTTTGAAATCAAGCATCAACACTATTAATGTCAGTCAACAAACGGAAAAGCTTTTATAAAATGAAAATTATAATCCGACAAAGTAATATAAAACCCAACAATAAACGTACAATTACCCATATATTTAATTTACAATGCAGAATTTGCCTAAAGGCAGACATGTCATGAATGTTCCAACCAAAATATTCATATGGACGGTGAATTTTACAAATTTCTTCTAAGTCCCCTTTCCAGCGGGGAACTTTGAAACATTGTATCCGACCGTGGAAGGCTGTTGGCGGGCACGGCGCGGCTCATAGCCGGCCCCCTAAATGGAGCCTTGACAGCTGTCTCAGAAATGCATGATTTTTCATTTTTTTGACAGGTAAGTCACACCCTCATGAATAACTAACTCCCTGTAAGGTGGCATTCTTTATTTATTTATTCATTTATTTATGAGATGTCATTCTGTTCCATGTTGGATTAATGCACACAGGTGCTTGGTACTTTCAATGGGCTCTGTCTGAGGCGGGAGTCGAACCCACGCCTCCTGGGGAGACTGCGACCTGAACGCAGCGCCTTAGACGACCCAACAAAAAAAGAAACAATCAGTCTTCCCTGCACATGTCAAAGTTTACCTTTTTTTTTCTCTTGCCCTGAGTGACTTTTTGTATGACAAAGTGTCTAATTACAAATTGCATGAATTTTTTGTTCAGGTGCTCCTCTTCGGCTTACTGTGTCAGATTCCCAACGCACGGCATTAGTGTGATGTGTTTTGAGTGCATCACAGTGAAAGAAAGACTCAATGCCACAACAGTGCGGCTATCCCAGGGAACGGGGCAGACTCAGCAGTGTCTATTCTCCCCCTTTCTAAAACGTCAATAATTCATCAGAGGAAGGAAAAAACCTCATGGCAAGTTTATTTTAAAACAAGTGTAAGAAGCGTAGTACTCAAAGCAGGTGTTAATTATAGAGTCAAATCAATTACATCGTAGTAGTAGCGCCACCAACTGGTAAAAGCTAATACAAGTTATTTTCTTGGATGTTTTTCTCCGTGCAACTCAACAAGGTCGCCCCTCAGTGGAATTCTGGTGTCGACAGCCCGGCAATCCTCTATGCATGCATGGTGAAACTTCCGTTTGTCAGGCACTAAATGTAGGAGGATTAATTAGCGAGACAGACCTCCTCGTTTCAGATACAATGAAAGCAGCAGAAGCACAAAATTGAACCCAATCGGACTTTTCAGCACCGTAATAGCCACGCCTTACATCATAGTGGCCGACAAGATCCTTGCGTTCAGGTCACAGTCTCCCCAGGAGGCGTGGTATTAGGATATTGAGACTGTTAAACATTGGCATCTTTCTGACTTGCACAAAACACACAAACACAGACAGTATACAATGGCCACTCAGACTCAGCCAATCACATGGCTGTTTAGAGAGATGTGCTTTGGGGCCACAATTGACGCCACGTCGTTTTTTTTTTTCTGCAGTGCCGCCCCTCTGCTTTGCTAACACGCTTGGCTCGTGCACAACACAAGCATGCATCGCAAAAAAACTCTGTCTGAGGTGGGATTCCAACCCACGCCTGCTGGGGTTACAAAACGAAACTTCATTAACAGCTAAACTAAACGTTTTCATGATATGAAATCTTGACTGTGATTTTTGTATCCAAATGTAAATAAAACACCACTTGACAAATGGGAGGAGCTGGGAGAAATATTATTCTAACATTCCCCCCTGTTTATTCACGCCTTTTGCCAAAACGTCACAAAATTCGGCAGAGAGTAAGATCATTGTCTTGAGTCTTTTCTGAATAATTTTCAGTCGGATTCGTCAAAAGGTGAGTTTTTCAGCAAACTAATAAAAAATAATTAAAATCTAAAAAATGAATTGGCAAAAAAATATGATATAGGGCTGTCCAAATTAAAGCGAAACATTTCAACGTTTCATGAAACAATCCCATGTAAAAAATGTGGATTGCGCTTCTTCACAAATTTTTTTCAAGTTCAACGGGCCGGATTAAAACGTTTAACGGGCCGCATCAAGATAGGTCAAGTTGTTGCTCCTCTTGGAAAAATGTTCTCCAAGTTCGTCGGGCGCCACTTTGGGGACACAGCAGCCTATTTGAAGGAAATACTGGACAATCAAATTAATGACCTTTTGCGGAAAAGGATACTTTTAAAGTTCTGAAAATGCATTTTCAGCTCGCACTGTACACATTTGTGTACCATGCACCCCTTGCTGATGAGAGTTCGATTGGCTGGCCACCAGTTCAGGGTTAGGCTCTGAAAATAGCATCACAATTAAAGAACAAATGAAATAAAATAATCTGACCTCGCGCCCCTCCAGGAATAATGCAATAAGAGAATAACATTTGTTTTAACCAGTTGGTGGCGCTCGCCCTCATATATGCTCGGATGACTGTTTCGGCCATGAGGATGTCACAATACGACCGATTTAAGGTGGGTAATGCCATGACTAACCCGTGTTAGCAATAGGGTCCAAAAGTTGGGGCGCATTTCACTAAAAGTACTTAATAGAATGCAAACCCCCCTTACATGGCAGCACGCCGGTAATAAATGATTATCTAAAAAGAAAGCATGTTGTGGCTGATATCCGATTTTTTGCTGACAGACAAGACGCTAGCTCGGAGAAGGGCCGAATTGTTGGCCTGCATGGTGTCAAGGTCCAGGTAGCTTTGAGCCAAACACGAAGTGCCGGTCGCCAGGAAGTTTCAAAACTCTTGTCCTGGAGGTCACATCAGGCCGCTGTTAAGGGACACGTTTTGTTGAGCATTTCCTCAAGTTGAGTATAGCCCAGAAGACCTTCGGCTGTTTTTCTCTGTCAGGTGTTATTGGGCCCGAGCAGCGACCGCAGCGAGGTCCCTATTGTTTCCCGTCATTAAGCCTGAAAGATGTCGCCTGTTTTGATGATTTTCCATCCGCTCTGTTCCCTTACAAAAGTGACAAATTCTTGCTATTTTGTTGCCAATCTCCTCGCGCTTGTCATGTGTATGGCAAGATCACAAAAAAAAAAAAAAAAAAAAAAATCCTTCAAACGCGCATGTGATGCGTCTTGAAAATTCACCAGACGTGGAACATTTACATTTCTAATCTTCCACCTTTATTAGACTGATTGCTATACGATTCATGTTTAAAAAACATTTTTCCATTGGGGGAGAAAATAAAATTAGTGAAATATTTCCACTTTATCTATTATTTTTATCTTTTTTACAACTAGCATATACTCAAATTCTGAATATTACATAACTTCCGTTTCCAATGTACATTTCCACCTTTATATAGCGCAGAATATGATCACGTAATGCCAATAAAATGGAAGGCATATGAAATGAAAATTTACATTGGAAACGTTTGGTTTAGCTGTTAATGAAGTTTCGTTTTTTTAGTGCTGAAAATTCATTGTCTGCTGGCGCTGTACACTTTTTCTAAGTGTTGCAACATCGAGGAATCAGATTACACTTCGAGAAATCAGATTACATTAAAGGGTGGTACAGTTTAAGGGAAATATTGGACAATCAAATTAATGGCTGCCCAGGCTTCAGGATGTCTTTTAAATATATTTTCTAATATTTCTATATTTTTAAATGTATATCTTTGTACCATTTAAAAAATTCCCAGCTAATGTCTTTTGAAAATTTGATGATGCATGTATAAAGCCAAGACAGAATAAGAAGTGTCTGGGAGCCACATTCTAAATTGACAGGAAGTCAGCCAGAGAGCACTGCATTGTCCGACCCGAATTTTGAAGCAGATCTTGGACGTTAATAATAAGTAAGGAGAAGAAAAAATGAGGCCCACCTTGACAGTGAGCATATCTTGTTTTGTGAGGACTTTATCAGAGAGCTGGTCTCTCCCTACAATCCAGGGATGGCGAAGGACCTTAAAAGAATAAAAAGTTGTACGATGTTGTCAAGGCTTTAATTACACTGAGAAATATGAGCGCATACAATAAATACTGGACAATCAAATTAATGACTTTCCAGGCTTCAGGATGCCTTTCTACACTATATAAAGGTGGAAATTTACATTGGAAACGTTTGGTTTAGCTGGAACCTGCCTCGGCCCCCCACCACCATGGCGGTTCTCAACATCTCTACGGGCCTTCCTATCATAAAAATTACATTGCTCGTAAAAAAAATGTCAGTACTTATATAAATTTGCACTTTCCTCTGATCGCTTTTCAAATGGCGGATAATTTACGTTTGTTTTTTTTATTTAATTTTGACATTGACTCTTTTATTTAAACGAGCATTAACCATAATTTCAGAATTTGTGTAACATTTTGTGTTTTCTGTTGCAGTTAACTGATTCCATAAATGCCTAACGATATAGACATGGAGCACACCCGAAGAAAGATGAGACTCTCTTCTTATTGTGTCGCATTGTGGCTTTCACTTCAGTTCTGCCCGTCAAGTTATTATCCACCAGCAGGCAATAGAAATGGCGTTGCATAATTGTGAAGGAGTGCTACAACATTTCATGAATATCTTTGATGGCATGCTCGGGCAAGTCTCCGCAGAAAAAGGTTTTTACAATACATTAAAAGAGAGCAACATTAGCGGCTAGTTAGCATGAATTTCTAGCATAATAATGCTATATTGCTCGTATATGTTGCCATGTTGGTTTTGAGGTCAAAGTTATTTTGAGTTGAACTGTCTACACACCCCATAGTTTGTAATACTTTCAAAGGGCTCTGTCTGAGGCGGGATTCGAACCCACGCCTCCTGGGGTGAATGCGATTGTTAACCCTTTGGTTGATGATGTTAGTTGCTATGGCCAGGGGCCAGCCGGTCCTCCCTGAAGGGCAACTCATGACCTCAGTAAAATCTTTAGTAGGACAAAGGGCCTGAATTTCCAAATTATTTTCGTTGATGTTTTTCTCCGGGCAGGTTAACATCCTGAAGCCTGGGCAGTCATTAATTTGATGAAAAAAACGAAACTTCCATTCAGTTACTCTACAGCTCACCTAGTCCATGTTCCCATTTGCCAGTGGAGAAAAACCATCATCCGACTGTCAGGCTCTAATCCAAAGGGAGCACTTCCCTGGCAGAGCGGTCTAAGGCGTTGCGTTCAGGTCGCAGTCTCCCCAGGAGGCGTGGGTTCTACTAATTTAGTGTGCTACAGTTGCTCACACATGTGTAGCTCGTTTTCGGACAGTAGGTGGGGGACACCCTGAACTGGTTGAGCGCTGCGCAAAAGCTTTCTATATAGTGTAGAAAGGCATCCTGAAGCCTGGAAAGTCATTAATTTGGGGCAATATGAGACGCTCTTGTGACCCGTCTTTATCAGCTGATGTTCCATGAACCTCTTTTCGTTTGTTTGCCAGACATCCAGAGTTTTCCTTTGGATTTCCGCAAGCGTCGGCACTCTCCACCTGCACCAGTGAATATCCAGGGAACAGACGTTGATTTGGAGGCGGTTCTGCTGACACCAGTCCACGAACCCCTGCGTAACCCCTCTGTACTCCCGATCGTCATCGTACATACACATATACATACACATATACACACATATATAAATGCTGATTTCATTCATCTTTTTTTTATATACGCTCTGAGTCTTTAGTTGATAAATAAAATGAAATATGACAAAGTTGCTGAACTGCAGCCCAAACACTCGCTGACGCGCACGCAGCCAGCTGGGCGGCTTTCTGCTTGATGTTAAATTTTTCCGTCTCTGATTCGTTCAACTTCTTTTCCAATACTGAGGAGGGGCAGAAACACACATTAGTGACATTGTTATCATCTTAAATATATATATATATATATATGTTTTGTTTATATATGCATATATGTTTATATAAATAAAAAGTTGCAATTGACCGTGTTTCCTTTGTTCTTGCTTGGTACTTTCAATGGGCTCTGTCTGAGGCGGGATTCGAACCCACGCCTCCTGGGGAGACTGCGACCTGAACGCCAATGAGTCGATGTTAGCATAGCGTATGATGTTTCGGGGGTCAAAAATGCAATCGAACAATCGGAAAAATAATAATAATAATAATTTCGGTGCCAGGATGGCGGAGCGGTCTAAGGCGTATATTTGGGTTTGAATTACGAGCATAACTAACTCAAAGCCAATTTTCAATCGGATTCGTTAAAAGGGCACAGTCTCCAAGCATACGTCAGTCATATTGGTACCCTTCACAACTTGTTTGTCGTCTTCCTGTGCCCGCTGAATGCGCTGCTTTCCTCCTCGGTCGGTTTTATCGACGACGAGCCGTTCGGGGAGAACGCCCCTGGCTTGGGTTTTAATGTCGGTCGTGCATTAAATGTTTGACATAGTTCACAAGCCGCCACAAACTGCCAGACCACCTCCTGTAACCTTGGAGAAACAAGAATGTAGTTCTTCTGAGCATACAGGCGGTGACATCAGCGATCACCAAGACCTACAAATAAAGTCTCTTGTAGCCATATGCTAAACGTAAAAAGAAGTTACTTCTCCATCCCACCCACAGTTTTCATCCGATTTTCACCGTTCCAACTTCGTTCTATTCCAAAAATTCACGTGGTGTGCTTCCATTTTTCATCTCTTCACCTATTTCCCATAATTCACCACTTCACTTTATTCACCCCCAAAAAACCCATTCATTTCCAAAGGGAGATTCCACATTTCACTTTTAAATGCTTCATATTTGATATTTAACACATTCAAGTCATTCATTTCACATTCAGCACCTCCGAGGATGAGCCTTCGATCTTAGCCTTACTGTAAACCTCACTGATCCACGTTGGCCTCTTCTGTTTTGTTTCTCTTACCTGTTCATCAGCATCGCGCTGAAGGGAAGCTGGACTTCTCGGGGTATCGTGTAAACAATCTAAATAATGCCATGTGCAAAGGCGCTGGTCGCCTGTAAACAAAATGCTAAATAGAATGGGAAAAAAATGTCAATGAAAATGTGTTTTGCATGTACGTAAAGTGAACTATCGCATACAAAAGCACGTTTTGTGCATTCGAAAATGTTTCCTGTATATCTGTTTAGACACTTTGACGCCAATTCACTCACCTGGCAGATGAAGGCGAAAGCTTGTCGTCACTCATGCAATGAGAGGCATTATCTCATAAGGGAAATATTGGCAAGACGTATTTAATATTCATTTTGTTTACAAAATTCATCTTCCCCCTCAGGCGAAGCGTCGCGCTGCATTAAAAGTTCAATCATCAGTAAGATGACGTCTCCTCATTCACATCAGCTGATAAAGACGGGTCTCAAGACACCATCATGCGACACTCTGAAGAAGGCGAAAGACTCGCCGTAAACGAAAATTCAGTAAAAGTATCATGGGTTTAGGGGAAACATAAAAAAACGTTCTAAACCATGGCTCCGGTCTTAATTTTGGCCACACATTTTTTAATGGAGCCACAGAATCCAAAATATTACGGTGGAAATGTACATTGGAAACGTTTGGTTTAGCTGTTATAAAAGTTTGTTTTTTTAGTGCTGTAACTGCATTTTCAGCTCGCGCTGTATACAACAAACAGGCAGCTTAAGACTGGCTGCAACCCACTGCATTCAAAATATTAGTTTTTGGAAAAAGCCTCAGCGGCCTATGAATAGCAATGATATTTTTTTTTCTGTAATATCAGGCTAAAATCGTCAAGGCATTAAATAAAATAAAGGCTTCATTTACAGCACTAAAAAACCAAACTTTTATAACAGCTAAACCAAACGTTTCCAATGTAAATTTCCACCTTTATATAGTGTAGAAAGGCATCCTGAAGCCTGGAAAGTCATTGATTTGATTGTCCAGTAAGTCGAGCGTCCATCGGAGCAATTCATTTTAGCGATTAGCGCGCTAAGCAATTATTAGTTTGTTGTTTTATTTTAATGCCTTATTCCTTCAAAAACCGGACATTATTTAAAATTGTTTTTGAATAAAATATTAACGGTCGGTGGATATGAATATAACATTTGCCGGCCAATGAACTAGCGCCCCGTCGTGCCCCTCGGCGAAACTACAATGCCCACATTTCTAAAACCCAGATGTTAGCTTTATTGAAGAATTGTCCACTTTAGGGTTCTGCGCGTCTGAGGCGTGGCCACGTACACGAACATCCATGGCACTCATCACAAAGCAGAATGAGCTATAAAGATTTTTTATTTATTTATTTATTAAAAACAGTTGCGCAATGTGTTGCGGTATGTTCATTTAAACACAGCACATCACTAATTTGTTGATGAGATCAATCTCAGAGGAATGCCGTCTGGTGGAAGACAAGCCGCAAATCAAGTTGCACGGAAACTTAAAAATAGATCTGAGCGAGGCGAAATTTTGGAATTTGATTGACAACGCAGGCAGAGCATGGCACCTTTATATAGTGTAAAAAGACATCCTGAAGCCTGGGCAGTCATTAATTTGATTGTCCAGTATTTCCATTATGAGATCTACAACAAGGTGGGCAGAGAATGGATGGGTTGATGGCTTTTGCTTCTTTCTTAAAATTAGATAGATGGATCAACATGAGAGACAGAGAGAAGAAAGTGAGAAAGAGAAATGTGGCTGGCTAGCTAGCTAGCGAGCTAAACCAACTGGAACTGGAGGCGAGGCCCCAAAAAACAATGTTGAACATTGGACAGAAGTAATTGAAAGGGATATATATATATATATATATATATATATATATATATATATATATATATATATATATATATATATATACACTCAACAGGCCATGCTGACGTCTGCAAAGTGGCTTGCATTGGACACGTGCAGTCGTGACCAAAAGGAACTGTAAAATAATTAATAAATTAAAAAAAAAAAGTGTGCATTGAAAAAATGCCCTTGCATTGGGCACGTGCAGTCATGACCAAAAGGAACTGTAAAATAATTAATAAATTAAAAAAAAAAAGTGTGCATTGAAAAAATGCTCTTGCATTGGACACGTGCAGTCGTGACCAAAAGGAACTGTAAAATAATTAATAAATTAAAAAAAAAAAGTGTGCATTGAAAAAATGCCCTTGCATTGGGCACGTGCAGTCATGACCAAAAGGAACTGTAAAAAAAAAAAACTAAATTAAAAAAAAAAAAAAGTGCGCATTGATAAAATGCACTTGCATTGGGCACGTGCAAGTTGTGACCAAAAGGAACTGTAAAATAATTAATAAATTAAAAAAAAAAAGTGTGCATTGAAAAAATGCTCTTGCATTGGACACGTGCAGTCGTGACCAAAAGGAACTGTAAAAAAAAAAAACTAAATTAAAAAAAAAAAAAAGTGCGCATTGATAAAATGCTCTTGCATTGGACACGTGCAGTCGTGACCAAAAGGAACTGTAAAATAATTAATAAATTAAAAAAAAAAAGTGTGCATTGAAAAAATGCCCTTGCATTGGGCACGTGCAGTCATGACCAAAAGGAACTGTAAAAAAAAAAAACTAAATTAAAAAAAAAAAAAAGTGCGCATTGATAAAATGCTCTTGCATTGGACACGTGCAGTCGTGACCAAAAGGAACTGTAAAATAATTAATAAATTTAAAAAAAAAAGTGTGCATTGAAAAAATGCCCTTGCATTGGGCACGTGCAGTCATGGCCAAAAGGAACTGTAAAAAAAAAAACTAAATAATAAAAAAAAAAAAGTGTGCATTGATAAAATGCACTTGCATTCAGACGCTAATCAACACAACCGCGCACGTGCGAGCGACATTCAGCTTTGGCGCTGGCGCCAATTAGCAGACGCGAACGTCCTCAGCGGCTGGCCAACTGCGGCTGCTGGACTGTGCAGAGTTGAGGAGCAGCGGTTCAGGTTTCTCCAGGACGCGAGCGCTACTTATGAAACGCTATCATACATACGAGTGAAACGCTCTCATACACACTAGTGAGGGAATCAGGAAAACGGGAGACCTGAGGGACCGTGACTTACTCTTGATGGACATGCCAACCAAAGTCCGCTTTGCTGCAAAAACAAAACAAAAAAACCACCTCGAAGAATTGACGTAGTGATCGGCTCTTCGTTACACTCCTCTCTGGAGGCCATTTCCGTTGGCTCCGGCTTCTCCCCAGCTCAATTTAGTTACAAATGGACTTAGTCAGTTTGAAATCTGGGCCGGTTTAAATGTTATTTTCATTGAATTTTCTTGCTTACCTCGCTCTTTAGCGGACTTGTTTGATGACTCCTTTCCGCTTGCCTGCATGAAAATGGAGCTTTCGTGATAAAAGTAAGCATAACAAGGCAAAAATGACCTGCATCACACGCTGAGAAATAATCAATTCATACACAAGGAGTTTGTGTGAATAGCTTTAATAAGCTTTCGTATGCGTGTATTGTGTGTCTCTCTGTCTCTACTGCTTGGATTTCAACTTTGTGTGCGTGCACGTGCGTGCACTGGGCAGATGTACTGAGCAGGGTTAATGGGGTACACATTTGCTATGAGAGGCATTATCTCATAAGGGAAATATTGGACAATCAAAACACCGTATGCCCTTGCGTGAAACCGGTTCATCTCCAGAGTTAACGCTTTCATTTTGACAGCCCTAGTTTGGATTGCGCCAAGGTGCTGTAATGCCATGTGCCAAGGCCTAGATTTGTGTGACGGTCTCTTGTAAACAATATAAATAATGCACTAAAAAACCAAACTTTTATAACAGCTAAACCAAACGTTTATACTTTAAACAAAGGTTAAAAAGGTTTATATAGTAGAAAATAGAAATTGAGCCATGCTAAGTTTGGTCAAACAAATGTGGTCAAGTTTTGTTACACTTATTCCAAAATAAGACCCGTTTGTTTTTACACTTGTGTGGGGACTAAGAATGAATCTCAACACAAAAAAAAACTGAAATCACAACAGAGTCTTTTTTGGGGGGGGATCGGGGCATTTTAGTACTGATGCTACAATATCCAAATGAATATCAACACGTCCTCGTTCGCATAAAAAGTGCCACGATCATGATACCAGACCAGACATATTTCACTGTCATCACCATTGATTTTAAAAAATTCCGATGTTGTTCCAGGTGGCCCAGTACAACATCAGCTCGCTTCTTTTAGAGGGGAGAGTATATAGGCATGGCAGAGACGGTTAGTGAATAAAATGGAAAGGGGTTAGAGGTGTCACTGCACTAGATGAACATTTTGTTTTGTCTGTTTCTGTGGAAAATTCTAATTAATTTCAAATGCTATACATACGTAAATTAAACAGTATTAAACACTTGTCTGATGGACTGGAAATGTTCAGAAGTAGCTAGGTAGCAGCAGATTCATTGTCTGCTGGCGCTGTACACATTTTCTAAGTGTTGCAAATGCATGTCATTTTTATAATTCGCCTTATTTACTGCTTAAAGCTTTTTAACATTTGGGGTAAGGCTGGGCGAAATCTGGAACATTTCTGTCTTCGGTAACTCCCCTGTCTGATCTGTAATTGGGTCTGGTGCTATATACAGAATGTACAACATCTATACAGACTGCATGTGGGTCCAATTTCACTTTGGCTGCACCTGACCCGGTCTAAGGCGTTGCGTTCAGGTCGCAGTCTCCTTGTAGATTGTTGTTACACATTTGTGACTGTGGTCATAGTTTCAGATTCTTGAGCACGCTCCCCCGGACACGATCGGTGGAGACGTTTCGCGCGGTTCGGACAGTACCAGAGCTCCGGCCGGCGTGCGTGGCAGTTAAGCCGTCATTGCTCCAAGAGACTTTTTTGTAGGTCTTGGTCTTATACATACAGTGAACCCTCGCTACTTCGAGGTTCACCTTCTGCTGACAACCAATGTTCTCTATCCAGTCAGAAAAAAAAGAGAAACAAATAAGTCAAACTTCATTCTGTGTCCATACGTAAGACGCATCCGATTATAAGGCGCACTGTCGATTTTTGCCCCGGCGGAGGGCGCAGAGAGCACATCCACGACCCTAAGGCTCTGCGTTCAGGTCGCAGTCTCCCCACGAGAACGCCCCCAACTCGCACCCGTGCTGGGGAGGAAAAAAAAATGAAAAGAAAAAGAATTCGACGTGACGCTTCGGCGCACGCCGGCCGTCTAACCGCTCCAGCGGCAGGTCAAACAGGTGTGAGTTCGGGTGAGTATTGTCCTTGACGATATTGAGAGCTCTGCTGATGCGCACCGGGTGGTGTAGATGTCCGACAGGGAGGGGAGAGGGCAGCCTATAATCCTCTGCGCTGTTTTGCAATCAGTTATTTGCACAGTCGCCGTCTGGTCAAATGAGCAGTGTATGGTGTTCAGAGATATTCATGGTTTTGATTGTTTGTTTTAACCAGTTGGTGGCGCTACCACTGCGATCAAAAATAAGTTGGCAGCCGTCTTCAGGGCCTGAATATCCTTTCATCTTAAATACGAGATGTTTTCTTGCCCAGTGACGGCTGGCATAGGCTCCAACACGTCCCGCCAGCACAATGGACCAAATATTGACATCATGATGCACGGGGCGACACTAAAATTTAAACATTCAGGCCCCACAAATTCCACAATATTTTCCAAAACTTCTTATTCCATTAGCAGGCCTCTTGAAAAAGCGGCGAGGAGAGCATTACCAGGTGCCAGTATGGCGGAGCGAGGGCATGCTCGCGTCACAGTAAGCCGAAGAGGAGCACCTTCCCCGGGCAGTTTATTTGGTATTTAGTTTCATTGCTTAACTTTAATATATACTCTTGCCAGCTTGTCAAAACAGTGTTTGTAACGGACTGTGGTTTTAGCTTTATTCGTGTAATAATGTTGCTCATGGAATTTCATTGTATTGTAGTTTTCAATTCCATGCGTACTCACATGGCCTGCTCGCCATCTGTCGGTGAGTTGATGACAGTGCCCCACACGGCCAGCAGCCAATCATATCACAGCGGGGTGTGTCGCGGGAAGGGCCTGGGCTACGCGCAGTACGCTCCTAAAAATAACGTGGGTGAAATCTGCAAATGCCATCGGAGGGCCCCTGCCGGATATATATATATATATATATATATATATATATATATATATACGGGGAGAGAGAGAGACATCATTATATACAGTATGCCACCCTATCTCGCCCAGCCTTCAGTTGTGTTTGCCGAATGGATGGATGGATGCAAACATAAAAAAATGCAAGCTGGTTGCGACTTCGCTCTCGCTCTCGCTCGAGCCACATTGTACCGGGAGGGACCCGGGGCCGCTTTAGTGCTGAAAATTCATTCTCCACTGTGTGTCCTTGTGTGCCTTGTTAATCGTGACTTTAGATAAAAGCTTATTATTGGCGGGAAAAATGGGGTAAAATTCACAAACTTTTAATGCACCATGCCCTGAAACTTCACAAAGTTTTGTGAAAGTCGATTAAGTCATTTGAGTGACCGTACCAAGCAAGAACATGCCCTCCTCCTCCGGAGGCTACAGAAAGGGTCTAAGGCGTTGCGTTCGCTCTGCCATCCTGGCACCTGGTAATGCTCTCTTGACGGCCCACTAGTCGAAGCATGGCATTCTGATTAGTATTAAATTTCCGGAATATGAGAAAACGGCTCCTCCTGCGTGCTGCTGTGGTAGACGAACAATGCGGACGTCTCATCGGGCATGGCGAGAAATTTGAATTAATGACTTTCCAGGCTTCAGGATGCCTTTCTACACTATATAAAGGTGGAAATGTATAGTGTAGAAAGGCATCCTGAAGCCTGGAAAGTCATTAATTTGATTGTCCAGTATTTCCTTCATGAGATATTGCAACATTGTGAGATGATAAACTTTCCATTCAGAAACACATTTCTCTTATTTATCTAATTTATATATTTATCTGAATTATTGTTGTATTGCACTGGAGAGGGGGAAAATTAGTCAGAAAAGACTCAAGACAATGATCTTACTCTCTGCCGAATTTTGTGGTTTTCCCTTTTGCAGTGGTCAGTGATTGCTTATAATAATTATTCTAAACAAATGCGACATTTCACCTGCATAAACATAATGTGAATAGTAAACTAAGAAATTAATTTGAATTCGAATGGAACAAGAACATGCTAGATCATCTACAGTTACGGGATGAGCTTTTCCACCCTGCGCAGATGTTCATTAGATCTATTTCGGTTTCATGCGAGAGTACAACACCTAGTCGTCATGTCCTCTTGGTAAGCCCTGAAGACATCTACCAACTTATTTTTCATCGTAGTAGTAGCGCCTCAAAATACGGTAGAACGTATAGACACGGAATTATCTCTTCCATGGGTGCGCAGAAGGTCGCCTATTTTTGATCGCTAACTACATTAGGACAAAATGCCAATATAAATAATAAATAAAATTTCAAATAATAAATAGCATGCACGATTCACATCGCGTATTGACTGCCTTATTGGCCTGCATTCTTGTTGCCAACAGGAAATAGAAGAAGACAAAAAGAAGGCAGAGCAGGAGGGCATCGCCATCACCACACCACGGAAGCCCCGGGCCCACGAGCCGGCAGAGATGGGCCGTAGGAGGATGGAGAAGGAAAACTTCACCGTCACTGTCGACCTTTCCAAGTCGCCGGCAGCGGGGGTAAGTTTGCAATGTTCAACTTGTCTGGACAGTTACTTAAATTTAAGGAGCTCGAACCGAGCCGCACCAAAGAACACCGAGCGCCGAGTCAGCAGCGGGACGACGACCGTGGCGATGGCGAGTTTTAGTTAAGGCAAGTCATTCTTTTTTTTCTCTCTCTGATGCGCATTTGTTAACAGAGATCTTTAGGGATAGAGCAGTCTTTTGTCGAGGGGGCTGCCTTTTTGCCATTAGTAGAATGATATAAAACATGACAAAACAGTGTCTCTGTGAAGCCGGGTGTAAGACGGGGCTGAATTTTTAAAATATTTAGTTTAGTTTAAAGCTTCGGTTGAGGTTTTATGCGCATTGAGGAAAAACAAAACTGCCCCCCCCCCCCCCAATAGATTGTCTTCGATCTGTCTTGTTTGAGGTTTTAATTTGTTAGCAACTGCACAAATTCGCATGGTTTGACAGACTCTGAAAAGGAGGTATGCGTATCATGTGGTCATCCTGTCGTGTCTTGAGATGTTAAAATTACAGTTAGATAGACCTGTGCTGGTTGGACAAGTTTTCTAATATATCTGGACATAAATCGTAGCTAATAATATTTTCCCTCATCATCATATGATATACAGTTATGCCTAGTATATGTCTTTACTATGTTACAATCTAAGAACCTACCAGCCACTACAGTTCTCTCATTGGGAGACTTAAGCTTTCGTCAGGCTGTCGACTGCTGCATTGCCCTCTTATTGGCTTTAAGTACACAACCTGTAACTGAATTATTTCTGTGAAGTATATGTTTGTTTAAATATACTGAAAACAATCAGGCCCTAATAATAATAATAATAATAATTTCCACAAAAACAATGGGGACCTCGTAGCGGTCGCTGCTCGGGCCCCTCAGTCAATTTTGCCCATCTGTTATTCACCAGTGGCCGGGCCACCTGTTCGTCACTTGCTTGTAAGGCACGCGACAGGGTCGTCTCGGTCTCGCGACGAAAGTGGTTTCGCGCTGGTTGGTGCGCTAGAGGTCGATCCGCAGGCCGAAAAAGCACACCCAGCAAGAGATTCCACCTTTTAATACGGTGTGCCCTATGGTTGCAAAAATACGGTACATGTTGTGCTTCATCGTGAGCCCAAATTGTTTTGGGCATTTTCAGCACTAAAAAACCAAACTTTTATTTGTTCTTGATTGGTACTTTCAATGGGCTCTGTCTGAGGCGGGATTCGAACCCACGCCTCTGCTGGCCCTGCAGCAGCTCCCATCATCACCTTGAGTGCTTCTGTAACATCTGAAAATAAAATAAATAACATAATTTCTTCTAAGGCCAGCCATCTGAAGGGAACACCGCGCGGGTGGCGAACGGCGAGGCGCACTCAAGCACGCGTCCAGTGCAACGTGTGCCGCTTCCATGCTTGACTGTTGCAGAATGCTTGCATTTTCATGTCAAATATTTTTTATGCAGCCCATGTATTGGACGGGGCAGGCCGAAGGAACCGTCCACCCGAACACCCCGGCGCGAGGCCGGGGCCGGCAGGGGCCCTCCGATGGCGGGTCATGATATAGATTTTTTTTTTTTTTTTTTAAACCACAATGGCCGCTTGGCACCGCCGTGCCCGGGGAAGGTGCTACTCTTCGGCTTACATTCTTGTGACAGGTAAGTCACGCCCTCATGGAACATCAGCTGATAATTATATTCTCATGTTGAATTTTTATGTTGTGGTTTCCCTACCAGAACCAGCACCAACCCTGTATATTCATGATATAAAACACACAAAATATCATAACTACGATGTGAACCACAACAAGAATGTAGTTGACAATATTAGACTGGATTTTACTCCAATTTGCATGTTCCGCTACAGCCTCTTGTACAGTGTCCCATTTCAACCTCACTCTCAGTTGATACTTAAAAGGCGCCTTCTGGGCCGTGTCCTATTTGTGGCCCTGTTCAAAATCTTATTTGAGATTGGACGTTATTCAGAGTAGTTTTATCAATTTAAGATAGGAGTGTCCGGATCAAAGTTTTATGTCTCAGATCACCCATGATCAAGTACACATTTTTCAATTTTAGAGCAGCTCACTTACAATTATTTTGATAGTGGATTAATCAGTCAAATATTTTTCAATTATTCGATGAATCGGATTTAACAAGATCTATCCAAAGGTCCATCCCTTTATTAAACAACAATAGGACACCATTTGTAATTGACTGAGAAGAAAATCCACCAACATATTATGATTTATTTTAGTTCATATTTTTGCGATTGTTTGATAGTGAAGTGATAGTGATTGTTAAAAGTGAAGAACATTTTTTAAAATATTACAGTTTATTGCATGAGCCCTGACCTGACTTGTTGACAAAAATAATTTGTAATTTTTGCATTGGCCCACTGGAGTTGAGCTTGTTGTCACAGAGGAAATTCACTACGCTTATAAGGGCAGAATGAGTTTCTTAACACAGCCACTTCTGCAAATTATTAGGGAAATCTGTCTGTGCTCTTTTCCCCTTATTGGAATCAATAAAAATTACTCGAACAAAACATGGACCATTGTCGATAATTTGGGTCTGAGTCAAATATAAGTATCAGTGAAATTGACACTGCATGTGAGATTGTTAAAACTAATTAAGACCTTTCCATTTTACCAGCGTTGATTAAGAAAAGCAACTAAACCTTTGCTCTGCAAAAATGGAGAACTCCTCTTTGTCCACTCATTTTTAAGTAAGTTTTGACCAAGATGTTTTTTTTACATGAAAAAGATAGCATGTCTTTTCACCAAATTATCGAAGCCTAGCAAATACATGAAAACCGAACTGAGTCAAAGAGAGAATCGTGTGGGGGGGACTTCACAATCGGGTAAGAAGCACCTCCGCAAAGAAATGTTTGGAACCAGTTTGAAGTTCAAAAGAGATAACGGAGCAAAACAACAATTAAAGGTAGTTTTTCATTGTCATGGGATCCTCTATTGGAGCTGTCATTCATTTTCTGTTGATAGAGGGGCAGATTCAATTTTTCTTTAAACTGGCACACTCGGGCACTTCTATCATCTCATTTGCAAAAGTTATAGTCTATTGTTATTTTTTGTGACATTAAAAATGACACCTTCCAATGTAAATTTCCACATTTACAGAGCTTATTGTCAAATGGAAAGCAGGAGTACAAGGAGCAGACTCCGCCCACCAGTGCATTAAGTTTTCCCCAAAATAATTCGAGTACGTACGTTGTTGATATACCCTCTGTGTTCTCGTCACTTATCATTTTAGCATACTGTGTTTGCGTGTGACATTGCGCACCATACAGAAAACATTACCCCAAGCACCCATGAGCTACTTGAAGTCAAACTCACCGGTTGACGTGCCACGTGACTCTGCCAGAAAATTAATTCAGGACACTGGAATGAAAGGACTGATTTAGATATACAGGTAATACGATACATATAGGGGTGGGCGTTCAGGCAAAAATATCATATCACTTTTTTAAAAAATTAAAATCATCTTTTCTACATTGTTTTTTTTTGACAAATTTGTGTTGTGTTCTTTAAACAAACAAAAAAAAACCTGTGATGGAACACCTCTTCCGCCCGGGCACGAACGGAGCGCGCGTTTGGTTTAGCTGTTAATGAAGTTTCACAGGCAATGTTGGATCAAATGCCACAGACCGTGTGGCCTAGCTAGGGAAGCTGAGTAGCTATCAATCTTTGTGCGTTTTCACTTCTTTTGGGTCACCAGCTAAGCACACCTCTTAAAGGGAAGGTTCAAGAAGGGGGGAACTTTTCTTTTGGGGAACTTCTTTTTTGGTGGACAAAATTGGCCGCAGGCAACACATTGATGCCACTTGCTCTTGAGAATATCGAATGAAAGTGGATTTACCCCTTCAAAATATCAAACTTTTTATGTTGTATGAAACATGAGAGCATTAATCCATCTACAAGAACTGCATGCATCCTTGGTATGGGATCTTACTCTCGGTCAATGAGCAGACACGCAACATCGCTGGCCGCAATGACATTCACAGCACGCACGTCCTCTCCGAATCTTTTGCTCCGAGATTTTTTTTTTTTATTTAGATCTTCCTTACCGCTATTGTTGTGCGAGTGAATAGGAGTGGCGAAAGTGGCTCCTGTGCTCGCGTGGGTTTTCTCCAGGTACTTTGGCTTCTTGCCACATTCCAAAAACGTGCATGGTAAGATAGCATTGCAAACTAACTTGTTCATCAGAAAAAAACGTGATTGTGCATGGGTTTTTGTCAATGCTGCCACTCATTTTTTTTTCCTTTTACCTCCCTCTTGTGTGGTGGATGGTTCTGCCCTGGGTACTCAAGTGGGATGACGCAGATTAGTGGTGGGATGGGGAGGGGGGACGGGGGTCATGTTGCTGATCTATGAGCCCAGTGACGGGGGCGGGGCATCAAAGTTTTCACTTAAGATTTTTGTCCCGGTGCCAATCATATCACATTTGGAGAAAATGGGTCCAAGATGGGGGGCTGACTCAAAGAGGTTGCTACCACTGCACAAGAATGATTCAAAAAAATTAAGATTGCGTTATAATGCAATAATTTGCAACTTCTGCTATGGTTTCTCTGAGATTAGAGTGGATTATATTGGATTAAGACCATTGACCTGATTTAGTCACTGGCTGCCTCGTAAATCTGACCTTCAGGGGTTGGATTTGGAGGTTTAGAGACCCCGTCCCAACATCAGCCACATATCTCCCTCTCTCTAACGGGGGGCATTGTCAGCCAGATTAAAGTCCGACTAAGCTGTACTAATGACATCTGCCCAAATGCTGGAATAATGAAGGCTAGGACTTGAGTTACCAAGGGAAAAAAAAAACAACAAATAGTACACATTTGCTCTCGTGTTTATACACAATGACGGGGCAAGACGACACACGCATGTGCATGACAAGCAGAATGAATTAACTTTGTGATGCTTGTTTACATACCATCTCGACATCTGAAACTGGTCCAAAACTGGTGACAAAGATGTCCGTTTTGACTTCTGTCACTGGACCTACAGCACAGACAGTCAGGATTTTTTTTTCTGTTTGCCAAAAAACACTCTAAACTATATGTTACGAAAATTATAAGATAAAAAAAAACACAAAGATAGTAGTGTATATTTATATCCTGCGAGGGCCCTAATAATAATAATAATAATAATTTCCA
The DNA here is from genome assembly GCF_059441095.1 of Idiotropiscis lumnitzeri. Taxonomy (NCBI): domain Eukaryota; kingdom Metazoa; phylum Chordata; class Actinopteri; order Syngnathiformes; family Syngnathidae; genus Idiotropiscis; species Idiotropiscis lumnitzeri. The sequence goes on from NC_142412.1 coordinate 5,893,207, forward strand.
CAAAAACAATGGGGACCTCGTAGCGGTCGCTGCTCGGGCCCTAATAATAATTTCTACAAAAACAATAGGGACCTCTCCGCGGTCGCTGCTCGGGCCCCAATAATAATTTCTACACAAAGTCCATTGTGGTGACCCGCCCCCTTCAACGACTCCGTGAACACCAGCAAGCTAGCCTCCCGGACAATCCTCTCGTGCCGGGTTAGCGCTGTTAGCTCGTCCATTTTGTTGGGGAGGGAATGATTCATCCTATACAATATGCAAATGGGCGCGACGTCAGCATGTCAAAAGCAAAAAAAGGAAACAACCCAACTCTTCCTGGATCCCGATGTGCTGAGTTTGCAATTGCATCTCAGAATACACCAACTTCACCAACAGCCTTCCACGGTCGGATACAATGTTTCAAAGTTCCCCGCTGGAAAGGGGACTTAGAAGAAATTTGTAAAATTCACCCGGAGCTCCGTGCCCGAGGGCCGGCTATGAGCCGCGCCGTGCCCGCCAACAGCCTTCCACGGTCGGATACAATGTTTCAAAGTTCCCCGCTGGAAAGGGGACTTAGAAGAAATTTGTAAAAATTCACCCGGAGCTCCGTGCCCGAGGGCCGGCTATGAGCCGCGCCGACACCGCTGTTGTTTGTTCTCTTCGGTGCGGATGACCCTGCCCTTCTCCCGGCGTGCCCTCGGCGGTCCCGCAAGCCCAATTCGGCCGAGCCCATTGAAATGAATGGGGGAATTTTATACGTTTTTGCCTTTTTTTCCCCCCCTCGTTCTTTTTGTATTTATTCATCGCGAGCACGCGGGGCGGGGGGGGGAAACTTATGGTTAATTGCACTTGAGAAATCCAGTTTAAATTTACGTTGTCATTTATGTTGACGCGGGCGCCGACGGATTTCTGAGCAAGTTGGCGCTCTACAAAGCGCTCGCTTTAATCGCCGCCGCCTATCTCTTTCGCAAATTCTTCCACAGCCTGTGCGGGGTCCTCATACGTGTCTGGATCCACATACGTTTTTATCCCGGAAAATGGAACTGGCAAGACAGGAAACATGGCACATAAAACTTGAGACTAAATAGTGTGGAAAAAAAATGCCTAAACTGTAGGCGGTGCAAGGTGACGGAGTGGGGGGGCATGTCCTCATTGTGGGGGGGGGGGTCTGTCAGAGGCAGGATTCGAACCCACGCCTCCTGGGGAGACTGCGACCTGAACGCAACGCGTCAGGCTGTCGAGGCTCCGCTGGACAAAACAAAGTCGCTCTTTTAAAGTGCCGCCCCCTAAGTTTAACCGAATGGAAGCTCCGGAGGAGGAGGGCATGCTCGCGTCACAGTAAGCCGAAGAGTAATTCTGTGGTCAACGCAGTTGCGTTCAGGTCGCAGTCTCCAGCACCTCGTGCAGGCTGGCTTTACGGACCGAGTCGTCTGAGACCCAAAGCCAATGAGAGATGTATGATGGGCCGACTGAATGTCCTGCAGGGCTTTCGTAATTGATTGTGACAGTCCCCCTGTTCCGTATTTCACACTGACACCATGGCATATTTTTGTGCTTTACAATGACCAAGCTGGTTGAGAATCTATAACATTCAGTTAACCAAGTCCTTCTCATATAGTGGGCATGATTTTGTCTTCTTATTATTGATATTTGACTGATTCATTAAAAGCAGACAATTATGTTTTAGGTTAATTTTTAAAAAAAAAAGTATGTATGACACTGATGTATTTCATTTTTGTACATAGTTCAACAGTTCAGTCGTTTAGTGTTATGTGCAAATAAATTTATTTTACACATGACAGGCTCGGGTGCAGTTGGTTCGTATATATATATATATTGTATTTTTTTTTTAAGCATTTTTGAAGGTGCGCCGCTACTTCGCGGATTTTCAGTTTTCGTAATACTTGACCCAATAGATCAAAAGTAACAAACTCATTTTTGATGTCTCTTTCACGTTTAACGATGTAATAAATAATAATAATATTCACGATGTTGTTCAGGTCGTTGATGAGGCATGTTTAACGTGTGTTTGCTGAGTTGCCCTGTTAGTTTAGAATTGAATGATTCAGAGCGTTGTTCTTCTGGTTGACCTCATCTTCACCCCTGTGGGCCTTTATCACTAGACACCCTCATCGATGGTGGCCAGCGGCCGGTTGATCAAACGAAGGTAGACGAGGACCCCGCCATGTAATTCGGGACGATTAACTGGACAGATGGAAAAACTACAGTTTTGCCAATCAAAATACGAGATTGAAAATACAGAGAAATAAAAATGTCTTTATTTAAATTTAATTTATGAGTGTATGAGTCCCATGATAGTGTCGGACACTCAAACGACCGCGGCGAGGTCCCTATTGTTTTTGTAGAAAATATTATTACTTTTATTATTATTATTATTATTATTATTATTAGGGCCTGAGCAGCGACCGTACAACCACTGACCTGTGACAATCTCTCCGCTGGTCGAGACACTCGCGCACCCCCGCCGCGCTTGGAACCAGAACCGAGAGCCCCCCGCGAGGAGGCGTGGTTTCGAATCCCGCAAGGCCCACATTTTCTGCAGCACATCGACACCAATCATAAACTAATTAGGTGAGTTAATCTGATCCTCCGCTTTCATCCACCGGGCCTGAGCAGCGACCGCTACGAGGTCATATTGTTAGAAAGTCACAAATGGTAATAAAGAGTGATGTTTGCATGATTGAAGTCACAGATATATGACAAATATCAGCAAATGTGTACAATGATTTGTTGGCACATACACATGGTTAAATGCGATATATATATCTATATATATATCTATATATATATCTATATATATATCTATATCTATATATATAGATATATATATATATATATATATATATATATATATATATATATATATATAATGTATCTTTTTTTTCCACACACTAACCTGTATTGAATTGAGTACTCCGTCGCAGTTTGTCTCACAGCAGTATCCATTGTGGGGCTCTCACTGCCTTGAGACTGATCAGCCCTAGAGCCTGCTGGTGTCTGAAGAGGCTGACAATAAGAAATTTTCCAATAATCAGAGAAAAAGTGTTTCTGGGATCAACTTGACTGAGGACATGACCGCTGGGGGGGAGAGAGAAAAAATAAATAAATAAAAAAATAAAATAAAGAAAAAATAAAGAAAAAAAATATAGAAATTTTTTTTTAAAAAAATAAATACAAATCGCCAAATTATTACCGGTGAAGATACTTGCTGTGGCTGAACCGTCATATAGTATTTCGGAAACAAAAGATTTTAGCCCCAGTGTTTGTCCCAGGTCTTAAGATGCTACAGACAGAATTTTAAGGCAATCAGATGAAGCCTTTAGGATCAGGGTGCAAAAGAATGACCCCTGTAAACATGCAAAAAAGGGCAAAAGTCGGACTTTCAAAAATTCATAACTCACTTCCTAAAAATCCAAACCTTCACCTGTAAATAAAACGTCTGCTGTGTTTTAGCTAACGCACCAAGCAGTTTTCCAACACCTCGCTTGCGCCGCTGCGTCAAGGCGGCGCACCGTTCCTCTCAATTACACGTTGCGCGGTGAAATCAGGTTTAAGCTATGTGCCTTTATTTTGAATGCAAACTTCCTGTTTAGTGCGTCTTGGCATTATTCGCTTGTATATTAGAAAAGCTGTCCGAATGAGGACGACATGGCAAAGACCGTACGAGGCTGCTGGATCAGAGCGGAGGGCGGCCAAAAAAAAAAAAAAAGAAATTCTCCCTGTGGGATAAGTTGCAATATTCCTGAGGTTAATACCAAATATGTTTGCAATGCAGTTGACCTCTTTTTTGGTGGCTTCTATTGTAACGTTGGAGGGCAAGAAATCAGGTTTAACAATCATTTCCGCTTTGGGGAATGACACGTATTTCAGCTCGCACTGTACACATTTGCTATGTGAGGCATTGGACACATACGGAATACAAAGCACAACCAACCCGAGATACATTTCAGCAACAATTGTTTTAGTGAGGCTGTAAATTGTTTAATTAGTTGTTATCGCCTTCTGCCCCCCCCCCGTCCTCACTTCACACCATTGCAAAAAACAAACAAAAAAAAAACTAACCCTAAAAAAAAAAAAAAAAAAATACATAATTCACCCATAAAAATAAGACATAAATATTGTAGAATTTTTTTTTCAAACTATTTAAAATGTGTTGGTGTAGCAACTATATTGTAGATTTTTTTTTTTTAATTCTCATCAGGTTTTTCGTGAGGTCACAGATATTATGCACCGAAAACATGAATTTATCCTCTTAACTCATTTATTACCAGCCGAGTAAAAAATAATAAATGGA